>NC_056747.1:522193924-522338924 GCF_019279795.1 Protopterus annectens | reverse complement strand
GCAAAATCCCTAAAAGGGAAGGCATCTCTGATCAATACTAGCAAAAAACTACGATCACTCATAAAATCATCCAAGGCCAACTTTGAGAGAAAAATCGCTAAAGACACAAAAAACAATCATAAGTCCTTCTTTAGCTATGTTAGAAACCTGGGTGGAAACTCCCAGATATGCTCAGATTTAGACCAAAATGATACAAAAATCACTGAACCCACAGACATTGCCAACATACTGGCAGACAGGTTCAGTGCAAATTTCTCCCCTCCCTCCCCCCAAAAGGAGAAATATCTATCCCACCACAGTCTAGCCTCCCAAATATCTCAGATGCCCAGGTGAGAGCTGCTCTCTCTAAAGCAAAAAACACAGCATCAGTGGGACCGGACGGTGTCCCCGGCTGTGTGCTACACAAACTCAATGAGGAACTAAACCCACACATAAGGCTGCTGTTTAATCTTAGCCTTACTACAGGATACTAAAACTCCAAAGAAGTAACTGTGGTCCCACCCACTCAAAGGGTGTGCTTCTACGGGACCTGAAATTACCGCCCCATAAGCTTGATGAGCCTTGTCTGCAAAGCTATGGAGAGGATCATAATGGAACTCATAAATAAAGACATTGGGGACCTACAGACACTGGATCCTACCCAATTTGGCTTTGTCAAGGGCAGATCCTGCCTCTTGAACTAAACAGTCAGTAAGGCCATTGATGAGGGTAAGGCAGTTCACACAGCCTACCTTGACCTAGCAAAAGCGTAGACACAATACCCACTCAGGCATCATAGAAAAGCTCACCAGCTTAGATGTAAACCCATATGTCACAAGATGGGTTGCAAACTGGCTCAAGGACAGAACCCACAGGGTTAGAGTTGCTGGTGCCATGTCAGACTCTAAGTCGGTCACGAGCGGTGTCCCACAGGGCTCAGTCCTGGGCCCCTCTTGTTCGGCATTTATTTTTCTGAAGTGCAGGCAAACATAGGGTGACAAAATTTGCAGATGACTGCAAACTGGGCACCATAATTGACACTCCATCAGACACAGACATCCTCCAGAGAGGTCTCATAGAAATGGATAACTGATGCCAGAGCCATGGCCTTAAGCTAAATGCCAAAATGTATAGTCATACCCTTTGGGAAAACCCTAATTACCACATAGGTGGTAATCCATTAAACACAGAAGAAGTTATCAGGGACCTGGGGACCCAAGTTGACAGTAACCTCACTTTTGACACTCACATTGCCAAAGTGGTTAGGAAGACCTTCTACATTGCCCACCTGATCATGAAGGGATTCACATCCAGATCAGGAGAGGTCATTGTACCCCGTACTCTTCACTTATCAGACCAATGATTGAGTACAACGCCCCATTCAGAATGTACCTTACCCGACACCTGCAGCAGTTGGAAAGACCCCAAAAGTTCCTCACCAAAAGGATAAAGGGGCTCAAACATATGTCATACGCTGCCTGACTGAAGAAACTCCAGCTCTATTCAGTCGCATACCGTCTGCTCAGAGGTGATCTGTGCCTGACATACAAGGCCATGTCCAACCTTAATGGACATGCTCCACCTCAAAAAATCCAAATCCACCAGAGCCACGAGAGACTTAAACCTCAACACGGATATAAATAGGACGAGGGACAGATTCATCACCCAGAGACTACACTATGGAACAGAATCCCAGTCCATGTGAGGCAGAGCCCCTCACTGACTCTGTTCAAGAGAAATCTTGACAGTGGATGGGAGAGATCGTGTTTACCCGGGAATCATCTCTGTGTCACTGCTGGACAGAGGCACAGCAAACTAATGGGTATAGTATTCTCATCCTAAGGGGTGGTGAAAGCCACACACACTCTGGCTAGGCTTATAAATGCCCTAGGGCAGATAGCCTAGTATGAACCTATACTATGCCGTCAGATCAGCAGACGACCGCAATACCAAAAAAACGCAAAGACAAGGATAAAGACAAGCATTCAAGGTCCAAAACCGATGACTAAACCTCTTCTAGGCCAGTCGCCGGTTCGCCGGTGCTCAGTGAGGTGCTTTCGCAGCCCCTGACACCCGCTACCTCAGAGCCACAGGCTGCTTCCAACTCCCATGTGGAGACATCTAGGCCTCTGGAAACTCAAGGTATTGGGCCTACAGAAACTAATCCCTCAGATGGGTCCAGAGCCGCTGAGCAGGCATTGGCTTCTGAGGGTGTTTTCAGACCTTCACAGCTTACCATAAAATCAACAGCCAAGACAAAGGTACCATTAAAGACAAATAAACAAGTACAGCATTCTCCTGGACAGTCCTCCATGCCTAAGAAACAGATGCTTAAAATGGCCGAAGACCTCATTACTCTAATCAGGGGTTCCCATCCCCCTCCTGAGAAAAGGCCTAGGCAGGATACAGACTATGACTCCTCTGATCAGGTTTCCATTTCCTCTGATTCCTCTTCAGGCCAGGGATACTCTCTACCCCCCTATGAGGACTCTGAAGCTGAAGAATCTATCCCTTCATACTCTCCTCCTGAGGATTATTCTTTTGGGGAAACTTTACATACCATGAGGGAACATTTCCATTGGGAAAGTCAGGATTACTCTGAATCCAAGAAAAGGCTCAGGGATTTCCTCTTATTGCCTCAGCATAGGCCCCTGGCTATTCCGCCTGCGCTAGATATTGTGGATGGTGTTCTCTCTGAATCCAGCTCATCTCCTGACTCTTTACCCCCTGCTCCAGCCAAGCCAGACAGGTATTACAGAGTCCCTGACTCTCACAAGTTCCTTTACAAAAACCCTTCTGCTGATCCAGAAACTATTTCCCAGGGTCCAAAAGGAGTTAAGGCTTCCATTGCGAAAAATCCAGCACCCTCTGACAGAGATTCTAGAGCTTTGCATAGATGGGGGAAGAAAGTATACACGTCTGCAACTTTAGCAGTAAGAGCTTTAAATTGCCAGTTTCACATGCTTAAGTACCAAAAATATTTAATGGCTCAGTTAAAGCAGAAAATGCTTGCAAGCGCAGAAGCTCCTGATTGTAAAGAAATGCAGGATTTATTGCATGCAGTTGAACAGGTGGGAAAACATACTCTGCAATGTGGTTTTGATTCTTTAGAGGCCTCTTGTAGAGCCGCAGTTACAGGTTCTGTTATTCGAAGACATGCTTGGTTAAAAGAACAGAGTTTACCTGATCATGTTAAGGCAAAATTATTGGATGCTCCTTTACAGCATGATACCTTGTTTGGGGTTAAGGTAGAAGAGGTGTTAAAGAAAATGGAGGGTAAAGCTAAATCTATGCAGGACAGTCAAGGATTTCTTACAGGTACAGCCACCTCGATTTAGTAGAAATTGACCAACAAAGAATTGGTCCTTTCCAGTGTCAGACAGGCCACAGAGAGGCAGATACAGAAGCCCAAGAGGCAGATCTCAACCCCAAGGCTCAAACAGACAACGACAGTGGGGCACCTCAACCCCAAAAGGAGGTGAGGACAAGTCTCAACCTTACAGGAAACAGTCACAATGACTTTCCTCTTTGTACGCCAAGCCCGTCCCTTTTGGAAGCCCCCTTAGGGGGAAAACTAGCACTTTTCTCTCAAAACTGGCAAACAATTACCCAAGACAAATGGGTTCTGGATATTGTGTCTCAGGGTTCAGATTCCACTTTCATACTTCACCAAAGCTAAAAGGAATGCCAGACCTGCCACAAAATCAATGGGCAGAGGCATAAAAACAAACTTCAGCCCTCATGGACATGAGAGCTATTCAAAAAGTACTACAACAGGAACAAGGACAAGGATTTTATTCAAGACTCTTCCTGGTCCCCAGAAAGGACAAAGCATGGAGGCCCATACTAGACCTTTCAATTCTAAATACTTACCTGGATATTCCGAAATTCAAAATGTTGACATTACAGCAGCTTCTACCCATGCTAGGCAAGAATGCTTGGCTTGTTACTCTGGACCTCAGAGAGGCATACCTGCATGTCCCTATCATACAAAATTGCAGAAGATACCTCAGATTCAAAGCTGGTACAATGCACTACCAATTCTCTGCACTGCCCTTTGGCTTATCTACTGCGCCCAGGGTCTTCACAAAGTGCCTGGCACCAGTAATTGCATTTTGCAGACAAAAAGGAATTCAAATATATCCATACCTGGATGACTGCCTCATTCAAGCAGAGACAAAGGACATTCTTCTACAGCATCTGGCATTTGTGAAAAAGTTGCTAATTTCTCTAGGGTACACAGTAAATGAAAAGAAGTCAAAACTAGTAACCTCACAACAGATTACATTCCTGGGTGCCAGCTTAAATACAACGGCCCAGATGGCTTACCTCACGCCAGACAAACAAGTTCAACTAACTCAATATTTTCAATTACTAGCAAAAAAAGTCCCATCTCCCTGCAAAAAAAATCCTGCAGGCCCTAGGATTCATGGCATCCTGCATACTACTAATACCATATGCCAGACTGCATATGAGGAAATTACAGTGGTACCTAAAAAGTGTTTGGACTCAATACTCTCACAGTTTAGAAGCAGTAATACCAATGATTCCATGCCTATAACAGGAGTTTCAATGGTGGGCACAGGCATGTCACCTAAACAAGGGTCAGCCATTTACCCAACCCACAACCAGGCAAACTAACAACAGATGCTTTGGATTACGCCTGGGGAGCACACATGGCAGGAAAATGCATTCAGGGCAAGTGGACCACAGACCAGATGCATCTTCACATCAATCAAAAAGAGATGTTGGCTGTTCAAAATGCCCTAACAGCTTTCAAGGACCTTCTACATCCAGGACAACTATTACTAAAGACAGACAACACCACAGTAATGTGGTACATAAACAGGCAAGGGGGCACTCATTCTTATCCCCTATGCAGGCAAGCCATGACCTTATGGAACACTGCTCTAATGTACCAAGTTCACCTGCAAGCAAAATTCCTGCCAGGAAAGAAAAGTACTCTGGCAGACGACCTAAGCAGAAATATCATGGACCCTCATGAATGGAAATTGAATCCACAAATCTTCAACATGATAACGCAAAAATGGGGATGCCCAGACATAGATCTTTTTGCCTCCCCACTGAATTGCCAACTACAAAAATTCTGCAGAAGGACTTGTCACAAATAAGCATGGAAAGTGGATGCTCTTCAGTTCAGCTGGAAAAACCTAAAAGTGTATTCCTTCCCACCACTGCCTCTCCTTTCAAAGGTACTCCTAAAAGCCAGACAAGAAAAAACACAGATGATCCTGATTGCTCCAGACTGGCCACAACAGCACTGGTACCCTATCTTAAGGAACTTGGCTCAGGGCCCACCATGGATTTTGCCCCAAATTCCACACCTTCTGACTCAATAAAACAATCAGATCCTGCACGGTCAGCTCAAAACCCTAAACCTGGCTGCATGGCAGATACTTTAGTCAAACATGCAACACCCCTCTCTAAAGCTGTTATGGATGTCATTTTGGAGGCCAGGAGGCCTAGCACCAGGAAAGCTTACGCAGGAAAATGGAAGAGATTATGCACCTGGAACCAGGCTCAAAGCCTTGACCCTCTTGTTCCAAACATTCCTCAGATTTTACAATACTTAACTGAGATGCTGGACAGAGGCCTATCCTTTTCATCAATTATGCCATTTCAGCACATTACAACACAGATCCTCCTTTATTCTCTCATCCCTTGCTAAAGCAGTACCTCAGAGGGGCTAAAAACATAAGACCGCCCCGGAGAGCACCAACACCAACTTGGGACCTCAATTTCGTTTTGGAAAAGCTGACCCTACCACCTTTTGGGCCAGCCAATACAGCTGGTCTAAAATTTTTATCATGGAAAACAGCTCTGCTCCTGGCAGTAACTTCAGCACGAAGAGTCTCAGAGCTACAAGTATTAATGGCAGTGGAACCTTTTATAATTTTTCATCAGGACAGGGTATCTTTAAGGACAAACCCTACCTTTATGCCAAAGGTGGTATCTAGTGTGGCTCTTAACCAAACCATCCATTTGCCAACTTTTTATCCAAACCCCCAGAATAAAGGGGAGAGACTTCTGCATTCTTTGGACATACACAGGCAGCTATACTTCTACTTGGACAAAACAAAAGCTTTCAGGAAAACTGAACAACTGTTTGTAGCATATGCTGCAGGATCACAGGGCAAGGCTATCTCAAAACAGGCTATATCCAAATGGATAGGACACTGTATTCGGTACTGCTACACACAGCATGGAAAATCAGTCCCTAATAACATTAGGCCACATTCCACCAGGGCAACAGCCACTTCAACAGCCTTTCTCAGAGGAGTACCTACCAAGGAAATTTTGGAGGCTGCAACTTGGAGTTCAGTGCACACCTTTACCAAGCATTACCACCTGCCTCTTTACTCTAAATCCAGAGCAGGATTTGCCACTGCAGTTCTGCAGGGCCTCATAGCCAATCCTAATTCTTTATAGACCAGCCACCCAACCTTAGCTTTGGGATTCTACCCAAGTGTGATGACTGCAGCAGTGTAACACGATGAACATAGTACAGTTTTGTACCTACCATAAATGTAGATGTTCAAGTGTTCACACTGCTGCAGTCCAGGTCACCCTCCCTCCATCCCCTCTGAACCAGCTGGACTTATCTATACCTTTCTATCCTATACAACCTTTGGGGTGTATTTGCTGGTAACTGAATGTATTGTTTTTATTTTATATGCATATTTTTGATTAGCAATATCTATTGCCTACCTACTTAGGGGCACCTGACATCTGGGGCAAGAAAAACTGAAGAAAATGGCATCGGATGCATACTATATACCCCTGGCGCACTGACGTCAGGGAAGAAGCGACAGCAACCGACGCTGGACCAAGACTTTGGAACTCTGGCCGACTGCGGGACCGCCTGACAGCAGGATAACCCAAGTGTGATGACTGCAACAGTGTGAACACTCGAACATCTACATTTATGGTAGGTACAAAACTGTACTTTTGCTTTGATGTAATTTGGGAGTCTATTCCATGCAGCAACTAACCTCTCAGAGAACCAATTAGTACACCTCTCATTTCTATGCAATTTTCTACATAGGCTGTCTGATGATTATCAGCTACTTTTTGATAAACCCCAAGCATTCCAAGAGGTAGCAGTTGCTAAATACCTTATATAACTGAATAAGATCACCTCCTAAATGTCTGTATGAGACACTGTACAAGTTCAGATTTTTAGTCCTTCATAATAACTTTGGTTTGCCATCCATGGATGCCTTTGGTATATTTCTAATGTACTCTATCCAATTTAATCATGCTTGTTTTCTTAAAAGGTTTCCATATTATTCCATACTCAAGTTTGGGTCTAATGTAACTAATAAACAGTGGTTTCATCATTTTTGATTTCATAGATGTTAGGAAATCTTTTTATACTACCTTTCATTCTAAAATTATCATTAACCAATTAGTTTATATGATTATAAAAACTCATTACTGGAGCTACACATATACCCTGGTCCTTAAATAATCTACAGTTTCAATCATGGTGTGCTGGATTAAATATTCACCTTTCAATCTAGGCCTCTCAAATCTCATATACTTAATTTTTATGTATTTATCAGCACATTATTCTCCTGTGCCCAAATGGTCAATTTAGTCAAGTTCATTTGCAGACATGCCCTATCTGTAACACACAATCAGTTCATTAATTTTCAAGTCATCTGCATAGAGACTGTAGAACAACACAGATAAAGATAGATCTGAAAGATACAACTTAAACAAGTATGGGTCCCAGGACAGAGCCCTGTGGGACACTGACTGTAGCCTAGAATTTCACCTGTCTAGTTGCTGTATGATAGTTGCCATGTCCTATCTGTAAGCCATACAGCTATCCATCTTATCAAGATTACTTCACTAGTTGTTCAAATTTATTGATCAGTGTTTTGTGAATGAACCTATCAAATACTGAAGATTACCAGTAATGGCTAGTGACTTCAAAGTGTGTGTGTGTGTGTGTGTGTGTGTGTGGGGGGGGGGGGGGGGCAACAGGAAGAAACTGAATTGGTGGGGCTAAGTGGAATGGGTTGATGCTCTATTTGGTGCTCTATTACTGCAGGTCAGTGACCATTACCTGTGAAAAAACAGCTGTGGTCATTCACTTTCATCCAAAGACTGCCTCAGTATGCGACAAGTCATTATTGCCAAACTACTGACTATAAACACCACACATCTGATTGCTGTCAATTAGGCCAGCCTTAAGTGAAATGGAGCTGTAGACAAAGGACACCAAGGGCCCCTCATTGCACTGTAGTCTCCCGTCATCCTGGCCTACACCATCCATATAGATTACTTCTTCCTTTTTCACAAGCTTTTAAGACACCTTAACTGGCCAGGATTCTACTGTCAAAAGTCTGGAGGATGTAACTGAATTAAGCTGGAGGTTTCAGGGGACTACTAGACCCCCAGAAGTCACAGGCTCTCAGGTGCAGCTTTTTTTAACACCTTTTTGATCTAATGATGGCCTGATCAAAAAAATCATGAGTAAGGAGACATTGTTTTGTCTAAAGCTTAATATTAGAGGCTAACAAAACAGTTGTTTCTCCAAAAACTGAAGACATATGCAAAGATACAGAAATCCTGTCTGAAAATAGTAGCTGCCTTCCTGGCCCTCCAAAGAGAGAGTGAGAGCTACTTTCTGCATACACCTCTGGTGTTGGATTGGGACAAAAGTAAAAGTACAAATTGGCAGACAGGCTGAGTCTGGGAGAAGAAATCAAAGCAAATGGATAAAACCAACACAGTGGCAAGAAGTACATGCAGACTCTACAAATAAGGAATCACAGTCATAAACTCAACCAAAAAAAAAAAAAAAAACAAGTGCCGTTAGATGGCAACATTACTCAGTATGACACTCTGTCAATGATCAGCTGCTATTACACAGACAGCCACTTGTTGTGTACAATACTAATATCTGACTGTGATCGAAAGTCAAAAGATTTATGGACAACTTGCTTCTTTCAGATACACAGGAATTTATCCTCTCAGCTCTCTATCAGAATACAATGTGCAGCCCCCAACCACATGGGCCAACCTCTTATCTCAGCAATCAAGGAGGAAAAACAACAATAATGGTTTGCAAAGGACTAAAATCAGGAGCATCTACTGGCATATTATAGTAAACTTGCTAAAATAACAGGCTTTGCTTTAGTGCACATTTTGAAGGGTATTAACTCTAACGTATGTTTGCCATCATTTTTATTTACTAACTTCATTCCTCATTTATTTGGCAGGTAAACCACAAACTTTTCAGGAGCCGACCAAAACAGTATGAAAAAAAAATCAGACAGTTAAGTGCATCTACACTCACCACACGCATATTGTGTGCTGTGTATGTGATATGTATAGATACATAGATACAGATATCCACACACAATGTGTGTGATAATCAGTTACTGCCAGTTGAATGACTGGGACTTTACATCAGGTGTTTGCATCAAATGAAAACTATATAAATAACTGCCACACACAGTTTAACTTTTCAGCTCATTGGCAGAGGATAGTGAGCAATAACCCCGACACACACACACATGCATACACACATGCACACACACATACCAACCTCTAATTTTAAAGAGTAAAGGAGAAAGCTAAAAATAAAGGTGGACAAAAGGACTAAAATCAGAACAGCTGTTGCCTTTATCTACTTAGAAACTTGCTAGGATAATCTGCTTTGCATCAACATGTTTTATTACGTCTGAATGTCAAACAGCAGTATTTACTGACTGCAGTTCTCATTTGCCAGGAAAAAGGAGCACACCAAAATATGACAAAAAATTAGAGGCAGGTCAAAAATGGGAAAAAAAGGAGATGTGGATGGATGGATTCTGCAATGTCAGGAACAGATGACAGCGTCTGTGCACCTGCCTTCACATTTCATACATATGTATATACACATCATACACACATTTCAGCGTGTGGGTTCCAGATACCAACACTGCAGTCCAGTGTAATACCTTGCACTTGTCCACACACACACTCTTAAATGAAGTACTTTACTTCCCTCATGTTGCTGGCAGTAGCAGGCATAGTGCCTAATAAAAAATACATACATATCTAAATATCCCTCTCTCTCTCTCTCTCTCTATATATATATATATATATATATATATATGTGTGTGTGTGTGTGTGTGTGTGTGTGTTTTATATATATATATATATATATATATATATATATATATACACACATTTTTTAGAAGCAACTTTTTTTCAGTGTCTATACAGCAGAACTTAAACAAAATGTTACCCTCCTCCTTGAAAAATCAGGCTTTCTCAGTCATCCAAGGCAGCCCAAGCCAATTAGAAGGTCTCCTCACTGCTTCATGCAGCAGCCCAGTGAGACACGAACCAAGTGAAGTTTTAGATGTCCTTGAGAACGCTATTGATTGACAGAGTAAACTTGGTTACATCTACAAGCTGGGGTGTTTTTAAAACCGTCCAGCAAGTGAATAGTTTTTTAATGTTCATTTTGCTTTGGAGCTCCACTGAGCACCACATGTTTAGTTCCAAGGAACTCTGAAGCAAAACAACGTTGGAAAACTGCAGTAAAAAATGAGGCAAGGTGCCTGAAATAACCACAAACGAACCAACAAACAAAGCATTAGATGAAGTCCTTGTTGGATGAAAACACTGTGGAGAGTGTTGCATTAATGTGTACACAGTGAATAAAGAGCTGTTCATTTTGATTTATTGTGGATATTGAGATTTTGTCAACCTCCTGTGGTGCATGATTTTTGTGCTTTGTTTTAAAGTTGGAAAACTGGTTACTTATTTTTACATTAACAATAACAATCAACATTCTAAATTTAGCAGTCTATTTTTCTTCTCTTGGGGGGCAACATGAAAGTAAACTTATAAGTCAGGGGTTCCCAAAGTGTGCACTGCGGCGCCCTGGGGAGCCGGGGCTTCCTCACAGGGGTGCCGCAAACTAATATGCTTAGCTGCAAAATAAACCACAAACAGATCACAGTTTATTTTGCAGCTAAACTTATTAGTTTGCAAACTAAGTCGAGACCTTTTTAGCAGAACTGGCATCAAGTATAGCAGCGGTCCCCAGCCGCCAGGCCACGGACCAGTACCGGGTTGTGGAGCACTTGGAACCAGGCCGTCAGGTAAGTGAATACCTGTATGAGTGTGTGTGTGTGTCTGCCTGTGTGAGTGAATGTGTGCATGAAAGCTAAAGAGTCTGTGTATGTGAGAGAGATTGGGAGAGTGAGCGCGATGTGTGAGTGAATGCAAGAATGAATGAAGAAGTGGCTGTGTATGTGTGAATTAATGCAGGTATGAATGAGGAATTGGGTGTATGTGTGAGATCGGGAGTGTGAGAGCAATGTGTGAATGAATGCAGGTATGAATGAGGAAGTGTGTGTGTATGTATGTGAGATCGAAGAGTGATGTATGAATGAATGCAGGTATGAAAGGAAGTAAAATAATGTGGAAAAAATTCCACTACCGAATTAAGTAGCCAACATTAGAAGGATTGAGTCAAAAACAAAGAAAAATGCTGGATACACATGGCAGAATACTTTAATACAAACAAATAGCAAGCGCTTTCATGACCAAATGCCGCTTCATCAGACTACATTTTTAAAAAATAAAGTAGACTTTTTAAATAGTGAGATGCAACTAAAATCAAACCAATCATGTACATCACCAGTCAGTCACATGCCCTGATTAAAACTTTGGTTTAAACTAACACAACAATTTCTGTCTTAAAAAATATAATAAACATTAAAACATGTATCTAAGTAAAAAATCCATATGACAAATTAGAACTAAGTATCTGTACACAAATGTAATACTGCTAGTGCTTAAGGTTCCTAGATTTCAAAGCAGGTTTAAGAGAAACCCTGCTATTCAAACCTGGAGGTTTGTCTGCCTGAAAAAACAAGATCCACCTTTGCTCAATACCCTCAGTTTTGTTATACAAATCCCCTCCTCTCATACTAGTCTTAATCTCTAACACCAAGAATCTAAATGCGTGGCCAATGCCTTCCTTCTTAACATGTAGTGCCAACGCACTACTTTCTTTACAATTTCTTATGTCCCTTAGATGCTCTAGAATCCTTTACGTGAACGATTGATTTTACCAATACAGAAGGAATAGCATAGTGTGCAATAACAAAAATAGACCACATTTTTAGTCGTGCAGTCTGCATAAAAGTTGCAATCAATTCTAACAGTGCATATTTAAAAAACGAGTACGTTTATTCCTCCTGTAAACTCAGGTATTGATTTGTTTGTCGAGGTTTGTGATAAACAATTAAAACAGTGTAAGAAACTTCTCTGTGTGGAAGATTTTCAGTCCATATATTTCTAGTTAATCACTGTATATTAATCAGATCAGACAACAGTAGTAGAAGTAGCGAACGTAAACTCGTCAAGTCAAAAAGTAATAATAGAAAATATATAATTCTACAGTATTACTAAGTATTCGAAAGTAATCCAAGCAAGGCAGGCAGTCTGTTTCCAGTCGAAAATCCTTTATTAAGTACACAGACAAGCGATCCAAGTAAAACAAAAATAGAGTAATAATTTCCTCACAAGCTTTCTAAATATATATATATATACTTTTTATCAGGCATGGGAGTGGTTTACTGTGCTGTAAAACAAAGTGTTATTGGTACACATGTTAAATTCACATCCCTTCCCCCATCAGTGTGACATTCGAGCTGGTCCTGCCCTACCTAGTAGCTGTCATAATAATATATAGCCCTAATGTACTTTAATGGTACATCTTATTTAACCAAATTATTAAGTCTGTGATTTTACACAAGGCAATATACTACATGGCTGGAAATATATCAACCTTAGTTCATTTTGCGATTAAAAATTATATATAAATATATACATATACATTTTGCATGTAAAAATCAGTTTCTATTTTCATAACCTATTGTTAACAAAGATCGCTTTCATCCTTCTAGACTTCTTCAGGTCTGTGTACAAGAACCCTAAAAACCTATATAATTGTATAATTAGTTAGTATTGTTATTACCATCATTTTGAATAAAGTGGAAAAAAGAGAACCAGAAAAAAGTAAAAAAAAAAATATATATATATATATATATATATGTATGATGATGGAAACAAAATATACACTTAAATGTCAAATGATTTAAAATGGTATTTAAAACCAATTTGTAGAAAAAAATAAAATAAAATACACTTAGTCATGTAAATAATGTGGCAATTTTCTAAGTTCCAGTGCACTTTTAATTGAACAGTAGTAGTTTAGTCCAGGCTTTCTAAAAGAGTTCAGCTTTAATTGCCACATGAGTTCCTGTTTCTCCAGAATATTCGGGATGTCTCCTTCAAGATCACCCATGTCTATGCGATCCAGGATCTGGAACTTAAAACCGGTGTGTCTTTTATGAAGAGAAAGGTGTTTGGCTAGTGCATTATTTTTACACCCAGAACGGATTTCTGACAGATGACATGAAATCCTTCGCTTGAGTTTATTTACAGTCTTGCCCACATAGAATGCATCACATTCATTGCACTGTGCCCTGTAAATTACTTTTTTAGTGTTACAGTCACCCCCTGCACTGGTTTTAATGATCTTCTTTAAATAAGGGCAATAAAAACTATCACCTTGCTGTATAAATATACAAAATGTACAATTAGTTTCACATCTTTTAGTGCTTTTCTCACATGGTCTAGGTTTAAATTCAACAAAACTTCTAATATTCCTGGCCTTCCTATAAAAAATGATGGGGCTTCACCTAAGATGTTAATCAGAAAAGGGTTTCCTGTGACAATGTCCCAGTTTTCTTCAATAATATTTTTGATACTCTGATAATCCAAAGTGTATGTCAGGATGCAGCTATTTTTGCATTTGTTATTCTCTGTGGGATTACTTAACATTTTTCTACTGGGAGGTTGAATGAAGGTGCTTCAGTCCTTTTCAGTTCTATAATGGGTTCCAGGATGTTTTTTTAACATCTGACTTTCATAGCCTCTCACTAGAAAATCATTCTCTAAGTTGTTCAGGTTTCTCAAAAATGGTTCCATCTCTGGTGATTCGAGCTAATCTATAGCCTTGGGATTTCACTACATTATACTTGTTTTTTGTAGGATGTAGACTTTTACTGTGGAATAATAAGTTAACCCTCGTTGGTTTTCTGAATAGATCAGTGGTGATTCTGTTATTGTTGATGTCCTTGGAAATCTGCATATCTAAGAAAGTGGTTGAAGTACAGCTATGGGAAGAGGTAAACGTCAGGAAGGGGGTTGTTTGATTAAAGTACATTAGGGCTATATATTATTATGACAACTACTAGGTAGGGCAGGACCAGCTCGAATGTCACACTGATGGGGAAAGGGATGTGAATTTAACATGTGTACCAATAACACTTTTTTACAGCACAGTAAACCACTCACATGCCTGATAAAAAGTATATATATATTTAGAAAGCTTGTGAGGAAATTATTACTCTATTTTTGTTTTACTTGGATCGCTTGTCTGTGTACTTAATAAAGGATTTTCGACTGGAAACAGACTGCCTGCCTTGCTTGGATTACTTTCGAATACTTAGCAATACTGTAGAATTATATATTTTCTATTATTACTTTTTGACTTGACGAGTTTACGTTCGCTACTTCTACTACTATTGTCTGATCTGATTAATATACAGTGATTAACTAGAAATATATGGACTGAAAATCTTCCACACAGAGAAGTTTCTTACACTGTTTTGTTTTTAGACCCACTACACTTTAGTGGGTTGTTTTGAGACTTCAGGGATACCATGGAGATTACTTGTTTTTTGATAAACAATTAAGAGACATCTTTAAAGATGAAGTTAGACCTACATTTTTTAATATGAATATGGCTGACTACAAAGCTCTACATGAACTTAAGAACTTGTCTTCTATAGAAATATGACCTATAATTCTGACATTTTTGCATTTATTGTTGTGACTGTCTCTAAGAATGGTTCTGAGAAGGTTTTTCATTTGGCATGTGATTACACTGGCCATTTAAACCAAAACTGAGTCAATGTATATAGTGTTGATGAAGATCTCAGAGTAGAATGAAATTGCTTATGTCTTGAGATTTACTTATTTGCAATAGACGTCCACTGGACACACATTGGAAAAGGTACCTGGAAGGCACAACCACATCATGTTTTTCTCCCCTTTTTTGGATTGTTTGATAATCAATTTTCTCACAAAGCAGTCCAAAGTGTTGGGAGGGTAAGCACCTTTCCTTTGGTTCTGGATGTCATTTCAGATTTGATATCCCATCCTTTGGGCCAGCCTTACCTGAATCTGAAATACCCTAATGTTGACCGCTTCATTTCTCCAATTCCAATGTTGGACAGAGATCCTAAGCTTTATGAGATAGTTGTGCATATCCTTTCCTGCTTTCAGATGCCCTCTGCAAGGAAGCTTTATGATTCTAAGTGTCTGCAAGGAAGCTTTATGATTCTAAGTGGGGAAAAAAATCCGCTACCTGGGCCATTTCTAAGGGGTTGGATCCCTTTTTTACTGCTTTGGAAAAATTTCTATATTTTCTAGCTGGGCTTTTACAGTGTGGGGTTCAGCTACTCTACTGTTAAAGTTCAGCTGGCAGTCATCAAATATTTCCATGTGGATCAAATCCTTTTACCAACTGCATCTCTCAGATTATCTAAAGCATTTTTGAAGGATGCCTTTCTGCTCAGCTCCCCAGTAAAGGATCCGATTTTACCTTGAGATTTGCCTCTTCTTCTCTAAATCTAGACCAGAGTCCCTTTCAAACCAGGTGCAACTATAAAGAATCTTTCTCAGAAAAATTCTCTTCTTAGTGGCAGTCGCTTTAGCCAGAACAGTTTCAGAACTTCAAGCTTTATACTGCATTCCACGTTTTCTTTCAAAAAGACAAAGAATTTGTACGCAAAGAAACTCTGCCTAAGTGGTTTCTGAGTATAATCTGAACTGATCGTATCAATTGTGAGTTTACTTTCCAAATTTCAACAACAAGGGTAAATATAAGCTTTGTTGTTTAGATCTCCATCAACAACTGAGATTCTGTTTGGACAGGGCTAAACATTTTAGGAAATCAGATCAACTTTGTGTGCCCTTCTCTATAGCCAAGTTTGGGAGACCAGTTTCCAAGATGACTTTGCCCAGATGTCTTTCTGTTTGCATTCGTTTTATTTATACCATAAAGGGTGCATCTTCATCTAACAAGCCAAAAACCCACTCTACTAGGGTGGTTTCTACTATAACTGCCTTCTTTGGTCATGTCTCTCTAGATTATTATTATTATTATTTTACGTTTGGTTACCAGGAAAGTCTGACTGGACATGGGTCCTTTTTCAGCAGAGGTCTGGGGAGAAAAGCTCCACAAATAACATTTACATAAACAATAATAGTTTACACATTAGTTCACACAGTACAGTACAAATAATGAGTAGCATTATTTATCATACAACAAAATGTATATAATAGGATCAACAATTAGAAATCTTAGTTTCACTATAAAGTATCTTTTACATTTTAGCAACTGCCAAAGGGTAAGCAAGGATAAGACATGTATAGATGTAATTATATAAGAAATGTGAGGATAAAAGTGGGGTGAAAATGTAATTGATGGTCACATGAAAGGAGATATTTATACAGCTACTACCTGGTTTAAAACCCACACTTTTGTGTCTCATTCTAAACTACACATTCAGTCCAGATCTAGGACAACTTTTGGCTATACTATTTTGTGGAATATTCTCCCCTGATACCAGCCATTCTGTTTGTCTAGGGACTCTATCCCACAGGTTGAGGTGGACAGAAAAGACAACATCAGATACGAAGGTTATGTACCTACCATAAAGTTAGATAAGGGTTGTTGTCTTCTGTCTGACTCAACCATCCCTCTGCTCCCCCTTTCGAACTGTCACTGGTAACATGGGGATCTTGGTGGACCTTGTGAGCCAGACTAAAGTCTACTGTGGAGACCCTTTTGAGTCAAATTTGAGCAGCTTGATTTGAAATGGAGATCAGATCAGAGTTAAATCGAGTGACCAAATAAGATTGCTGCTTAGAAATCAATATGTGAGACAACCTGCAGCACTATCTCCTGAATACATGATATTAGCAAGTAAATAGTCATGTACCCAAAAGGAGAGGGAGCTGACATATCTACATATGTATTAGATCTTAGTGCAGTCTGAAACATCTTGCTAACTTAGGAACCCCAGATACCCTTAGACCTCCATGGACATGAGGATCCAGACTCCAGCCAAGAGTACAACCCCACTCTGAAATATTACAGTTTTAGATAAGCATTTCAGTTCAGCCCACTATGTTCCTTATAGAATGTATACTAAGGCCAGAAGAAACAGCACTCTAAAATCTATACTGTTATCCTTAGCTAAACACCCATATCATCATGATGTTGAGATAATATTCTAAAATTGAAACTTTAAAAAAAAAATAGTATGGTCTTTCCACCTTCCCCCGAAATAAACTTTCTATAGCAGATAGATTTCCCTAATTTCTAGGTCTTTGTTTCCAAGATGTGGCTCTCCCCATATGGGAAAGACCCTGGAGATTTTCTTTTGTGGGCTGTTTACCCCCACTATCTGTTGACCATAAAACAACTGCAAGGCCAAACAGCCCATTCATTCATTCCCCATCACCAGAATGAGGGACGACTGAGAGGCCAGCAATTAGACAGCCATCAGGGGTGGTTTGGATTTTTCATTATCTCCCTGGCCCTAACACTGCACACTCAGTAAAGGTGCAGGGTAGGGGAAATACAATGGGTTGACTGCCAAGGGTATACCTTCATGTCCATTGTGGATATGCCTGCCTGCTCCCCCAAGTATATGCAGTGATCTCCAGTCTCCACTAGGGAGTTCACACTACCCTGTGCCTCCAAGTGCATGCAAACCACACTTTTCCTCCTGGGAAAGGAGTGTGGACTAATCTCGTTCACTCATCCCCCTTCCTGCCCAGCTGCTCCATAGACCAGACCACTAATTGAACCCTGGTCAGGGTTCCATCCTCCCGGCTCAAAAGAGCCAGGCTGAGGCATGTTTTTGATGTACAAATTTACTTTTGCTCTTTTGACGAAATTTGTCAGCCCATTTACATTCCAAGATAAGATTTTAAACATGTAATAAACTAAGAAAAGAACTTATGTTTTACCATAATGTTCCATCTGTGTTGTCGATCTTCATCTTTTCTTGACTCTTGGGTGTTGGTTGTGATCCTCGGAACTAGTCTGGCCATTATACAGCTCGCACCAACCAAAAATCTCTTGAGCTAATATGCTACCCACAATGCTCCTCTCCAATTTACCTCAGATAGAGTTTGCAGACTTATCGAAAGCCAGAAGAACTATAAGCAAATATGGAGAAGCCCTGTCCAAGATGGACCCTAACAATGCAACCAGGACAAATGTTCACTCGTACAGGAATTCACAGGCGGGGGAAGGAGGATGGGATGCCAACAATAAATGAAGATCAACAACACAGATGGAACGTTAGGGTAAGACATAATTTCTTTATCTGATGTTGTCAATTTTCATCTATTCTTGAATCTTGGGACAGAGTCCCCAGCTACTTTACATTCCAGGTGGCTCTATGGAAGGACAGTCCTGAGAACCATAGAACCAAAGGAAGCTCCTCCCCTGGAGACCAGATCTAATTTGTAATGAGTGAAAAGTATGTGGAGTAGCCCACATTGCTGCTTTGCATATTTCATTCATGGAAACCTTGGAATGGAAAACAGCTGAAGTGGCCATTGACCTGGTGGAATGTGCTCTCACTGGCACAGGTAACTTGAGATTCTTTTTATTATATATACAAGTAATACAAACTCTTAGCCATTTTGACAAGGTAACTTTGGAAATGGACTTCCTTAAAGTTGCGCTGGCGAAGGAAACAAACTGTTCTGATTTTCTAAATTCTTTAGTTCTGCTGAGGTAGAAACATAATTGTCTGTGAACATCCAGCAAATGTAGGCAATACATGCCTTTGTTGGAAAGATTGGGGAAGAAAACAGGCAATTCTATGGTTTGATTAATGTCGGACTCCAAGACTGCCTTTGGAAGAAAGGATGGATTGGTTCTGAGTAAAACTCAGAAACTCATCCTGCTGAAGTTATAGCTATAAGGAAAAGTGTTTTCCATGAAAGAAACTTTAGGTCACATATTGCTGCTGGCTGAAAAGGGGAAAACACCAAAGACTGGAAAACAATTGTCAGATCCCATGGTGGTAGGGGATCTTTAAATGGAGGCTTTAACTACAGAGTTCCTTTGAGGAATACTTAGTCTATGAGAAATTAGAGGAACTAAGTTGTAAGCTTGAGATTTTGAAGGTTGGATCGCATCAGTCCCTGAAGGTTCGAGAAGAGGTCTGTAACTTCGTCCAGAATCCATAGACGGTGAACTAGATGTGGCCACAGGAAGGGGAACCAATTTTGTCAAGTCCAATAGGGTACAATGAGGATAATTTTGCTTCTCAATCTGGCTGCTTTCTTAAGGAAAAAGTGGGATTAGAGGGAAGGGGCAAAAGGCAAACAGGAGACCCAGGGGCAAATCTAGGAGAAGAGCATCCCTCAGTGCCCCCCCAGGGGGGATCAGGGCAAAGTAGCTTTTGCACTTGTTTTGGGATGATGCAAAAAGGTCGCAGCAAGGCTGGCTCCAGCATAAAAAAAATCCTCCTCGCTATCTCGGGATTGAGAGACCACTCGTGAGGCAGTAAAATGCGTATGTTCAGTTTGCCCGCTATCACATTTGAACTTCCTGGGATATGTATTGCTATCAGAAAGCGGTTGGAGGAAATAGCCCATTGCCACACTCTCAGGGCCTCGACACAGGGGGTAAGACTTTGTTCCCTCTTGTTTGTTGATGTAACAGATTACAGACATGTCTGATTGTATCGCAATGGTCCCGGGGGGGAGTCAGATTGAAAGGCTTGCAAATGCTAGAAGCACTGCCCTCAACTCCAGGACATTGATACGCAGATTATTCTCAATTGGGGACCAAGTGCCTTGGACTGTTCTTCCCAGATAATGCCCCCAACCCCATCTGGGAGGCATCCGTGGTCACTATGGCCTAGTCAGTTCCGAGATATGGAACCGAATCCAAGAGTCAAGGATAAGTGAAGATCTTTAACACAGATGGAATGTTATGGTAAGACAATTTACTTTTTAACAAGCACTTGGCGATCACTATAAAAAACTGCACATCAAGGGAGATCCAAGATGGTGGGCATCTGATCGGTACCCTCTCCTTGATGCTCCAGGGCCTAACTTCAGTTCTACTGCTTAATCTGGGAAACCACTGGCTCTCTACGCTTCAATCGCTATTTTAAACTTTAACCGGCCTCAGTGAACTTATTTGGAGATCTTACAGTGATTCTGCTGGTTCCTAGTAACTTAAACAAACAGCTGATGCGCACTTCTTACTAGCCACGCGGTCATTAGAGGCCTGATCTGCATAACCACATATTGAGACAGTAAATTGAAGAAATACATTTATTGACTGAAACATTCAAAATGCTGAGAGATTCTGAGAGCATGGACACACAAACCATAAAAGCTAAAATATCTGCTATTACTACCTCTCCAGGGAAAGATCCGAAAAGACTGAGATCTTCCAAAACCCTACCGGAGCTCTCCAAGACCCGACTAGATATAAACCTGACATCATGCAACCCATGGATGAATTAAAAAATGCTCTCATACCCTTACAGAATGCCATACAAGAACTATCGGCGAAGTTCACTACATTTGACACATCTCTGCAAAAAATCGTTGGCAGACTGGACTTAGTGGAAGAGAAATCTAAAGCAAATGAGTTTGAGATCCTTGCCATTAAGGAAGCTCTCCAAATCAAGGATAAAACCATCAGTACCATGCAAACCAAGATTGTCGATCTAGAGGCACGAAGTAGAAGAAATAACTTGGTGATTCGAGGTTTGAGCGAGAAGTATGAACCTAGTCAGCTAATTGAGGTTTGTACACAAATCTTCACGAGTCTATGTAAGAAAACCGACCATGCGCACAAGTACCACATCGAAAGAGCGCACAGGGCTCTTCGGAGCCAACAGATATCTGCGCAGCCAAGACCAATTTATATAAAAATGCTAAACTTCCAGGACGTCCAAGCTATCACATTAGCTTACAAAAAAAATAAAAAGTTTATCTGGAATAACCAATCATTAATAATCTCACAAGACTTACCTGTAGAGATCCGGGAGATGCGCCGCAAACTAGCTCCTTACTGTGCGGAACTTATACAAAGAAAAGTCCAGTTCCAGATGAAGTTCAACGCTGATCTTCACTTACTTGGGGTCCAAATTATCAATGTCTTCCCCGGCTGAAGCTAAAAACACTTTTGTTAAATGTTTTGGCGTGGCGCCCTCCACCTGATTATGTTCCGCCGAGCATTATCCTGCTCCTGATACACTTTCGAGTCTAGCGCTAACACTCTAATACTGTTTAGCTGGAATGTCACTAACTGCTATAATATAAACCTAGCTTATCATACAATAAATAAGTTCTTTGTTAGAGCGTGTCTTAGATATGCATAGGAACCTTGTTTTGGTTAGATAAAATGCAAGACGACTCCTATAAGGGTGGCGCTTAGTCTGCTTTTAATGTCACACACCTACAGGAAGAATCCTAGACATGCTCGTGCTACGAGAAACTGAATTGTCTTTAAAGACTATACTACACGACTGACGAACTAAAAGGACAGATTAAACATACAACATAGTAATGAATGCCTTATGTTTCCATATATACTATGTTAATGTCGCCGCTGCTGTTTTTTTTTTTTCACTTGATCAGCCTAAGAGTTGATCATATTAAATATGATACAATGCTGTTCCCAATAACTCGAACTGTAGATAGTGAGTTGAACACGCTTACCATGTTAATCACTCACTTCCACCTTAACTCATCCTATGAATCCCTGCAGGATATATATATTAAAGTTTGAACCTATTAAGTAATCGTTTTTTCCTTTGTTATTAAAAACTTTATAGAGATCTTTTCTTTTACTGTAAGTATATCTGATTCGTGGTTTGTATAAGGCATACACTTATGGGTTATCTACGGGCACCTCATATATATTTAATAACATAGTTCTACACTTTATGTTGTTGCCCGGTGTATTGCCAGATTGATTAGGCTTATATTTTGTTTATATTTTCCTGGAAGCTATAAGGAGTTTAAGAAGGGATATGATGTCCAAGCTTGGGCTTGTTAGGAATTTGTATAGATTGTGTAAATATTGTATATATTATTCACTCATTGATTTAACTAGAATGTCACACATATGCATTCTCTCAATTGTTATAGGGAGGTGGGTATGCACGGATGTAGGATTGAGGGGTTCTAGTGCCATGCTTTTACTAATTGCTGCCTTAACTCTATGGTATTTTAGTGCTCATATTATCCTCCTACCATTTGATAAACTCATATGTAAGCTTATACTTAGCATGTTTAGAAGATTTATCAAAAAATAATATGGCTAATAATTCCAATGTATTGACAGTGTCATCTTGGAATGTTCGGGGACTAAATAACTGTGATAAGAAAAAACTGGTAATGCATATTTTACTTAAATCCAATTGTAATGTTTGCTTTCTACAAGAGACACATCTATTAACTACAGATTGGGCAAATGACATGAGGAAAGCATGGATTAGTGACATTATTTCCTCTGGCTCGGTTAACAACTCGAAGGGAGTGGCTATTATTGTCAAAAAATCCTTCCAGATACAAGTGATATCAAAAGGGAATGACCAAGAGGGGAGATGGTGTTACTTCACTTGCTGCATTCAGCCAATAATTGAACCGATATTATTCCTTAATATTTATGGGCCATGTTCTGGACAATCAGAATTCATTATTAAGATCAATAATCTCCTGCTTAAGTTCCCGAATCACGTCCTAATAATTGGAGGAGACTGGAATACTGTCATTAACCCACAGGTGGATCGTAAAGGGAAAGATATTCATAGCAATATCAAAACTTGTAAAGTCTTATCTGACATGATTGATGACTTTGGCTTGTGGGACCCAATTGCATCCAGTTCCACTGCTTTAGAAGATGCCCATAAACACTTTACTTATTTTTCTAAATGTCATCACTCGTGGTCCCGAATTGACTATTTTTTGATCTCAGAGGGCTTGAGAAATAAGAAAATTAAATTTGCGGTTGAGCCCCGCTTCCTATCAGATCACTCAAGAATAACCTTAGAAGTTAGATTAACTCAACTTAATACCCCTACAACTCCTAACTGGTCTCTAAACTGTAATCTTTTAAATGATAGATCTCTGGGTAATGATGTTAAGATGACTCAAAGATCTTTATGGTAATAAACAAGATGAACTCATTTCCTTGGATATTAGATGGGCTGCAACTAAAGCCGTGCTTCGAGGTATCTTCATTAAGAAAGCGAGCTTTCTTAAGAAACAGAGTACTAAAAAATTAGGGGACTTACAGGCTGAAATTGATAGCCTAGACAAAAAGCTGTTAGATGGATACTCTAAGATCATAGAAAAAGAACTAACTAATAAACAAAAAGAACTATTTGAATACCATCAATCTAATCTGTCTTTTTGGGAATTCAAATATATAGCGAGATTCTCAGAATACATTCAAACTCCCTCCAAGGCTTTGGCGAGAATTATTCTGAACACACCCAGATCCCCGAGAATTTCTTGTATTCAATATGAAAACCAGGTCTATAGATCTGACGAACATATCCTTCACCTTTTTCACCAAATATACTCAGATATCTATGCTAATTCCAACCTCATGACCTCCAAAGAGGAGATGGAAAATTTTCTGGATATGATTGACTTTCCGAAAATTACTGAGCTGCAAAAAGATCAACTCATTGCCCAGTTTAATATTAAAGAAATCATAGAGACTATTGATAAACTGAAGACAGGGAAGGCTCCGGGCCCGGATGGTTTTCCATCTGAATTCTATAAATCACATAAAGTCACTCTGGCCCCTATCTTACTAGACCTGTTTAAATCCATTGCTGCCAATGGTATTAAAGATCCATACATTAATCTGTCAAAAACTATTCTAATTCCTAAATCTACACTGGATGACACGAATCCTAATAACTACAGACCAATATCACTTATGAACGTAGATATTAAAATTCTATCCTCCATTTTGGCAACTAGATTGAAAAGTGTACTAAATGATCTGATCTCCCCAGAACAAGCTGGATTTATGAGCAACAGGCACACATGGGACAACACCCTAACACTAGAATCAATGATACAGTTATCTAAGCAGAGCCGAGACCCTATTTACGCCTTGATACTAGACGCAAATAAAGCCTTCGATAGGGTTAATTGGGACTTCCTGTTTCTAACTCTTTTAAAATTCGGACTCCCCTCTGAATTCATTGATTTAATTAAGACTCTATATGATAGCTCATACACACACCTTTATATAAATAGAAAATTCTCAAAACCGATTAAAATAGCCAATGGTACAAGACAAGGGTGCCCTCTGTCTCCCCTATTGTTCAACCTATATATAGAAGTACTACTCTTGTTTATTATGCAGAAAGCCTACTATGCTATCCCGAGAATATGTAATCTCAGTATTAAATTTGCTGCCTTTGCTGATGACCTTAACTTATATTTCATGTATCCCTCTAACAATGCAGTAAAGTTAATTAACTCCATAGATACCTTTGCAGCGATTTCTGACTATAAAATTAATGCCAATAAATCTCATATCTTCCAAATTAACCCTGGAGCCCACAAACCACATCTCTTTCAAGTCTTGCCTTTCCGTACCTCTCACTCTTTCAACTACCTAGGAGTCACCTATGAAGATTCATATTCCTCTATTATGCAAGCTAACCTAGTGAAGGTTTGGAACTCTATCACACAAGATATGAAACGTTGGCAATTGTTGAAACTCTCTACACTTTCCAAAATCGCCATCGTCAAAATGAATATACTTCCAAAGATTCTCTATCAACATAATTCCTCCTTATCCCCGGTCACAATTACTTTTATCAAGAAAATCCAGAAAGAGATTGGAAAATTCATTTGGTACCCAAAATCAGTCAGGATGTCTTACTGCAAACTCACAGCTCCCAAGCTGAAAGGAGGTATGGCCTTACCAAATTTCATTTTATACTATAGAATTATTCGAGCCAATAGAATTCTTAACATTGCCAACTATGCCACTGAATCCATGTCATGGACCCCTATTTGGACTAAGATATGGCATAAATATGCCATTAATAAAAACATCAATCCCAAATCTTTGCCTTTCCTCACGAGAGTTTCAATTAGGAAAATGAAAATTCATAAAGTTCTTAAAGACCTAATTGAGAATTTTCAGGAACTTTTTAATCTGGTGGGCTTATCTAATGCCCTATCGTTATTACAGCCTATCCATCTTAATCCTAACATTACAATGGGAGGCCAAATGCTGAACCTAAACAAATTTCCCATGATCAAAAACTGCACGATATGGGATATACACAAATTTCAACATCTCTCCTTAAATGAGCTTAGAGGAACCTTATCGCTGTCTAAAGCTTATATTATTATTCTGAGGCAATTAAGGGACCTTTTTTCATCCCTTTCTATGAATCAATACAAATCAGAACCTGAGATCAATATAGTCATACAATTGCTTCTAAATTTAAATATCAAGAAACACATGCTCTCCATATCGTATAAAGCATTCTCCTCATACCTTTATGGAGATGAAGTTACCTTTGCTGAATATTGGAATAGACAAGGATCCAATATATCTTTGCAACAGAAGAAAGAATCGATAATTCTTACGCTTAAATACTCCCCCTTCAAGAAATTTACCTATACCCAATTCATGATTATAAATAATCTATACCTTACCCCAACCCACCTAAATAAATTCAATGCTTCTATCTCCACCTCATGCCCTTGTTGCTCACACTCACATGCAGACATTATACATATACTATGGTACTGCAAATATGCTCATAATTTATGGTGTTCCCTCAAGGTTAGGCTAGATAAAATGGGTTATCACAAGTCAACATTATCTTGGGAAATGGCTTTACTCCATATTACCAAGATCAATATGCCACCCCTTAGACGTAAAAGCCTGATTATTATATGCCTTTTGATTAAATTCTATATTACCAAACACTGGATAGACCGTTCCAAACTATCTTGGGAGGGTTTCAAAAAGATGGCAGTTACGTACATAACTTCTCAAAAATTAATAATTGTCAGCCCTCGTAAAAAATTGGAATTTAAGCACTTATGGAACTTCATTTTTTCACTACTAGATATGAGTTAACCGAGCCATACCAAAATAATAAGAATTTTTAGAACAAGCTTATACTCTTCCTTTCCCTTTCTAATTTATAGATAAGCAGCTTTATGATCCATATTTGAACATTCTGAGTTTTATGGCACTATGTATATAGTTGTTTTTATCTACTTGGAATATCAATCTGATTTGCTATCTTTTTTATGTGTAGTGTTGTGTTTCCACACTGCTTATGTATACATATATCTTATCAACTTCTGGATATTTTGGTTTTGTTTGTTGTTTTATATTAAAATGCAATAAAGACCGTTTGGAGAAAAAAAAACTGCACATCAAGCTAGGCTCCCTCTACTGCATCAAACCCTAACTAACCATCTCCACTAGAAAAGCCATATTCAGAACTCACCTGCTTTCTATCTTACTATATGCATCCCCAATTTTCACCAACCTTAGAAAAACTGATTTGCATAAATATGAATCCTGTTCTAATAAAATAGCAAGATTCATCTATTACCTCCCATACAGATCACATCATTGCTCTGCCCTGCACCACCTAAAATGGCCTGAACTTCCAAATCTTCTCACCTTTAACAAGCTAACTTTCACTCATACCATCTTCCACCACCCAACTGCCCTGCTCTAAAATACTTAGTTCAATCCTATTGCTGCCCTCGATCCCCAAGGTACTCCAGCAAAAACCTTCTACAAATAACCATCCTCCAGCAAAAACCTTCTAAAAATAACCAAACCCAGTAACACCCATGGAGATTTCCTTTACTCAAACCAAGTTTCCACATTATGGAAATCCTTACCACTAACAACACTACCAACACCTCCAGGTTCAAACATCTACTAAGAGAACATGTCAGCAACAACTGGCTTTGCTCTTGTACAACACCAGGCTGACAGTGTCCTTGCAAATCTTCACCTCCTAAAACTTATTACCTAATATTACTCAGTCTCCTCCTACAACTGACTACCTAAGACTACTCAGTCTCACTCAAACACTTGTCACTAAGTAACAATTTACCTCCTATTTCCCTCAACTTACATATTACTCTGTCTCTACTGCTATATCTCATGCGACTACTTTCTTCTCAACCACTAGTATTTTCATCATATACCAAACTTCCTTCCTGTCAAACACTAGTATGTTCTTTTTATACCTGACTGCATATTATGCTGACCTGAGCTTATATTCCAATAGTTTCTCCTATTATCACATTTGTCTAAGAAAATGTTTTCAATTTTCTATAGTTAAGTATAATTTCTTTTCAAACCTTTTTTAACTAAGTATTTGTAGCTATTGTTAAACTTGTTAATTTTACTTATTTTTTTTTTTACTATTTGGAGCTTTTCTCCCTGGCTCTCTGCTGAAAATTGGCCTCTGGCCCAACTGGACATTCCCGGTAAACAAATGTAAAATAAAATAAATAAAAATAAAATAAAATAAATTAGAAAAGGTGAAGAGAAAACACCGACTGGGAAGAATCCTGCAGCTGTTCAGCAAAAAGCAGCCCAATCTCCAGCTTTGGTGCAAGACATGGCTTCTAGTAATGTACAGGAAACCAAATGTGCCAGGAGATGATTAAAATAAACTCATCAAATAATAATAATACGCAAATGATAAGAGCAAAACACAGTAGGTATTCCAAAATATCATCAAAACGTCCTTGAGGTGCTCATGTGTTTTATACATTAAATTTTGATCCTTATACTGAATTAGTCGCTGCATTTTTTTGAGTATAATTATCGGCGCATTGGCGCACTGGGACTATTGAAGTATCGAGGACGTTTTGATGATATTTTGGAATACCTACTGTGTTTTGCTCTTACCATTTGCGTGTTATTTGATCTGGTGTTTGGCTTTTTTGGTAAGAGCATTTACTCTGTGCAGGCATCTTTTTGATACTCTTAAAATAAACTCATACATAAAATAAACAGAAGGAGTATATCAGTTCAAATAAAAATCAGAAAAAAATGGAAGAAACTTTAAACAGACATTCAGATGAGCTGATAAAACTGCTAAAATCAGAGGGCAAAGTAAAGGCTGTCTGAGTATGATACTGTGATAGAGCATGTAGGGAAAATCTGAGACTTTCTGCTGTACCAGAAAGACTAGAAGGAACAGATTGTTATTAATTTTATGAAGGCACAAATAAGCAACTGGACTGGCACTCCACAGCAGGAGCTGTTAATTGAAAGGGCACATCATATGTATGCTCCAGATATGGCCATGAAAAAGTAGCAAAGACCTTTACTAGGAAAGGTGAAAAACAAACCAAGCAGAAACTTTGCAGTGTAGAATGTGTGAAGTTTAGTCCTTGAAATATGTTATGCACCTAGTTCAGTAATAGATTTGCACTTTAAAAATATGTACTACAAAATAATAAAATAGGTAGTCCACAGTTGAGTTAAAAAGAGAACATCTTTTATTGAAACACACAAACAAGTGATCCTAGTTGAGTATAATGAAATGCATTAAAGGCATTCAGTAATTTATATATGATCAGGTTATTTGGAGGAAGGGAGTAGTTACAGAGGGTGGTTCTGTTAAGAGCAATAAAAGCATTAAACTCATTCCTTTAACCAAGTCCCCCTTAACACCATAGCATAAACGGAGATTGTGCTACCTTAGAAATGAAACTTAAAAACTAGAGACAAATTAAAATGTATAATATAAGAACAGGTTATAAAGACTAACCTACTAATCCAATCTTTATTAAGAAACCAACTTGCTAACAAAATGACTAATTAACTAACAAAAAGATCTACCACTAAATATCTATTAGAATAAATAATGGTAACTTATAAGTTGAAACATTTAAAAATCACTTTCATATCAAATAAATACTTCATCAGTTTGTGTGTAAAAAACATATCATAATGTTAATGAACGTGTATATAAATCTACAAGTTAACATCTAAGTAGGCCACCCCCAACATCAGAAAAAAGGCAATAGTAAAATGTCAGTATTAACAAATGCATCTTTACATTTATATTTTTTATTTTTATTTATACATAATTTAATTTACTTTATGTCTTGTTGCTGATATCATTTAATGACTAACCAAATATTATTGGTTAATAAATTTTGAAATTACCATGTGGTATCTATTTAAGTTGAGAGTTTGTTTTTCTGATGGCCTGAAGAAGTCTGCTATTTGAAGATGAAAAGCGCTTAGCCATTTTTTATTTGTGCTTCTTGTACTCACAATAGATTTGTGTTCTACGTGTTGGAGACTTGGTGTTTGTGTCAACGACCACAAAGATTATTCGGCATTTATTATTGAGTTTAACAGTGATTATCATGAAATTACTTATATTCTCAAGAAAAAAACTGGGATTTTTTTGCGTTTTGATAATGTGTGTGACGTTTTGGGGGAAGCTCCTCTGGTGGTTTACAGAAAAGCTAAGTCTTTCAAGCAATTTTTTTGACCATGCTATGATTGAGCAGGTGTATAAAACTAATAAAAAAGTGAGAATGTTTAAATGTGGGTTTTGCCCACAATGTAAGTTCATTCTGGAGAGTGATTCTATTATTAATGGGAGTAAAAATAATTTCTAAGTATCATGTCAATTGTAATTCAGTGGGGGGTTATTTAAGCTGTTGTGTGTCAACATTGCAAATGTTTTTATGTAGGAAAAACAAAGACACTTCAGGGACAGAGTATATGAACATAATTTATACACAAAAAACAAATGTAAATAATGCTTTGTATAAACATATTGTACAATATTCTACTCATAATTTGTGTTTTTATGTATTGGATACGGTATTAAAAATGCTACAGGTGCTGCATGGAACATTATTATTAACTATCATGAATTAAGATGGCAAATCAAGCTTAATGTTTTAAAACATCCAGGTTTAAGTGACAGTTTGTCTATTGTTAATGTTTTAAAATTGCATTCTTGGTTTGAATAAGAATATTTTGTGTGTGTGTTCTACTTTTAAGTATGGTTTTAACATTAGGTTTAGCCATGTGTATAGAGTGGTGGGGGAAATCATTTTTGATTGTTTTTTTTACTAACGTGATTTTTTTTCAAGAGGGTTATTTAAAGCAAATGTGATTTACTGTTGCTTAGATTTTGATGAAGTCTGTTATACACAAGATGAACGTGCTACATGTTTTGTGTGAGTAACAAAATAATTCAGTTTTCCTTCATCTGTCTGGCTGCATCTTTGTTTTCATCATACATTATTTAAAAATTTACATAGGAGGGAGTATTTGTTTTAAGTTAACAGGTTATGGGAGTGTTCTGTTTTTTTTTTTTTTTTTTTTTTTTAGGGTCATATGAAAAAAAAAAGTTTTGTTAAATGTGATATAGGTTCCAATGTTGGTAAGAAAAAAATGTATAAAGGATTAACCTCCCAAACATTGAGTGCATGTATCACAAAAGCTGGAATTAGACACTTAAAAAGCCATATATAATAGGTTGGAATAATTACTTCTTACCATAAAGGTGACAATTTTCATATTATCTTGGAATGTGAATGGTCTCTCAGGTACAGACAAAAAGGAAAGCATAAGTAATTATATTAAGAAATACAGTTTGCAAATAATGCTGCTACAGAAGACATATTTGGAAAGAACTGAACATGTGAATTTGATAAAGGATTTCAGGATGGATATTCTTCAATATTTCAAGGTCAAATGGAAAGAGAAGTGCCTATAGTAATTGCTAGAGGAACTCCAGTAGTGATAGAAAAGGAGAAAAAAAATAATAGCAGATTTATAGTACTAAGGGCTACTGGCAAGGGATGATGGTTACACTGGCATATATTTCTATTCTACCTAGAACTGCTAATTTTGGAGCTTAAAAAATTGTGGGAGAAATAATCAGCTTCCAGCAAGGAATACAAATTAGGTGGGAACTGGAATTTGATTTGCAACAATAAGGATTTATCTGGGGTAGACTAGAAAATATAACAGAAGAGGGTAGATTTCTGAAGAAATTTATGAAAATATTTGACATGAAAGATTTGAATTCAGTAGTTCATGAACTTGGAGAGAATTTACATATTATTGCCCAAGGTACAATAACTCGGCTAAACTTGATAGAAATCATATTTCATTGGATCAAGTCCATTTAATTAAGAACTCTGATATGCATTCCAACAACTATTTCAAGATCATGCGCCAATAATTACAAATACAAAAATATAGGGCAAAGAAGTAAAGATGAGATGCTGGTGTTTCCCCATCTACCTGTTAAAGAGAGAGGGATTTAAGGAATGGGTGGTGGAAATTATCCGGGAGTTATTAGGGAAGCTAGGAAATACTGCTGAAGTTATAGCTAGTGAATGGAGTCAAATAAAAGTGGAGTTTAAAAGTAAGGTAGAAATAAGACAAAGACCTGGTTAAGAAGTAATTAGAATTATTTAGATGGGCTGACAAAGGTTAAGTATTACAAAATAAAGGGACTTTCACAGAACAAGAGGAGGAGCAATTGCAGAGTGCTAAACAGAAAATAAGGGAGGGCCTGGATAACATGCATGAGTTTAGAAAGACTGCTGTTAAGCAAGTGTTTTCTGATAACTTCAGAGCAGAAAAAAACTTCTGGCACAATGACTTAAGCTAAAGATACTAGAAAGGGCTGTTGCCAAACTTAGGGAGTCTATAACAAAAATAACTAGAGATCTGAAAGAGTTATTACAGCTGTTTTGGAAATTTTATGAAAATTTATATAAAGCAGAAAAGTGGGAAAATCAAGAAAAAGATCTTTGAAAGCCAGGTAGTTTACTGAAAAACAAGCAAAGCTTTCGGGACAACTCCTTCAGTGCTAATACATCACACTGTTACAAAGGAATTTTTAAAAATAAAATACATTCATATCACAGCCAACCAATAAAATCAGTTAAAATATTGATTACTAAAGCACATAAAGAACAATGCAAACACTGAAATACCACACTCATTCACGTATCTATTATCAGTATTGAGCTTGTTTTTTCATTAAAATAGGTTTTAGGGTGACAGCATTATTCAGTCCTGGTTTACAATCAGCATTTAGTCTAAGGATCCCACCATATTCACTAATATCCAGTACATTATTTATACCTCCACCCCAGGTCAATTTTTTAATAACAGAAATTACCCTAAATTTAAAATCATGCTTACTGTCACTAAAATATGTTTACTTAAAGCATTCATTGCTAAGACTCTACGTATCTCAGACTTCTGCTCAATAATTTGCTTCCTGAATTTACAACTACATTTGCCCACAGAAAAAGGAGGACATGTAGTACAGGTAGCAAAATATACATGTGTACTATTACAAGTAGCATGACACTGAAAAAAATATGTTTTATTCATAATGGGGTGTATAAATATATTTTTAGTAAGTATATCCCCACAGCAACTACAATTATGACATGGAAAAGTTCCTATCTTAGACTGTAAATTCCTATCATTCATGGGGAAATCAAGTAAAAGATCTCCAACTTTGAACTCCAGGTTAAAGTCCTTATAACAATCTGTATGTAAACCTTGGTTGGTCACCCAATAAATGTTGTAAATCAGGCAGACATCTTAAGATCGGCCAATTTTTACATATTATATTCTTTACTTGAGGTGTTCTCCTATTATAAGTAATTATGTATTGAATCATATTTTCAGGCATATTAATGTCTGTGTCAATTACTAACTCCCCTCAAAAATAGTACAGCTATAGTATTCATATTTCCAATCACCATTTATTACAGCTTGTACTGTTGCTGTTTCATACCCTCTTTCTTGAAATTCACTAGCCATTCCATACATCTGTTCTAAACATTTCCTGTCATCAGTATTCAGGCTACTAACCTTGAGGAGTTGGCTTCGAATAATCCCCTTAAAGACATGGGAGGCATGCATGCTCATTCTATGAACATATCTATTTACATGTACCTCCTTCCAGTGGATGTGTTCAAAGTATGTTCTTTCTTATTAATGCTCACATCCAAATATACAACATGGGCACAAGAACAAGATATCTTATATTTCAAAAAAGACATAGTGCTATGTAAATAACTGACATTCATTTAACATATCCTCAGTTCATTTCCAAATCAGAAAACAATCATCCAGAAAGCATTTGAACCATAAAACATTATTATTGTAGTTAGCATTACTGCTATAGATGAACTCAGGTTGATTATTAAATATAAAAATGTTCTTAGTAAGTACTATCTCTAACAGTTGGCAAATAGTCTCACCCTCTCTCACTTGCATACCTGAATTCTTAAAGAAATTCTATATGTCATTAATACCATAATCACTGGGTATAACAGTAAAGAGCGAGTTGATATCAAGTGCAACCAAGAGAAAGTCAGTATTAGTATTGGTAATGTACCACTCATGTAACGTAGTCAAAAATCACCCGTATCCTTGAAAAAACTGTGAAAGATACTTATAATTGTCTGTAAATAAACTGAAATGGGTTCAGTTACCCATCCATTACCTCCGACAATGGGTCTAATAGGGAGATGGGTCACTGATTATATATCTTTGGGATTCCATAGAGTTGAGGTATTACAGGACATGTAAATGCAAGAAAATTATACAGATCAATGGATATGTCATTATCTAACTGCATGTCATAATTATTAACATCAGCAATTTGATTTTTAACTTCTAAGAAAGAAATTGGTTTGAAAGCATTTGAAAAAAAGAAAATCTAGCATTAAACCCATGCAGTCATTTTTACACATGATTACAACAGCATTCCCCTTTGTCAGCTTCCTTTATAATTAGATCAGCATTAGTTGCTAGTTGTTTTAAGGCGTTAAACTTATCTAAGGTCAAGTTATACCACTTTGATTTACAAGCAGAGTCATACAATTCTCTCAGCTCATGTTCACATATATCATAAAATGCGAAAAATTCAGATGGCTATTAATTATAAAGGTACTCCACTTCCTGCATTCAGACCTATTAGTTTCCAACGTATTCCTAAAAATTAATTTAAGGTTAAGATTACATGTAAAAAGTTTCAAATCAGTCAATGCCTCCACAATATCATCTGTTCCACTGGGAATAAATTTTAGGCCTTTATTTAATAGCCGCATTTGGGCCGCAGAAAGTTCATAATTGGATAAGTTTAAAATACCTACTGAAGTTACTGTTTGTGACTCGCCATTTTCTTCCGAGTTGGCAGGTTGTTGTGCTTCCTTTTGGAGTTGTTGGATCCCATTGTCCCTTCTTGCTGTAAAAAATGGTCCTTTGATATGTTCTGATATCTGGTTTCTACCTTCTAGTCTGCCTGATTTACAACATCTATTGGATGACCAACCAGGGTTTGCATATGGAAATTGTAAGAGTATTAAACAGAAGATTATGTTATAATGACTAACTTAGGTAGCAATTTACAGTCTAAGATAGGAACTTTTCCATGTCATAATTGTAGTTGCTGTGTGGATATACTTACTAACAATATATTGATACACCCCATTATGAATAAAACATTTTTTTCAAAGTCATGCTACTTGTAATACCACACATGTGGTATATCTCACTACCTGTACTACAGCTCCTTCTTTTTATGTGGGCAAATGTAGTCGTAAATTCAGACAGCAAATTACTGAGTACAAGTCTGAGATATTTAGAGCAACAAATGCTTTAAGTAAACATATTTTAGAGACACAATAAGCATGATTTTAAATTTAGGGTTGTTGTTCTTTCGGCTTTTCCTGGTTAGGGGTTGCCACAGCGGAACTCTATTCCACTAATGATTGGCAGTAGATTTTTACGATGCCGAGGTGCCAGCTCGACGCCCAACCTTTAACGAAGGCACGCCCATTCACGCATGTCTTTCGAAGGCCACTTGACCTGTTATTAAAAAATTGACCCCGGTGGAGATATAAATATTGTACTGGATATTAGTGAATATGGTTAGATCCTTAGACTAAATGCTGATTGTAAACCAGGACTGAATAATGCTGTCACCCTAAAGCCTATTTTAATGAAAAAAACAACCTCAATACTAATAGGGTCTATATTACATAGGTGAAGTTCCGTAACTTCAGCTACCATATGTATGAATACATATGCCTGAAGTTACGGTAACTTTGACTATATATAAAAACATAAAAAAAGGTACAAAAAAATAAAAGGTGATATGCAGGGAGTCAAGCCCCTCTGCACCTCCCACGTGGGGTGCTGCACCCCCTACACTCCCCTCTCTTTAAATATACCAACTCTGAGGTCACACTACAGTGCAGTAAAGGGAACATTTCCTTTACTGCACTGTAGCGTGACCTCGGAGTTGGTATATTTAAAGAGGGGGGTGGGGTGCAGGGGTCTAGCCCCCCCCTGCTTACAACCCTCAGGTATGTTGTTTTTCTTTTTTTTTTCCAATCGAAGTATGACAACATCGAACTTATGGTTTTGACCATATAACGTTCAAAGTTGTCATACTTCGACTATGTAATATAGACTCTAATAATAGATAAGTGAATGAGTGTGGTATTATTTCAGTGTTTGCATTGTTCTTTAATTATGTGTTTTAGTAATCAATTTTTAACTGATTTTATTGGTTGACTGTGGTCACATATGAATGTATTTTATTTTAAAAAATTCCTTTGTCACTATGTGATGTATTAGCACTGAAGAAGGGGTTGTCCTGAAAGCTTTACTGTTTTTTCAAACTACCTGACATTCAAAGTTGTGTTCTTTATTTTTTGCTTATTCTCTAATGGTTGTTTACCACTGCAAGTCCTTGTTTAAGAAATTAACAAAAAGCACATAAAGAAATATTTATGGGAGATGTAAATATGCCAAGATTAGAGGTATGTGAGGCACAACAAATATAAGTTAAGATAGGAGGAGGAGGTGAGGTAAAATGGTGATGTATAACCAATCTACAGGAAGGACTCCAGGAAGAGATTGTATTCCAGTGGAAGTTAGGAGGGAAGAAAATTATAAAGAGCTGGAAGATATTGTTTAACAGTATTTTAAAAGGAGTGGAAGCACAAACATTCTACAAAATGCTAAACTGGCTGTTAATACCTAAAGAGACTATAGACCTATCTGATCCAGCTTCCTACAGGCCCATTTTTAATTTAAACCATGATTATAAAGTGCTTATGCCTATAATGGCTAAAATAATGGCAAATGTGATGCTAAAATTGATAGATATGGACTAAAATGGTTTTGTGAAGGAGAGACAAACATTTGACAGCATTAACAGAACAATAATGATCCAGAGGGAAGCAGAATGTAATGTAAGAAAGTACTAATGTTATTGGTACATCTTGATGCAGAGAAAGCATTTGACAGAGTAAGATGGGATTTTTTGAGCAGGGCAATGGAAGCATTTGCACTTCCTGAAAAATAAGGCTAATTAGAAGAATATATAAGGGATCAGAGATAGAAATCAAAGAGGGTGGGTTCCTCCTGATAAGTTGTGTCTAAACAGAGGAGCCAGGGTAGGGCCATCCTCTTTCCTGTGTTATTTGCATTATATTTAGAACCACTGGCAAAGAAAATAAGGGTCTCAGAAATTCAAGGATATAATTGATATGTTTGTTCAAGAATAGTTGCCCTTATTTGGAGAGGACATTGTTTTGTACCTGATGGAACCAGAAAAGGGCATCACAGTGTTGTGGAGTACTCTTAGTCCTGTTTTTTCCCCCAAAGTATAAAATTAATGAAGATAAAACAAAAGCTATAGCTATAAACTATGTACCCACACGAATTATTCAGCAATGCCCACATTTATAGGGGACATGATAAAATAAAGTATTTAGGAGTGTGCATTAAAAATTATTTAATTATGGCAGCTGAGGATATGTGGGAAGAGAGTAAAAAAATACAAAAATTGAGAAACTGGAAGCTCTTGCCTATGGATATAGATAGCTAGATACAAGCAATAAATAGTTTTAGTCCATTTAGCTTTATACACAGGTCAGGCATGTTTTTATCAACCAGTGGAGAAGTTATGGATAGTAATTAATAAAGGGCTGGAGGATTTTATTTGGGAGGGGAAGAGGACAAGCATCAAGTGAGAAGTTGATTCAACTAACAGAACAAGGAAGTTTAGGATTAACTGATTTAAAGTATATTTTAGAGCTCAACAGTTTAGGTTCTTAGGCATAGCACAAGCAGAAAGCAACAATTCAAAGTGGAAGGGATGATGAAGCGGGGGATAATTCAAGAAAAAAGGAAAGAGTGGGATTTTGCACACAGATCCTTAAGAATAATTACAGTTATATAGGTTATTATATTCATAAACAGAAAGAATACTAAAACCTAAGCCTACATGGGAATGAAGAAAGGAGATTCTGCAATTAGGGGTACAGAGAATACACAAGAGGGGACTGGAATATACTGGAGAAAGCTGGCAAAGGAACCAAAGTATTGGGAACAAATAATTCAAGAAGGAAAGCTAGTAGAATGGGAAGAGGCCAAGAAGACATTTGGATTGCTAGCTAGTGACTTGATATCAATCCTTGATAGGGGAGTCAGAGTATAGACAAAAAAAAGGGACAGGCAAATTCTAAATGAGAGACCTGCACTGGTTGAATTTTTAATTGAATCTTGAACAGAAGCCATTATTAAAAAGGATAATTAGTAGGGCATATAAAATATTGCAGAATAACTATAGGAATCAGTCAGAAGAGGTCAGAAAAGATTGGAAAAAGAGATTAGATATGCAATTCATAAATAAACAATGGGAGGAGACACATATGGCTCCCAAGCATGCAACAAAATACAGAAGATTTGAAAGTGTTTGCATAGATACTTCTATACCCGAAGCAGACTCCAAAGAATTTCCTTAGATAGATGGCAATTGTTATTGATGTGATATGGAAGAACAATGTAACTGGGAACATAACTTTTTGGAGTATAGTGAGTTGGCAGACTTTACTGGATGACGAATGAGTGTAAGTAAGGAAATATTTTGAGCTGGGAAACAGGATCCAAATATCCAAGACAGGGTTCCTATTACATGAACAAATTTTTCAAAGTTTGAATGTCATATGGTCGACACCATATGATCGAACTTTAAATGTAACGGCGCCATACGTTGCATGATGAGAGAATTTCCCTTTTCTGCACTGACGTGCGATCTCGCAGTTGGTATATTTAAGTAGGGGGGTTGCAGCCCCACACATGGGGGTTGCAGGGGGGCTTGCCCCCCCTGCTTAGAGCATTCAGGTAAGTTTTATTTTTTTGATGTTTTATTATATATTCGAAGATTCAAACTTCGATCATATGTTGTTGAACATATGGGATTCGATGTTTTGACACTTTCAATATATAACATAGGCCCCCCAAAGACATGGCAAGGCCTTAAGTTTAATTCTGGTGGCTGCCAAAAAAGCAGTTACTAGAAAATGGAAATTAAAATCTAAAGCAACTATATTTGAAAGAGTGAATATTGTGAGAGAGAAAACAGGAGGCGAGATCTTTAGGAAAGGGTACCAGTAAATTACATAGAAAAAAATGGAAATTATGGGAACAATATGCTCAAACAATGTTTTGGAGTAGGAATACAGTTTATGAGAAGACAGGAACTGAATAATTTATGTAATGTTTCCTAGATTACAGGACATTTAAAAATATATATGATGTATAACATTTGCTAATGTGGTTTTGATTACTTTTTTATATATTTGTTTGCACTCATTTATATAAATGTTAGTTTGCCTATGTCACAAGTGATAATTCAATAAAGGTGTTTAAAGAATAGAAAGAAATATTCCCATTTTGAAAAAGGCCAGGTACGGTTGGAATTTCAAGCCATTCTGCCAACAAAGTTGCATCACTTATATGAACTTTCCCTTTTTACCAAGGGTCTCACCAGCGTAGTCTTTTCACAGTAAATGCTGAAGTCTTTACATAGTAATCTCCTGTCTGGCCTGCAAAGTATATGAAAGACTTTTTCCTTCAGCACATATGTAGCAAAACAAACTCTTAAAGGAGCAACTGAGTCCAGAACATAAACTCCCTGAGCTCTTTAAATAATGAGTCTTCCTCAGACAAACCTGTCCATGTGTCAATGAGAGTTTAGACAAATCCTAGGAGGTCTTGCCTCAACCTGGTCCAGTATTCCTAATAGCCTGAGTTTTTTTTTTCTCCCTGCAGGCACTCACCAACTCATCTACTGAGCTCCAAGTCTGTTTACGTGCTGATTTACTGTATGTAATGACTTTTCTCTTATCTTTAACTCAGAAATCATGTCAGAGTGGTAATAGAGTGCTCTTTCAATATCTTTAAATGCTCATCTGAAACTGTGACATAGTTTTCTAGTCCATCATCAATTTTATTTAATTTCTCTAGAGGCTGTGGCATTGTGACACTTCTTAGACAGAATCTATGACCTCAGTCCCTGAAGTCATCCTGTCTATACCAACTACATTCATTAGTCACTACTACAGGTCCAGAAAAGCTGGATCAGGCTGCTTACTTCAACTCTTTTTGCATCTTGGCCTTACTGATGCCCTTATCCAATTTATATAATTACAGTCTTCTTAATGTGCTCACACAATTTATTGGTGACTGAAAATCGACAGGCACTAGGGATGACTCTTGCCACATTGTTACCTCCAGTCCACCATAACCAGATATCTCCCCGGGACTGAATTTCTTTCAAAGTTACAAGTGAGTGGTGGTGGTGGGGTTGTTTCTGCAGGGAAAGTGAAGTCAACAGAAAATACTGACAGTGTGACTCAGTCTGGAAACTCCTACTGACCTCTCACTATTTTTAGAGCAGTAAGAGTTAGTTTCAGACTATCTAGACCATGAGCTAGGTAACTAATAAAGCAAATCCCAAAAGCTGTTTTTAAGTTCTTAAAAGGGCAATGTTGTTCAAAAAAAAGCATTTAAATAACTTTGATGCTTTCTAGTGCATGTGCCAAAAAAACAAAACAAAAACAGCATTCATTAAGACAATAGTTTAATAAAAGAAACACATCAAGGCTTTTATGTTTAAAACACTTTCAAGTATTTAAAATATACACAGAACCATATTGAAACATAATTAAATGTCATGTGACTTAATCAAAGCCACATGACAAATGATGTAGGCACTTAAATTTCACAACAGATTTTTAAATGCAGACATAATTTATGCCTAGGAAGGCAAACAACATTCAGTCTGGCTATCTATTCGTACTACTTGCACTCAGTTATATTCATTACCCATCATGTCTACATGTTTTAGCAAGACATTATTCATTTTTAATTTTTATCATAAATGTGCTGCATAATTCTTTTAATTTTCTGTCTCATCAACATAGAATACAGTAAATGATAAACACTTAGTCAAGTAAACTAAATGCAATGTATCATTTCTCAGCTAGCATACATTTTAAACCAAACTATATTCTGCCTAGTAGGATGTTCCAATGGTTTGTAGCCATATTATTTTTACAAAAATTTCATTTAGTGCAAAGAAAAGTGCCCTTTCTGGTATTAATTTCCTGTCCACAGATAATCTTTTAGTATAACTGCTGCTTTAAAATTGGGTTCATTTTAAATACAAACCTAGGTGTCTGTCCCAGAGGTGGTAAGAATTATCCAGTTTTGCTTTACAATATTAATAACCGATGTACAATTTTCCCCAAATATCATCACATATGGGATGAATTACATGGTTTTTCTTCAATGTGTTCAGATCTCACATCACTAACACTAATTACGGTGCAATCTGCTATTACATTATAATTTAACTTTTCACAAATTCGCAGCTTTAGCTACTTCATTTTTCTTGTACCCTTGTAACATAAGATCAAAGAATTTGCCAGCCTCTTTCACAAATATAGCATTATCAGTAGTCTGATATGACCACCTACATAGCTGTCTCTTTAGGACATTATTATAGATAAATCAAGGGTGTGTGTACTATTACAATGAAGACAGCTAATTTTCTTTATTTCTTACAAATGTTGGTTTCCAGTGAGCCTGCTAAACTTGTTTTTTAAACTTGGATCGTCACACTCAACTGCTCGTGTAAGTTATTTAGATGTGTGTGTGTGTGTGTGTGTGTGTGTGTGTGTGTGTGTGTGTGTGTGTGTGTGTGTGTGGGTGTATGTATGTGTATGTATGAGTGTATGTGTGTGTGTATGTATGTGTGTGTGTCTGTGTGTATGTATGTGTGTGTGTGTATATATATATATATATATATATATATATATATATATATATATATTAGTCTAAAGTACTAGTTTATAAAATGTACATGTTTTATCTCCACAAATCAAAAACATTGTCTACAAAAATGGAAGAAACCGTATGTAATCTTTACTCAGGACAAATCACAGCTTCCATTCATAAAAGACAGTATCAGCATACATACTGGCAATGTGTCTGCTCATAGTAATGCCTTTAACCTGATGGTAAATCTCATTATAACAAAAAACATTTATCTCCAAAACATGTTCTAATATGCAGATATTAACAGAACAGTTCAAAATTAATACAGCTGTTCAAAATATTGTGGTCTCTACCCAGAATATACCTAATAGCTTCATGTCTTTCATTATTAGGTACACATGTAAATAAGGACTTGACATCTAAAGCAAAGACAAAAGCATTGTTTATAATAGTACCACACAACTGACTTAATGTGGTCAAGAAAACTTCAGTACCCATAACGTGTTACTTCAAAATCATTCTCAATTTCCATTCAAGATATATAGATACAGACTATGGTTGGGTGGGTTTGCTATAATGGTTAAGGTGTTTGCCACTTACATTAGAATTATGCGTTTGATTCTCACCAAGGGAATTTGGCCAAGCTTAAAACATGCCATAAAGGCAGATAGCCTAGTACTTAGCTATGAGCTATGACCCTGTGACTCACTCAACTCACCTTGTCTAAATATAACAGAACACACATGTGGATTAATAAAGTCTTTATGAACCTTGGGCAACCTATATAAAACATGAAACCACAGGCAGATATTAAAAATTTGAAATAATTCAGGTGTAATATCAGAACTGAAATATAATTCAAATAAAGTCATTTTGACCGAGATACATGTTTTTCAACATCAGTCATAGTAAATAGACTAAGTTAATTAACATGATTTTTTTCTATTTATACTATTATAATTTTATATGGCATGGTGAATTCTGAAGAGTTTTATTTCACATAGCTTAAAATAAGTACAAAAGAAAAAATATAATTTATTTATTTTATTTATTTATTTTACATTTGTTGACCGGGCTAGTCCAGCTGGATATATGTCCATTTTCAGTGGTGGCCCGGGGAGAAAAGCTCCACAAATTACAACAACATAAAAGGTCAAGACAAAGACAATAACAGTATAATTTGGTACATAAGTTTTAACAATTATAGTACAAGCCTAAGATTACATATTTTATATTTCAGTAGGAAAAAGGAAAAATTTATCTAAGAATAGATGAATAAGACTAATACATTTGTATTAGAAATGGTGTAGTACAAATCTTTATAACATATTACAAAATTAGATACACCTAGTAATTTATGATAAGAGATACTAAGGTCTCACAAAAACCTAAGAAAGAAAAACACCAGAGATCAATAGATAGAGTATAGAAGAACAGCAAATAAGGATGGATTTCTAGTGTTATTTAACACATAGGTTGTGATACTATATGAAAGTGTTTGATCATTCCACAGTATATACTTATTTACATGAGAAAAAATCCTAAGGAAGGTTAAGCTCACTAAAAATTAGTGAGACAACACAAGATCATGATAGGCTAGGAATTGTGGGAGTCTAGTTAATAGTTAGGTACTTAGTCTGGGTTAACACAGGGGCATAGCCAGTGTGATTTGAGGTAGGGTTAAGCTTGCTTTTAAATAAGCTGACAGAGGATATTGAGGTTAGCTGGCTTGGGAGGATGTTCCAGGCTTTACCTACTGTATTGGAGAACAAGGTGTCACCAGCTAAGTTGTTGGATTTTGATATTTGTACAAGTAGGTTATTAGCTGAGCGTAAGGTCTTGAGGTTATTATAGGGGATGACTAGGGATGTAAGTATGGGTGTATTTTGAGGTAAATACAGGATCTTATGGGCTACTATTAATTGATTGAAAAGTATTACATTTGGCAGCTCTAACCATCCTAACTGATTCAGATTGATACAGTGATGAGTTCTATAGGAGGACCCAGCTGCAAATCTGGCAATATTGTTGTAGGAGGATGCAAGTTTACTCAGATTACTTCTACATATTTTGGTATAGATAGGGGAGGCATAGAGCAAGGTAGAGATGAGGTGGGTATGAGCAATAGTAACCCTGGCTGGAGGTGTAAGAAAGGGTTTTATTCTATAGAGGGAACCTAGTTTCTTGTTTACTATTTTTATGGTGTTATTAATGTGAGGTTCAAAGGACAAGTTGCTATCTATTAGTACCCCGAGTAGTTTGGTGGTTGGTTCCGGAGATATTATAGTTCCATCATTTGAAGTAATAGTAAAGTTAAGTGGGGAAGTTCTGCGGGTGGGGGTAAATAGTAGCATTTTTGTTTTTTTGGGGTTAAGGATAAGACGTCTTTGTAGGAGCCAGTTTTCAACTGTAATAAAGGTCATTTGGGTTAGTGACTGAAGTTCTGATTGAGAAGCAGCAGCGCATATGAGTGTGGAGTCGTCAGCGTATTGGATACAGTCAGCTTGAGGAATTACAGAATGAAGGTCATTTGTAAAGATGGAGAAGAGTAATGGGCCTAATATAGATCCTTGTGGGACCCCTAGAGTGACTGGGACATGGGAAGATAAAGTATTTTCCCATAGTACAGCCTGTTGCCTGTTATGTAGGTATGAATGGAACCACTGTATAGTATGGTTGTCCAATGACAGGTTTTTGAGTGTGTCTATTAGGAGGTGGTGATTCACCATGTCAAATGCTTTGGACAGGTCAATAAAAACAGCTGAGGATAAAGTATCAATATTACGATTACTGTTAATATGGTTAGTGAAGGATAAGAGAACAGAGGTGGTGCTATGAAATGGTCTAAAGCCATGTTGACAGGGTGCTAATAAATTGTGATCGAGTAGGTAGGTTAACAGTTGTATGTGTATACATTTCTCCATTATTTTTGCCAAAGGAGATAGAATAGCTATGGGCCTATAATTGGACAACTCTTTGGAGTTACCTCCCTTATGCAGGGGAATTATGTGAGAGACTTTCCAGATTAGGGGAATAGATCCTTCAGAAATAGTTCTGTTAATGAGGATGGATATGGGGTAGGCTATGACTTTAGCAGCTTTTGCAGGTATTCTGCAGGTAATTTATCAGCAGAGAGAGTAGTGGGTTTAAGTTTCTGTATGAGGTTACAGATAAGTGAAGTGGGCACTGGCTGAAAATGAAATTGATGAGAATTATTGGTAAAGGTTGTGGCAGAGCCTGGGATGCTAGGGGATAGCTGGTTGGCTAGGGATTGTATGGTTTCAGTGAAAAAGTATTAAATGAGTCAGCTATTTGGATGGGATTGTTGTGATCAGAGCCAGAGGGAGAGGGAGTACTTGAGCATCCAGGGTGTAGGAGGTTATTGATACCTGCCAGAATTTTTGGGGATTATTTTGGTTGGTTTGTTGTAGTTGGTAGTAGTAGTTTCTTTTATCGGCTAATATGGCTTTTTTTGTTTCATTTCTAAACTTTCTGAATTGCAGGTGGTCTGAGGAGCTTTTTGTTGAGCCATTTGGCCCATTGTTTATTTCTTTGGAGGATTTTTTGTTTGGTCGTTTTGGTGAGCCATGGTGCCGGTTTGGTTCTAATTCTAACTTTGCGTAATGGGGCATGGCTGTCTAAAATGGTTAGAAATTTAGAGTTAAAGTATTTCACGGCATTATCTATTGGGAGGTATTTCAGGGGTGACCAGTCACAGGTGACTAGTTCAGCTTGAAAGTGAGCAGGGTTAAAATTTTTGGTAGTGCGAATAGTTCTACAGATGGCAGAGTTTAGGATGACAATTTTTGTTCTGATTAAATAGGTAAGCAAGTGATCACTTATGTCCTCAGGGAGGGTGCCTGTTTTATAGTTTAGTTGGGGGGTATTAGTGAGTATCCAGTCAAGGGCACTAGTTTTGTTGTTAGTTTTATTGGTGCGGGTTGGGGATGTTATAGTTTGGGTAAAACCATATAAGTTGATATGAGTAGAAGGCTGCTCAGATATATAGGAGTTCCAGTTAATGTTAAAATCTCCAAGTATAATGGTTTCTTGGGGGTAGTTACTTGAGAGCCAGCTGAGGATAGCCTCTAATGTGTTGATGTTATTGCCTGGGGGAAGATAGACACATGATAGATATATGGCTTTGCTTTTGTTAAGCTGAACCTTAGTTAGAAGAATTTCTGCATTGTTGCAAAGTGGAGGTTTGGAGTCTAACAAGGTAACTTGTAATCCATTTTTATAAAGTATGGCTATGCCTCCTCCTTTTTTAGTGTTACGGTCACGTCTTATGATATTATAGCCAGAGGGTAGAACTGCACTGTCTTGTATTGATTTATTAAGCCATGTTTCAGACAGACAGAGGATGTCAAAGGAATAAACATCAATAAGGGTATGCAGGTGAGCTATTTTGTTATTGATGCTACGAATATTAAGATGAGCTATCAGGAGAGAGTTGGGGGGCTTGGTAAGTGTCTGTGTGATTGAATTTGTTGGTGTATCAGGCTGTGTAGCTGTGATAGTGGTAGGACCTGGGTTTGGGTGTATATCACCATCTAACAGGGAGTGGACCTGAACTTTTAGGATGAGTTGCAGAAGTTTAAAAATTAGGTTCTTATTTTTTCTAGCTAGTGGGTTACATTGAGAGATGTGATGGAGTCTATGAAATATGGCTGTTGAGTACTTAGCTGAGCTGGGGAGGTTGCTAACACTATGAGTGGAGCTGGGGGTAAGGACAGAGGTGTGTGTGATGTGGGTATGCAGTCCTAGGAATCTATGGTGTTCAGAGAGTAAGTAGATAGGGAATGATAAGTATAATTAGGAGTAGTAATAAAGGTAAGGGTTTACAGGATCCTTGAGCCATTTGTTTATGTTAAGGTGGTTAAATGTAGGGATATTTGTGGATAGAGTGGTAGGGTAATGGATAAAGGTAAATGAGTGATGGTTCTTTAAGGGGGAGGAGATAGGGGTAAAGTGAGAATATAATAGAGGTAATAGCACTTTAAGGGGAGGAGTTAGAGGTTGATCCTAATGCATAGGGGTGTGGCAGTTAGAGTATACATTTAAGACCACTGGGGGTGGGTGGAATTTGGGGGCAGGGTAGGGGAGTTGAGTGAGCCTGCAGGGCGAACGGAGCGGGATGAGCCACAGAGGAGTTCACCCTAGGAAAACAATCAGAGGAGCAGTAAGCAAAGGTAAGTAAAGCAGAAGAGGGTAAGGTAACACAATGCCTTGATAATAGAATATGCAGAGAGGGTTGGCAGTGAAGAATATTAGAAGAAAGAAAGAATAGAGTGGGAGTATTAGCTCTTCCAGAATATTAGAATCCAAGAGCCTGTAAGTTACTTAAAATTGGAGTCAGAATGGTGGTCTAAAGGAAACTATTGCCCTCTAGTGGACAAAAGCTGTATAGCAGAGGCAATATATACTGAGAAAAGAGTGCAGGGCAGTAAGTATGCTATAGAGGATTGAAGAGGAAGAACAGTAAAAATACTTGTAGTCTAAGAAGGGGGAAGGGGTGACAGGTATGGGAGCAGATAGTAAAGGCTGCCGGCTGTCCTGGCTGGTGAAAGTAAACTTACAACCTAGGATATCTCACACTAATTGTCTTAAGACTTTGGTTTAAAGTACGTACTTTACTTATAATTAAATTCCCTTGGGGACTGTAGCAGAGGGGAGGAAAGGTTCAGTTCCTTAGTTAGGGGAAACCGCAGTGTGTTGAGGAGAATAGTTGTTTTCAGCACGCAGGGCAAGTTCTCCTTAATACTGGGAAACCAGGTTGAGCAGCTGGGAATATAAAGGGAAAAGAGAGACAGTAGTAAGACACACAGATAGATAAAAAATAGACAGTTACACAGGCTTATTAAGTAATAACTTGAGCATAGAACAGAGATTAACTTGCGTAGTAAAACAGTTTTGACTGCACATATTACAATGTCTCTATCAGTGATAATATTCAAGCAAGACACTTATAAAAGCAATATAGTTCAGGAGCTATAAAGGTTAAACTCTTCTATGACTCAGTCAAAGATTACATTCAGCAAGACGCTTGTTAAAACAGCATATCTCTGAAACAATAAGGTTCAACTCATCTTATAACTCTCTATCATGTTTGCATTTGTTATTTGTATAGATAGATAGATATTTTTGTTTTAGAAAGGTAGGCTTCTAATTAGTCCTCCTTATTTGCACACATCATTGTTAATTAGGCTAGTCAGTATAAGGTGCTTGGGCAGAGGATGCTGTGATTTCTGTCGTATGTATAGTAATAGTATGCAACAGGAAATACTGCTCTATATAACTATACAGTGGTAAACAATAGCTCTGCACATCCATACAATGGTGAAAAGCAGAAACAAACTCTATACAGCAACCTTAGCTGTCTTTATAGGTCTGAAACAACACTAGAATGCTTGTAGTCATTAGCGTTGTTAGCATACAAAGAACGCCATGATTCCAGTCTAATATATAAATATATTATGTAACAAGAGTGGTTTATAGTTTTAGTATTCGACAAGAGGTTAGTTCTTATAAATCATACATTGTCCAAAAACAGTCTCTATAGCTCTATGTAGTGACTATAGTAGTCGTAAAAGGTCCAAAGCAACACTTAAACGCTATTAGTTGATGGCGTAGTTAGCATGCCACAAAAGCATACAGTCTATCCGGTGCTACAAAGTTCCTGAAAACTACTCTACCAGATCAACTAAAAAGGCTACATAAAAGGCTACACAGTAAACACGCTATCATTTAGGTTGCATGTTAAGATAATCCATTTAGCATATAAGCAGAGCTGTAGAATATTCTAACCGTGACTTTGTTCACACCTGAACTCCATGTGCAGAAGCACGCCAAAACAGCTGGGGATAGTACACGCTACGCAGGTTCTCAACACAGTTATTTACAAACCTGTCCTGCACGCAATTAGTACTTTACTAGGATATCATCAGCATGGTTTAACAATTCTGAACAGGACAAAAAGAAAGCTTACCTAAAAACTCTATTTACTCCACCGCCAGGACCGAACAGCACCCTAAGGCTAATTAGGAGAATAAAGATGGCGTCCTGAGGGAGAAGGTATATTTATAAGGTAAGTGATGTCATAGAGGGGGGAGGGCAAGAAGAGTAAGCATAGCTACAGGTAATGACCAGATTTATCCAGAGCAAAACCCTAGGCAGGAAATGGAGGGGGTGGGTCCTAATAATAATAATTTAATAATAATAATAATATAATTATAATAATAATAATAATAATAATAAAGAATAATATTAGAAAGGCTTTAGATCTGAAGTTTAGTATGTATACAATAATTAAATTCCTGCATGGGAAGGAGGAAAAATGCAAAATACATAAGACTTTCATCTTAACCATGCAAGAGAATCTACGCACAGCTGCTTACAACACTTTAACATAATGAAAATTAAGTTTGCCTAGAGCAGTGCCTAATGAAAGCTTTAGCTCCACCCCTAGAAAGGAGAAGTTTAATGGGATGGTTTTGTGATGTACTGTACACAGCTGGAACATGTTTAAGGAAAATGAGTGGGTGTGTTAAAAAGTGAGCAGCTTTATAAGAAAATATTAGATCATACACTGGAAAGGAAGGAGGAAATATGGGTACTCTATTAGCCAATAAAATTAATGAAAAGGATAATAACAGGAAGGACAACCAATAATAAAAATAATAAGATCAGCGGTATATAAAAAGGATGTCTTCAATAGGAAGTGCATCTTGGAATGTGAACAGCCTCAAAACCATGTTTAAAGACAAATTGTACTTTCATATAAGAAAAAGTAAGCCACGCCTTAGCTTTGTAGGAGTATAACATAAGAAAATCAGGTTTTAAAGATAGGCATTCTGCATTCTGTTGGGTGGGGCAAGAGAATGGGAAGGGGGGTTATTTTAGTACCAAAAGCAACTCAGATTTTGATTGAGGAGGAGAAAAATACACAATGGAGATTGAACTGGCTAGAAGTGAGGTCACTGAGTAATGTAAACATATCAACAAATGTAGAAATAAAAGAATTCAAGTGATTTTTGCAAGTATTACAAGCTTCCAAAAAGTTATGCTGTATAAGAGGGAGAATGGAATATTGTATGTGATAAGAAAGGTCTTAGGAAGGCTTTCATATGAAGAATTTTTTTTGCAACATAAAATGATGGCATTTTGTATGGAGAGTAACAGAAAAATGCAATTAATTTTCCAATTTTTGTTCTAAACATAGTAGGCGGGCAAGTCTGCAAACACACATCTCTGAAGTTCATGTTTTTATGTTAGCAGAGGTGGAGGTGCACTCAGTGTATTTAATCAAAAAGCCAATATAATAAAACTAGTAAAGATATGTGTAAGGAAAGCAGAAAAGCACTGGCATTTCCGAACATATTTGATAAAGAAGATACAGCTTCAAACAATCGGTGGAAAAGAATAGAGGTCATTATTGGGTAAAATAAAGGGAGATAAAAAATGCAAAGATTTGAAAAAATGTTTAAAAAGAGATTGAGAGAAACAAAGGGGAAACAGTAATACAATATCTTTGGAGAGCTTGAAAATAATAAAAAATACTACAGAAGGGAAAGGGAGTCTTAGCTAATGAGCAAATGTAAAAATGTAAAAAGAAAATGAACATCTAAATAATGTAAGAACATTTAGGAAAGTAACGAGCCTGTACTGAGACTTCCTCAAAAGCACAGGAGCTGGTTGAGGACTGGAACTTAAATTTCCAATAGTGAGGATGTGTCATAGGGGCTTAGAAGGGAAAATGTAAAAAAACAGGGTAGACTTCTGAAGAAATGTATTATATTTGGTATGGAAAATGTGAATTCAGTAGTCAAAACTTGGATAAAATTTACTTACTATTCCCCAAAGTATCATAACTAGAATAGAAAGGTTCGACACACATCCAATAACTATTTCAGATTAGGCACTGATAAAAAACTAAGATAAAAATGCACAGTAATGAAGTAAAAATTACACACTAGAACATTCCCACCTTCCTGTTAAAAAGAAAGGCATTTAAGCAATGGGTAAAGGAAATAATTCAAGAGTTATTAGGGAAGAAAATTTTCTTCAGAAGGATATCTAGTGAGTGGGATAAAATGAAAGGACTTTAAAAACAGGGTAAAAATAAACAAGAAAGAGATATAGTTAAGTAGTAATTCTATTATTTAGAGGGTTTGACAAAGATTAAAGTATTGTAGAATACGGGGAATCTCACAGAAGGTGGCAGCTAACCAGAGTAGAATGTACACATTCCCAACATCAAGCAATAAAACCATGAAACAATCCTTCTTTCAATGGTTCAAAGTAATGAGCACGTTCATCTATCAGACTTTATCAGATACAATGTTTCTTCCTTGTACCCGACTGAAAGAAGTATCGTATCTGATGAAATCTGACTAATGAAAGCCACTGACAAAGAAAATAAGGGACACAGAAATTTAAGGATATAACTAGCAAGGTAATCAAGAAAAGCTGGCTTTATTTGCAGGTTATATTGTTTTGTACTTGTGAATTCAGAAACGTACATCAGTGTTGTGGAACATTTTAAGTCAGTTTCAAGACTTTCTGGGATAAAAAAATGATGACGATAAAAGAAAGGCTACAGCCATAAATTATGTACCTACACACAAATTGGTTTTGTAATGCCCATATTTACGGGGACATGACAGGATGAAGTATTTTGGAGTATGGATTAAAAAGGCTTCTGTTATTGTAGCTGAGGATATGTAGGACGAGATTAAACAAAAGATAAAACAACTGTGAAACTGGAAGCTCTTGGATAGCAAATCAAACAGTGAAAATGTTTTTAGTCCCTTTAGTTTTATATGCAAGTCAGGCATATTGTATCAACCACAGAAGTTGTCCACAATAATTAATCAAGAGTTGAAGGAATTTATCTGAGTGGGCAAGAAGTGGGATAGACTAATTCTTCCAATAGAACTAGGTAGTTTAGGATTACCTGATTTGAAGGAATATTTTAAAGTCACACAATTAAGGCTCATACACATAACACAAGCATAAAGTTATAATTCAAAGTGGAATGATGAAGCTGGAGGGGAGTATTTTCAAGAAATAAGGATAGAGTAGGATTTTTGGATTCACAGATCCTTGAGATTAACAACCATACAGAATATTATATTCATAATGCTGCAAAAAGTATTCCAAGACCTAAGCCAGCATGGGAATGGAGGAAAAAGATTTTGCCATTAAGGGTGACTGCAAGCTGGGATACAGAAAATAGGCAACAGTAGGTTGGGATTTACTGTAGAAAACTGGCAAAAGAACCAAGGTATTGGAAGCAAATAACTAGAAGGAGAAAGGTAAAAGAGTGGGATGAGGCCAATTAGAAGTTTGGGTACTTGCGTATTATCGCAACCAGATTTTTACGGAGGCGTTAGTGTGACTGTTCCCGGATAGCAAGTCTATGTAATACTGAGAAGGGTTTTAAAGTGCAAGTACTATTGTTTCATCCTGTCTAGGCAGCAAGACCAGGAATAACAGCAAAATTCCTGTTTACCAGGCATTACCAACCTTAACTGTCTGTGAAGTGAAATGAAAATAGGCGGTACTACAAGAACATCCTTACTTGCTAGGACAGACAAGTCTTTGTTCATCAAAATTACATATACCAAGAGACCACAACTCATACTTGTTGGACTGTGACTTTCATGTCTGTTAGGTTTTCCTTACTTTTGTGTTGAGACTTTCCACAGCTCGGCATATATTTCAGGTCAACATACTTTTTCACTGGTCATGGTGCATTTAGGCAGTTATTCTTCTGCCGTGGCTTGTCTGTATCAACGTACAATGCTATCTTTGAAAAGGGAAGTTTCCCACACTCCACGGATTTTACTTCTCTTGTCCATCATAAAATGTTTTTGCCCTAAATCACTGGGCATTGCAGTCAGTAATTGAAAACAATGAGCATTGCAGGTAGTCAGCAGAGCCATGTGTTACCATTTCATAGTACCTGAAAAGTGCTGCGATTGCAGACAGTTTTTAGCAATACACATAACTTTACATTGTATACCTGCTCGGGTCATCTCAACTCCCATTTCCAGGACAGTACAATATGGCATGAAGGTTGAAATAATTGCATATCATGTTAATTTCAGAACATGAACTGCCCCGAGAAAGAACCATGCAGGAGGCGGACTTGAAAGAAGATAAATGCTGCCAGTGGTGTGTGGAAAGAAAGATGAACACTGTTTTTTTTTTTTCAATTTTATTGGCATCACTACAGATAATACAGTGTTGTAGTATAGATTTCTATAACATTGATGACAATATTTTAAAGATCATTACGTGCTTTTTGCAACCTCGAATATCTGGTTGCGATAATAAGCAAGTACCAAAGTTTGGATTGTAGGTTAGAGACTGCCTTCCCCACCAGGGGGATCTTAAGAGAAAGGCCTACTCTCAGAGTTTTTAGTCAAATCTAGAACAGAAGCAGCTGTTACAAATGGATAAATAGGACACATAAAATATTACATGATAATTGCAAGAATCAATTACAAGAGGTAAGAAAAGACTGAGAAGAGACTGGAAAAGCAATTCACAAGGGAACAATCAGACAACATATGTATGTCTCCCAAGTACAGAGGGTTAGGATTATTGCTTGGAAGTATTTGCATAGGTATTTATATACCCCAAACAAAATTTTTCCTCAGATAGACAGCAAATATTGGAGGTGTGATGGTGAAGGACAGAAGAGAGAACATGTTTTGGGAGTGTAATGAGTTGGCAGAAGCTAGCAAAACAATTACTAGAAAATGGAATTTGAATTCAAAGCCAATTATATTTGAAGTAATTAGTATCATAGAAGACATATGAGAACTGGAAGAGGGATCTCTAGAAAATATAAGGATCAGATTACACAGAAATAAGTGTCATTTGTGGGAACAATATATAATTTTCAAGAGGAAAGAGGTTTACTGGAAGGCAGCAGTTGAGCAATTTATGTAATGCTGGACTGAATAACAGCTGTTATAAAGAAAGAAACTGATTGTAATCTTTAATGCTTGCAAATAGAAAAAATGTTAATTTAGTTTGTTTTCTTTTTATTAATGTATGTCTGCTTATGTCTTAAGTGATCATTTTATAAAGGTGTTAAACACAGACTCCATTAGCACAGGCAGGAAATTACATAGAGAGATAGCCAAGACCAAAATTATGGAAATACTTTGGGAATAAATACTGACAAATTATATCCCCTCTTATAATTTAGTATATTATTATCCTTTTCGCTACAGTACAAGATGAAATATTTCAGTATTTGGATTAAAAGCAGAATAAAATTGGGAGGAGATGGAACAGTCAAACAGGTTGGGAATATTGAGGGTCCTGACACATGATTTGGACAACAAAATTCAATCTATGAAAATGTTTTAGTGCCGTTAATGTATGTTGGGTAAGCATTTTTTAATACAACCTGAGCAGTAGTAATAGTTATGGGATCACTTTGAAAAAAAAGATATGAAAGATTTCAATTTGTAATTAGGGAAAAATAAGGCTAGAGTAAAGTGGAAGAATCTGTTCTTGCCAGTGTACCATAAAGGGGCATGGCTTCTGAACTTATAATTGTATTATAAGGCTACTTAACTACATCCATTATATCTCATCCAATCTGATGTGCATTTTGAAAATGGATAGACTAGACGTTCACTCAAGGGGTGTCATTAAGCTATACTGAAATAGACTATGCAGACAGAAGTGGACTGAATGATAGCCAAACATCATTTCCTATGCAAATAAAATATCAAGGTTACTGTGTAATACTAAGACATGAAGAAAACTAAAAGGAAAGGAAATTATGCCTATTCAAATGGCAGAAACAACAGAGGAAGGCAGGGCTAAACTGGAGCAGATTAAACAAGGACCCTAGAGACTGGGAACACACAGATATGGGAGGTAATATTTTGGCATGGGATCAGGCAAGAGACTCAATGTACATTTAGGAAAGTTTTTCCCTTATCAGGTCCTGGTGGGCAAGTTTAGTAAAGGAGTAGTCCAAGAGAAGATGGCACTCCTACAGAAACTGTAAATTTTATCACTGAATTCAGAACAGAGGTGACACAAAATTATTAGTTTTTTAAGCTGATCTACAACAACTACAATAATCAGATCGAAGACACTGCAATTGGGAGAAAAGACCAGTAAAATACAGAAACTTAGATCAGAAGGAAGTATATAAACCACAAAACTATGCAAAAAAATCAAGAACATTTAGACTCTGAGTGGGAATGTATGCAATGGTATTTCTATACCCTACCAAACTACATAAAGTGTTTCCTGAGGGACATGAAGGGTGTTGGAGATGTTTATAACTGGGGAAAAGGCATTTGAGAGCATATGTTTGGACTTGGTCACAGCTGATCACCTGCAGAAATCAGAGGCTGAAAAGAAGGAAAGATGAATCGTGCCATACACATAATGAGGCTTAAGTTTAATGCTACTGGAAGTGCTTTGCAGAATATGAATATTCTGAATCTATTATTCAATGAAGTTAACTTTAGACAAAAACAGTGCTTTTGAGCTAGAGTTCATAGCTGAAATAGATCAGGGCCTTTAACAGCACTACTAAGTTTACCGATATTAAAAAAAAAAAAAACGGTCCCCAGGAAATGGAAGTCTACACTAGAACCATAAATCGAAGAGGTGACTATAGTAATGAATGAAACACAGATAAAGAACACAGATCAAAAAGAAAGTGGGAAAGAGCAAATTAAATTATCACAAGTAGAAGGTTTAAGACTACAAACAAAATGGAAAGCATAATTAAAATCAAAATGGGATTGAGGGAGGATTCTAAGATATCAGCAGTCTGAAGAGCAGATTGATTAGAGCTTTTCCAATGTGTAAACCAAAGCAGAAGTATGGAATCTGGCAACATGAACAGAATTCAATTACTGGCTAGTCACTACACTGGCTGAATGTCTGCAAAGATGAACTCTGGAAAAGGCACAAAAGTAACCAGGAAAAAGGAGTAGAACCTCTGGGGGAGAAGAGTCTTGCAGCTGTTAAGCGAAAAGCATTAAAGGCTTCAGCTTGTGTAGCAGCTGACTTCCAGTAATTTACAGAAAAAAATAAATGAAATGCATTCAGAGATGTTTAAATAAGCGAGAAACTGGGAGAATGTATAAAGCCTAATGACAAAACGTTGGGAAGAATGGAAGAATATATAAGTAGCTATTCAGATGAACTGATAAAAGTGCAAATATCAGAGGCTGTAGGCAAGATGAATGGCCTACACACAACGCTCAAGTTTAATGCTACTGGATGCCAATTATTTAAAAAATGGAAATCAACATCTAAACCAATGATAAAAAATACTGAAAATTATAAAAGAAATGAAATAACTGGAGTTGGGATCTTTAGAGAAGGGAAAGAGCAAACTACATAGAAGTAAATGAAATTTGTGGGAACGTTGCATACAAAATTATGTTCAGGAGGGGGAGAAAGTTTCAGTGAAGGCAGGACTTGAGCAATATATGTAATGCCAGAGCTCGGAGTGAATAATTGTTAGAATTGTACAATGCATGAAAAGAAAACATTTATAATGCTTTTTTACTATTAATGTATGTGCACCTATGACATTACTAAACACATCTGGAATTAATATAGGTTTACTCTGGCAAAGGCTCACTATCCAGGAAAAGTTATGATGGAAGGACCCAAGGCTAATATGCAGAATAAGGCAGCCTATTGTCTGGGAGACTATGCTCAGAATAGTTTTGTACTTCACAGGAATATATTGACTCAGTATCTACTGTTCCCTGACTATGCCATTGCCTATAGAGGGGTTCTCTGCAGGTCAAAAAACTTGGCAATTAGGGTCCTTTGATAATTAAGTTGATGTCCAAAATTATGCATGAAGGTGAAGGTTTTATGACTGTGAAAACGCATTCTTTCCACTCCACATACTATCCGATATCTTTACTGGAATAGTTCCTTCCCCATACCTTCTAGTAACACTTGGGATACTTTCCAAGGTTTTGCTTATCCCCTTACTGAATTTTTTAACACCATAATGCATATCTTCAGGGGCTCTATGCCAGGACAAGCACCCTGATTTTGCAGAGCAGGGAGGGGAAGACATTTTGCTCTTGGGTAAGTTTATTTGCTGATTGTACATTTTTGCTTTTTGAGTAAATTACTTGCTAGGAACTTGGTAGGTTTACATTTTAGATTGCTGGGTTGCTTTGTGTATACTTACAACTCTGCTTGTGCAATTCATAGCTTAGGATCTGGCAGAGTAGTTAATTATTGGACAAAAAAAAAAACAGATTTAAGGCGTATCATATGAAATGTTTTGATTTTTCAGCTACTGACTTATACACATATTAATAATTGGTAGCTGGGAGGTACAGAAGTTAGCACTGCTGCCTCGGCAATCTTGGTTCTCCATGTTCATTTCTCAACTTGAGTGCTTTCCTTGTGGTGTCTGCATATTTTCCTTGTATCTGCATTGGTTTATGCCAGGTGCAGTAGTTTCCACTCATATCCCAAGGGTATGAGGTGGCATTCTCCAAATTGCCCATAGGTATGCATGCTGTGAGTGTGTGTGGTGGTGGTGGTGGTGGTGGTGGGGGGGAGTGGTTCCACATTCTGATTAGCGTCACAGCTGTGTCTCCACTGAGGCTCTGGCTCCCCCCACAATCCTAAACTAAATAAAGCACAGTTTGGAGAATAAAAGAATGAATGATTTTAACTTCTTGTGTTTACTATGATTTACAGCTGTTGGATTCTGGTTTGTATTGTGATATATTGTGGAATAATACAGTATACAGAAATTTAACTTAGGTGATTTTGCAATTAATGACTTTATCAGATATAGTTAGCTTTTGAACAGAAGATTATTTCATAGTTCATAGATTAGAACTAGTCTAATTGTCTTTGTGGGCCATTTTAAGCCAAGCAAATTACCTCATGTGAGAATCAAACCCTGCACTTTGTGTTTCTAAGGTAAACATGTTAACCATAATGTCAATCTCCTCATGACATATTAAGTCAATCATAGACTTTTTAATTCTGTGGATAGATAAGACAGAAGCATTCACTCTTGGTTTGTTTCTTTGGTATGTGAACAAATTTAGGTTTGAAATTACAGTGCAAGTCTTTCTAGCATCTGAATAATTGGCACAGAGGGTTAATGCTGTGAGCTGTAGTTTCTGTGCGACAGAGTTTGAGTCCCTCAGCCCTCATTTGCCTACTGTTTGACCTTAAGCAGGTCACTTAACCAGTCAAAATTATACAATTACCACATATGCTCAGAGATGTCTTAATTTTATGAATGTCAATTCTTTAGATCAAATAGGTATCCTTCCCAGTAAAGGCAGGCATCTTCTCAACCTTATCTTTAGTATATCCCCAATGTGCATCCATCATGCAGTTGGCCATCTCCTCTAGAATTGGGTAGACCTCAAGAACCCAGATATATCAAGTTAAAGTTATCAAATATAAAATTAACTGCATATCATTTACTGACAGAGAAGCTACAAATTATGACTGCAACCCAAACGACCCTAATACCAATGCCATTCCATAAGCCTCTGAATTCTACTATCCTCTAAACAGCTATATTAAAACATTTCTCCCCTTCCACAAGTACATCCTCAAGTTCAAAAATAAGCCTATTTAGTACAACTGTCACATCAAAAAAATTATTAATAAAAAAAATGGCTATTTATACATGATCTTCCATCCACTCAGCAAAATACAGACTTAAACAAGGTTACCAAAAACCTTAAGTACATTATTAAAAAGTGCAAAGGTAGCTTTGAGCTTAAGGTTACCACTGCCACCACAACCAAAGCCTTAAGATTTTATTGGTAAAATCAGATGTAACATCCTGTATTGCTCTGTTATCATACCACCACCTGTTACGCATCTGATGTCATTGCCAACAACCTCACTGACAAATTCAGCTGCAGATTTTCCTAACATAATCTCCCAATGGACCCCCTTTGCTTCTTAACTACTCTTCCTCTAAAGATCATTGTAGAACAGATCCTAACACTGACTAAGAGAGGTATCTGGACAAGTCTTGATAACATCCCAGAAGGCATACTGGTAAGTGCAAAATATAGCCTAGCCCAGCCCCTTCTAAACCTGTTCAACCTAAGTCTCTCCACTGGTTATGTCCCACTGATTATGTCCCACAGACTTGGATAGGTGTAACAATGGCATAACTACACAAGGGTACCCTCTACAGATCCTGGTAGTTTTAAATCTAAAAGCCTCACCAGTATAACCTGTAAAGTCATGGAAGGAATCATTACTGAATTTACAATATCATAGGTTATCTACTGTCTCTTGATCCAATTGATTTAGTTTTGTGAAAGCCTGAAAGGCATTCATGATTACTCAATCAAGATTTCTCTGAAAGGGTTACTGGACTCCTGGATGAAGGTCAGTCAGTGCACACTAATCTAGCCAAGGCATTTAACATCATCATTTTTCATGCATTAACCCCATTACTTGAGAGACAGTCAACTGACGTTCTGGCCTGAAAGGCATTCATGATTACTCAATCAAGATTTCTCTGAAAGGGTTACTGGACTCCTGGATGAAGGTCAGTCAGTGCACACTAATCTAGCCAAGGCATTTAACATCATCATTTTTCATGCATTAACCCCATTACTTGAGAGACAGTCAACTGACATTCTGGCAGAATCCATGCAGTTAAGGTTGGTGATACCTCCACCATACGAAATGTCACAAGAGGTGTCCCACTAAACTCAGTAGTAGCTCACCTCCTGGGGTATGGTAAAAAAGAGTAAAAGAGGAAAGTGTAGAAGTGAAGAAATAAAATGTTACTAAGAAGAAAAATATTTTTGTGGAAAATAAAAATTGATATAGAAAAGTATGGTATAAGAATCTAATGATAAAATATTACTATGTAAAACAATGGAAAGATCTAACAGATAAAAATAAAGCTATAAAAATAAGAAGCAAATGGTGTAATCAGAAAGTAGAATGTCAAGATTTTTTTTTTTTGTGTAGACTGGTAATAGATTAATTGCCAGTAAAAGGAGATATGCCATATAAAAAGAAAGGTGATAGAATATGTTTACATTGTCAAAAAGAACCACCTATGGAGCATGTGTTTTTGAAATGTAAAGAGTAAAAAAGTTACAGGGAAACTATGTAAAGAAGATTTCTTTCAAAGATATAAAAAGTGGATAAAATAAACATGGATATAATTAAATACGGATACTATAAAACTAGAAGTAAAGAATATGTTAAAAAATAGATAAAAAGTTATATCATATAGGTTATAGGGAATGAAAGAATAAATGAAATTATTTTTAATGGTAAATAGATTTTAGCAGCAATATTAAGTAAAACCAGATGGTGGTTATAGAAAAAGGAAAGGGGGTCTAATAGGGATGAAAATTTAGTATGACTGTAAAGGAAATTATGAATATGTGTAAATAGATTTGTATATCTATACATTTGTAAATATGTTCTAAATAATAGTTATTTTTGTATATAAAAGAAGGAACTGTACTCTTTTCACTAGGTGCCATGGGATATTGTACATCTAAAAACAACTCAAGAAGATGGGGCTTCTGTTTAATGTCTCATCCGAAGGATGGCACACTCAGGAGTGCAGCATCCCCCATGCTGCATTACAGTGTCAGCAATCGATCTACCTTGGGTGGGTATAGAACCCACAGCCTCCTGCACCAAAACTTAGTGTGCTTGGCACAGTGTGCACTTAGGAAGCTGTCAGCTGGTCCCAGCAATTCAAGAAGGTGACAAGAGATGGAATTGAAAGGAAGTTCTGAAATATGCCAATATTTAAAAATGGCAAGTCTTTTTGTTTCCAAGTAATATTATACAATAGCAATAATCCATGTCTGGGAGTGGGTAATGATCATCTTTCCACAACTAGATGCAGATTATTGTTAAAATAAATAAATCTTATTCTAAAGGCAATTTACTTTCCAAGCAGAGAGGTTACCCCAACTGATGATCTGAGCTCCCAAGCCTATGTTTCTCATCAATGATAACTAAACAAAGACTCCTTCCTAATGCTGACAAAGTATGGTATTATCCAAAAGTAGACATGTTTGCCTCTCACTGGAGTGCCTCAACTGATGACATGAACTCACAAGCCAAGGTATCTCATCACTGGTAACTAAAAAGACTATTTCCTGATTCTGATAAAATACACGAGGTTATCCAAAAGTAGGCACATCTGCCTGACACTAGAAATACCATTTTTTTTTCCAGGCTTTCTCAAGCACAGGAAATAATGACAGATGTCTACTCAAATGATCTGGTGTAAGCAACCTATGCATATACTCTCTCTACACCTACTCCTCTAAACCTCTGAGTACTGTTAAGGGAAAAAAGAGAAATGGTAAACTTAATTCTTGTTGCTTGAAGTTGGCCTAGACATGATGGTGGCTCTTCCAGTAACCCTGCCTCTGCACAAGTGAATTTCATCAGGAAAAAAGTTCTGCATTCGGATCTCAAATCCCTGGATTAACAGACTGGATCATCTTTGGTTAGTTTCAAACAACAAAGTCTTCTCTCGGTCTTTGGTTTTAAAGAATCTAGTAAACCAAATACTAGAAAATTTCACCTCCCTAAACAGGCCATATGTCTTACTTAGTCTGAAAGCAAAGGCATGTACCATATTCACCTAGTTCCTAATGTCCTAGAAAATACAGTTATGCAAGTAAACTTACCATACCAGGAGACTGTCTAATAGATCACTGTGGCAGTATCATACATGGGAATCAACTACCACATGACCTTGCATCACAGACCTCTCTCCCACTCTTTAAAAGGAATCAAACTATTTCTCAATAACCACTGGTTATGCTCCTGTACCAACCCTGACTAACTTTTATCCTTGACTCTCTTTTTTAGCCTACATCCACTATAATCCTCCCTACAATGCCTCTATATACTATGTTCTGCATATAAATCCATGTTTACATATATATTATTGTTCACTTTGAGTAGTATAATTATGCACATCTTCTGAAAAAATTTTTTTTTTAGTTTTTAACTCATTTATGTAACAATGGCTGTTTTTTTACTTTTTAAGCTGTATTAATTTCTTTTTGCATGTTTTCCTGGAGCTTTTCTCCCGGGGCCTCTACTGAAAATGGACATGTATCCAGTTAGACTAGCCCCGTCAACAAATGTAAAATAAATAAATATAGTGCCAAGGACTAGACAGCTGTCTAGTATATAAAAGGCTTTCAGCACCTTCCACATGCCTGTACATCGGGCTGAAGGAAGTCCTGGTACAAATTCAGATGTAAAGGCACCAAAATTCAGGGATTTCTTGCCCCACAAATTAAGAAAAACAAAAAGTTTGCAACCAATCAGGTTGCCAAATTGGATGGTTACATGTTAGGAGTAAAGGGGGTTAGGTTATCCCACGCTGGCCAAAACTATTTCTTGAAAGACAGGAAAAGAGAAACAAAGTAAATGGGCAAGTGTAAGAACACTGTAGCAGTGATCTAATGAAACATCTACTAGTAAAGTTACTTTCACAATTGTACTATATTAATCATTGGATCACAGCTGCAGCAGCATATAGCTGTGTGTGATGATTGCCAAAGTGTAGATAGCCAGGGAAGAGGACTGAGGGTCAGAGTCCAGGAAACCTTGTAGAACTGACATAAATCCTGCTCTTGCCCTAAAAGAAAGATCCTATCTTACAAAGTTTTGTGAATGTGTGACATTGATTTATATTTGATTTATAGGGGGTGATTTACTGACTGCACCTGTCCATCAGAGAAAAATGAGCCAGACCAGGGATGAATTTGCAATTACTCATCCATTGGTCTAAGTTCTGCTTAAACAGGAAGAAGGAACTCTGTGGCACATGGATGGTGAGCCTGTTCAGATAACTGAAAATAATTTTAGTGTGATTTAGCAACCAGAGGTACTTAACTTTCCCTGAATGGCACTGGATACAAGTAAAACACTAATGGAATGCAGACTAGGACTACTAGCTTTGCTGTACACCAGGAAAATGTGCAGGGGATATGTAGTAAAAGAGGCTTACTCAGGAACAATATTGGTTTGCTGGGTAGGCACTTCGTATCAGGAGTCTGTGGAAAACAGTGGGAAGGAAGAGTACCTAAATAACTTGTATAGCAGTCAGTAGCAATGAAAGGAGAGGCAAGGACTTTGGAAATTAGATAATCATAAGGGGTGGATGGCAGTGACACAGCCTTATAACGCAACAGCAGCAGAAGGGTAGGAGGGTAGGGAAATTTTCAGGGAACAAGCAGGCTAGCTACAGAGGCTAGCAATCAAAGGCAGTATTGAAGCTCTTTCAGAAACTTTAAGCTTAGTGTGTTAGCATGGGTTGGGGCAGATGCAGAATGCAAGCCAGTAAATGATAATCAGAACATGAAAGCACTGAAGCACAAACTAGAGCAGAGACAATTCTCTCACTATTAAGCTTCTACTACAGTTTAAGACAACACACTATGCAGAAATCTACCAGTAACACTGTTTATGGAAAACAATGGCAAAAAAATGCTTAAGGCACAAATCTGGTAGCAGTAATAAACAGTTCTGCCACAACTAAAAAAAATTAAACTACAAGACTTTGGCCCAGCAGTAGAGAGTGATTTAGCCTTCTGATGAAGGGACTTAACAGGGTGGGAGTAAAACAACTTAACTGAATGGGATCAACATTTGGAAACTGTAGTTTGACACTGGTAAGTCTTTTTTCCATTCAAAAGAAATGAAGAGCTGGTTCAAAGCTCTAAAGTCTGTGGTTTTATCAATGTAGTATCCAAGTTGCATGTGGACATCCAGAGTATGCAGGATTCATTCATGATTACTTTTTTGTTTCATGAAAGAACATAGGGAGGTGAATGCACTGGTATAAAGTAAATTCGGAAACCACTCTAAGAACGAATCCTTTTATGCTGGTGTTCATTTGAAAAATGAGGAATGTCTGGTTCACCATCAAAACTTGCAGCTCTGCTTCTTGTCTAGCCAAAGTCAGAGAAGTAAGTTAAGCAGTTTAAGTCCGGAATTACAAACCAACCTGATGAGCTGGTTCAAAGGTGGTAAAGTAAGCACTTCTAAAGCATAGTTGCAATCCTAGGGAGGAACCACCTGTTTTCTTGGTGGACAGATATGCAAAACCCCTTTCAAAAACTGTTTAATAAATAAGAAAGGAAAATCTAAAGCAGAGGTCTTAAACTTAAAGATCATGATGGCTGTATGATGACTAGCATACTCGGCTAAGTTGCTAAAATCTCCAAATGAAGAGAGAGCTGCTTCCCTCAACTAGAATTGTGTTTATTTAATGGATGCCCGAGGGCTGTGAGTTTAGGATGCCTGATTTAAAGGCAGACATCTACAAATATTCAAACAACATTTTTAATAGACTAGGAAATGCCTAATGTGAGCAAATCACACAGATAATGTAGAAACCAGAAGAACTTCTGCCTCATTTGGATCCTGGTTCTTCTTATGGCACTGACTAGAAAATCTCTTCCATGTTGCTAAGTAGGATTTCTAGGGCATATCCTCACAAAATTTTAAAGTACCTTTTCTATTATCAAAGCAGTCAGACATATACTTTGCAAGTTGGGGTGGATCAGAGATCCCTTTTCCTGTGAAAGTAGATCAATTCTGTGGGGAAATTTGTGGTAATTGCCCTTGGCCATTTTCACAAGAAGGGAAAACCAATATTATCAGAATCAAAATGGAGTTACCAGGATCATTTTTGATGAGTCCCTTTGAATCTTTAAAAGGACTCTGGTTATCAAAGGAAAGGGTGGAAAGCATAAAGGAATATTTCCATCCTTGGAAAGGAAGCTGCATCTTTCCTCCAGACCTTTCAGCAAAGTGTTCTGCAGCAGAATTTCCTCAGTGATCCATTATGAATGGAAGTAAACAGATCTATTTGGGTAATTCCCCACAGCTGGTTAATTTCTTAGAAGACCCAGGAGTATATCTTCCATTCATGGAGATCTGTCCTGGATCTGTTGAGCATACCTGCTACAGTGCTCTGCTCTGAAAGAATGCAAGTAGCCTAAAAGGATAGATCATGTTAAGTTACAAGTGCCTAGGTTACCATGTCTAGTCAGCAGAAGAGGTAGCTTTGTCTGTGATGACTTGAAGAGGTGCTGCAGTCCATGAATGATTAAAGGTCTTTAAAGCCTTTATCAAGGCTGTCATTTCCTTGATATTTGTGTATTCTTTCTTTAAATGATGGCCACACAAAAACCCAGTACTTTGATTCATCTGGATACTGTTCCCCATGCAAAATCTGAAGCACTGATGATTACAGACTGAGATAGAGTTGGAAGTGAGATGGAAAGACCTGCAGTCAGTAAAATGTGGTCTACCTGCCATAACAATGGATGTTGGTTCTGCTTTGAGAAACCATTGTGTTTTCCTCATGTTTAATCTAACTATAGGAATCAAAGTTTGAGGCTTCTGAGGTACCCAAAAAATGTTACCTGTCTTTTTTTTTTGCTTGACTATACTGTTTACTGCACTTTTTATTGTATTCTGCTTAAGACTGTATTTTAATACTATAAACTAAACTGCACTGTTTGCACTGCATTCGTCTGCCTTGCTGTGCCTGTTGAACTGTATTTTGTTGCCATTTTCACTGTTTGCAAAGCTTTTTTTGCTACTTTCACTATTTGCAAAGTAATTGTTGCTACTTTTCACTGTTTGCACAGCATCTGTTCCGTTTGTTCTGTTTTCTTGGCGAGCAGTGTTTTAAATAACTGAATTGTTTGCCATTTAAAACGTTCTTTAGTGTCTTCTTGCTGTTTTTCTGCTATTTAAAACATTAAGTGCTTCCCACCTAAATTAGTGTAGCTAGTAGCTGTAGCATAGTCCAGATACAGGTTTGCTGCATCTGGGTCAGTTTATAGTGGCTGTTGTATTCTGAGCACATTTCCAAGCCATCTTTGATTGGAAAAGGCACCTCTGCACCCTTGTGAAAGAAGTGTGCTGATTGGAACCAGTCTAGTGAAGGATGCTTGGTCTAGGGCTTGAAGTGTTACTGATCAAGGAAAAGGACAACAGTAAGAGACAACAAAGCGTAAACAAGGAAAGAAAAGAACCACCATGTAGGACTAAAAACCCTGACAAAAAAAAACAAAACCTTCAGCCAAAGAAAAAGGATGAAGGACAGTTACAATAAAAACTAGGCAACATCCTACATAATTGAATAGAAGCAGAAGCAGCCCTAACACAGAAGAAACAAAGAAAGAACACCAAACAGTACTACAGGACTAAAAGACCTACTAAATACAAATTCTTGCTAATATCCAAACACTCAACCCAAAACAAACAAATGGACAAAAGCAAGAAAAAAGGCTACAGCAAATGCATAAAGTCCTGTAATACTGTAAACCGCAAAAAGGAAATGGTCGCAGGAATAAAAAATGCTGGGGAAGTCCATAAGAAAGGAGTGCAGTACCTATAAAATGGGTCTATGTCAATTAAACGAACACCTGAAATGTCAAGCGACATATCGAGACTATATGATCGACATTTCAAGCGTTCGCAGATTGACTAATGGCACCGTATGGGGCAAAATGGGAGAATTTCCCTATTCTGCACTGAAGTGCGGTCTTGGAGTTGGTATATTTAAGTAGGGGAGTGTGGGGGGTACTTGCCCCCCTGCTCGCACAGTTAAAGTATGTTTTTCTTTCATTTTTTTATGGTATATCCGAACATTTAAATATCGATCATATGGTATTCAACATTTTGAATGTTCGAATATATAACATAGACCCTATAAAATATGCTCCATTCAAGCAAAACAGGATATATAAACATCTAAAAGAAGGGCACTGACATAAATACAAATACTAGTGCAAAAAACTCTCAAAAAGAAACACCTCCTGTAATGCAAGACTAACAACAAAGGGTTGGCAAACAAAGCAAGCAAGTTGGGTAAGGTCAACACGCCCCCCGCTTCTGTCACAAACACATCCTCAACTGAGCAAGTAAGGAGGGCATAGATAAAGCCTTCCCAGCAAGAACCTCACTACAAAAGGCTGCCCAAGGAAGTCTCAGAGCAGACACCAAGAGGAAATCTGCCCGAGCAACTACTGGCTTCCAGGCACAACCATAAATTCCATATAAACATTTACCAAGTGTAATGGGAAACAAATGAAGCACTGAATAATTGCATCGAACATTCTCCCACAAACCAGACAACCTATTACAGTAAAGAAAAACATGTTTTGCAGTTTCCAAAGTCGCACAAACAGCATATGGCATAACTGGACCCCAACAAATGAAAGACATAGGAAGACCTCAGTGGCAAATTATCAAGGGAACAATGCCACAAAAAAATCACCCCAATGGGGCAAGAAGGCATAACACCGACTCAACGCCTGCAACCTCCCAGGGGAATAATCCTGATACCCATTGATGGCATAGAAACAGGTCAAAAGAGAGGAATACCACTCTTGCCTAGGAGGAGGAAGTGCACCCAAGGTAACATGCTACCCAAGCAACAAAGACAGGACTTCCTGAATTTCCCCAAAAGGAACTCTCCATCCACACTACCCAGCCAAGCAAGTCTGCCAAAACTGGCCAGACAAAGCTGGTTGCAAGCAACCAAGCAAAGAAAGATCAGCAGTCTGCAAATACAGCAAAATAAGAAAAAGAACTAAACTGTACAGAAAAAGAACAGGGTGGAGCAGCCTGAAACCACCTGAAGCAGGAGGAGAATACAAAATACCCCTCCATACAGGCGTAGAAGAGGTCACTCAAAAGAAACGAAAAACTTCGGACAAAAGATGGGTAGGCTAAAAACAGGGAAACAAACTGAAAAAACATACTCCATAGTACCCAACAAAGCACCATTCCACAAATAAACTTTCTTGTGAAAAGACAAATCGAAAGGAGCACCAAAAAAAAAACAATCGCTGGAAAGGCTGATCAAGAAAATGCTCACAAGACTCTAGCACATGAAGAGGAGTTCCAAAAGGCACACCCAAAATGGAAAAGGCCTGCAGAAGAAAAAGAAATCTCCCCAATATGAGGGGCTACACCAAAACTACCCGATTTAGCAAGGTTAAGGGAGAGACCTACCAAGGAAAGTACAAAAGAAAAATACTGCAAATAAGTCAGCAGAACAGAAGAAGATTCAGCAATTACCATCACATCAGCATAGGACAAAAACGAGGCACCAAAATACCACAGCAGGACAAAGAAAAATGGGCCAGCACCCTAAAAAACACTACATCCACCACCAAGGAGAAGAGATAGATGCTTAAAGGACAGCCCTGATGCACACCATTCTTCACAGCAACCTCAGAACCCAAACCCCCACTCACCACAGGAACAATAACTGAAGAAGAAATGGAGAAAATGCACTTAAGAAAAAGAGGGCCAAACCCAAAGGCTTTCAAAATGTCTAACAAGATCCCATGACTGACATCAAATGCCTTGCTAATGTCACAAGAAAGCAGCAAAGCAGAAGAGAGAACATAAGAAGCAACAGATTTCAGCAAAAGCAACAAATTCTGCATAGGCCTGCCAGAGATACCATAGACCCCGGGATCCAAAAGAAAATGCATCTTAGAACGGAGGCTCAATTGCAAAACTTTACAAAACAACTTGTAATGAGTGTTGCACTAGGAATTAGGGTGCCAATTGGAAAAAAAACTATGGTCACCCTTTTTCAAGAGAAACGTAAGGGCAATACACAAAAGGTGAAGATGGGAAAAAACATTCAAAAACCACTGGTTAAACAACTGAACTAGTACTGACAAATGAACACCAGAAACGGAGAGGTAAAAATGACATAACAGCCCATCCCACCCTGGGGCAGAATGAACCTTAAAAGAGGAAATGGCCAAACAAACGTCAAACAAAGTAATAGGGACATGAAGTGCAGCCCTAAAAGTAGCCAGAATTTCTGGAACAGGCCAGCAGAAGAAACCTTCCCACCATAAAAATGGACACAAGAGTTAACTTCCTGCAAAATACCATCCTTGGTAGCAATATCACCACCAAAAGAGGTGTGCAGACTATCAATAAAGGTCTCCATCCAAAGCATATCCTTGCCACATAAGGAAGGAATTCCTCATCCCTACCCTTAAAGGAGTGAGCCAAATTCCAAAGAACTATCTTAACCCGAGTAATATTGTGCAAATGCAACTTGCAAAGATGTTGAAGAGCACTAGCAGGATCCTGATACACCCCAGTAGGAACAACATAAATAACAGGAGAAAGGGAACTCCAGCAGAAAGCAGCAAACTAAGCATCAGAAACCTGCTTAAACTGAGCATAAGACTGAGCAAATCACTTGTAACCAGCAACAAACGTCAACCACCATGAAGGAAAGAAAGGCAACAAAGTGAAATGATCATCCAATTCAGAAACAATGTCCTGCCAAGCAGGTGTAAAAGTCCAAGGATCAGTACATCTACTCAGACCCTTACCCTTAGACAAAGCACAGAAACACCAAAAGACAAAGTAATGATCAGTAAAGGGCACAAAAGACAACGAAGAAACTACAGCAAAGGTGGGGGAACAAAAACAATCAATATGATTAAGCGCAGTACCATGAAAATAAGTGAAAGCATCAAGACTGCACACAGTAAGGGAACTAGACACAAAATGTCCTTGCAACAATGAACTAGAGTCCTGCCTAGAGCTGGAATCCTGAGGTACAACCCCACAATTAAAGTCCCCTGAAAAAAGTCCTAGTCAATCAGAAAATAAGGCCGTAAAAGGTGAAACAATAAACGGTGCTCAGCCACAGAAATAAAGGCATAGACAATAACAAAACGTATAAAAGAAGACCTACACAATAAAATCACCATTAATGCCCTACCAGGCAAAACATGAACATCATCCCTAACCACCACTACAGACTTATAATTACATAACTACAATATCAGACCGGCGATCAGTCCCCAAAGACCAAACTCCCCCCTCCCCCTACCACACACACAAAACTTCCCATTGCAAACAAGAGTCAGTTTACCCACATCCAACAAACATGCATAAGAAGAAAGGGAAGAAACCCAAGAATGCACAGTCAAATACCTAGACAATGACACAATACCATTAATATTACAAAAAAAAAAGGTCAGCCATCAGCAACAAAAGATTAATCATCAAAAAAACTCTTAGTGCATTTAATCCATAAAGACCTCTGCTTAGAACCTGAAGACCCTAACTGGGATTCAGGAAAATCAGAACTAACATCTGCCTCACACCTAACACCCTCTGCAGAGTCCAACATCTTAGTACCATCATCAGTAGAGGAAGCATCAGACACCCCCATGCAACCTTCCATTAGAGTCTAACATCTCAGCCCCAGTAGGAACAACATAAATAGCAGGAGAAAGGGAACTCCAGCAGAAGGGCCAGTAATTACAGAGCGTGGCAGACTAACAGTTAAAGACTCTACCTTAGAATCCTCAAAAGAGGTTACAGGAACTGGAGCTGGAAAAGGAAACGACAGAGGGCCAGGGGTGGGATCCACAATCTGCTGCAAAGAGGAATTACTGGGTACAACACTAGAAGCTGACTCGGAGCCAGCAGCAGGAAAATCAGATGATGATTCAGCTGGAGCAGAAGCTGCAGGGGATACAGCAGGACAACTATAGTCCTCATATGAACAAGAACACAAACTACATCACTGGGGACAAGCCCGAGGAAAATGCTCAAATGACCCACAATGTATACATCTCCTAGAAGGACATGCATACACCAAATGTGAAAAGTAATCATAAAAAAAAAAAAACATGATTTAGGCTGTCCTGCATATTGCAAAATACCCCTTTGACCAGCCAGAAAACAAACACCAGGCAAATGTGAAACACCAGTGTCTAGCACATATAAGGCCTCCCAGGCCCATCCGAAACACCACCAGCATCAGAATCAAAACACTTCCTCACAGAAAAAACATCAGCACAACGGGAGAACAAAACTGTCTAACATGAGCCTCAGCAACATAAATAGAATGAAAATACAAAATAATCTTATACTTGTAATAAATACCCACTTTGAACAACACAGTCAGACCAAGGCTGTTGAGAATGGTTTAGAAAAACTGGAAATAAAAGCAGAAACAGCCTCTTGAGACTCAATAATCAGCAAAAGCACCCTTTCCCCCTGTGAATAACAGCACATAAAGACTGAACTGAAAGCAACACAGGCTTCATCAAAGAATGTCACATAAACGTGTGTGATAAAGAATGACCTGAAACATATTTCAAAATGCACCAAAGGTTTGGAAAGAGTCCTTGCTTGCCCAGAAGACCAAAGCTAACTGTCAGGAAGAGAAACAGCCGTTTTCACCACATCAGCATAAGATTTAGCTTGAGAACTAACAACAGAGGCAACAGAAGCCACAGCACTAGTGGAAATATCAGACTTTTCCACTAGTGGAGCTAAAACGGCACACAGAAGCAGTGGAAGCCTGAGAACAATCCCTAAGCTCCATAGAGTCACTCCAGTCAAGAAAAGTTAAATTATCAGCATCTTTCAAAACTGTATAGCCTTAGAAGGCTTAGCATCAGGCAAAGCAGAAAATGGTGAAAATGACACTGAAACACTATCAGAAGCCAAAATAGAGCAGAAATAGTAAAAGCAGCAAGACAGACAAACTCTGGCTGCAAAAACGGACTCCATCTTCCAACATAAGGAAGCAGAAGCTAGAGCTTTGAATAAGCACCCTCACTGGTTCTTTTACTTTTTTAAAGTTTTTTTAAGTTTTTAGCTTCTGGTATTTAAGCCACATGTTTGGGGGGGGGGGTTCTGCTTGTTTGCCCATTGCTCAGCACAGCTTCACTGCTGTGCCATAGCTGGATAGATAATTTCAACAATTTTTCCCTTAGATACACCTGTAGTACATTAGTGTAGTTCTCATCTTTAGTACATCTTCTGTCAAAGTATTACTAGTGAGCTGTGACCTATTAAGCCACCAGCCTGTCAGAAATACACATCTAAGGAGTACCTCCTAGATCAGTCCTGAAAGCACCCCCTTTGTGATAACAGTTCGTCAAACCTAGCATTAAGGACAGTTGGACTACCCTTGTTTCTCCTGCCAGCCTTGTTGACCTGGGTCTCCTGTGGCAGTGTAGCAACTGCTTCATGTACACTGACAATCCTCTACTAATAAATCACTCTAGTACAGTGTGAGAGATGTAACTATACTAAGAATCTTGAATCCCTGTTCTCTTGCACTCAAAATACAACACTGAAGAGGTTGCCAACTCACTCACCACTACTCATGCACATAGTATGCATCCAACACATAAATCAACATATGTGGAGGTTCTCTCAAAAAAATGTACCAAAACACCAGAGACCTCCAGAACAAAAGACTGCTGCAACTAACAGTTTTCACAGCAACCAAGACGCACAGCAACACCAGTATCGCACCTGCCAAGCCCTTAAATCATAACACTTAAAAAACAGTTTTTCTTGTCATTGGAGACTCCATAGTGAGAGACATGGAAGTCCCACTCACCAGGTTAGATAAGGAGAAAGTCACAGTCAGCTGCCTGTCCGGTACCAGGATTCATCAGATCATGCATGCACCCAGGTCTCTCGGCAACAAGTACCATTATGACTCTTGTTGTAGCTCATGCTGGAATGAACAACCTGAGATGGACATCACTGGACTATATGTGCCCAGTGACATGACTGAGCTCTGCAAGTATGTGGCCCAGGCAGATATGTCCCTAGTCTTGAGCAGCATATTACCCTCACGTAGAATGATGCCATAGTTTGGTGTCATTCAAAGTAGATCCAGTTCCTGTCAGCCTGGGATGACATGGTTGACAAACCTCACTGCATTGCCAGAGATGGTTTGCACCTGGTGCCACTAGGCATTTGGCTGCTGGCAAGGTCTCAAAAACAAAATTGCCTAAGTGAAAATTGCCAACCATAACAAAATAAGGGTTATGCTGCTAAATGCTAGGAGCTTAAACCAAAAACTGAACACCCTGGAAGCACTTCTATCACTGGAGGATGTAGATGTCTGTGCAGTTACAGAAACCTGGTTCAAGGCCTCAAAGAGTACCCCAGACTTGCAAGACTACAATGCCTTCCACACCTTCAGACCGCAAAATAAACATGAGAACCAGAGGAGGCGGTGTTTTTATCTATATTTGAGATAAATTCACCTCCCAACTATTTATACTGAACAACTCCATGGAGTTACTCCAAGTTCAAATTACTGTGGGTAAGACCTCAGTTCAAGTGATAGCTAGTTATACATCCCCCTTCCATGGATAGTGATGCACATGAGGCCTACTTGACCAAACTGGAGTCAATCCAAATATTGCCAAACTCTCTGGTCATGGGGGGATTTCCTTTACCCCACCATCAACTAGGAAACCTATTCTAGCCCTAACTCTCTAGTGCAAAAGTTCCTTTTTGTTTACACAAATGCCCTGGAACAAATTGTTCATTAGTTAAATCTGACCAGAAATCAGTCACCTTTGAACTGGCACTAACACCAGAACTCACAAAGGGTGAAGTCAGACTAAAAAACTTCACCAAAGCAAATTATACCCTCCTAGGGGAAGGTATAAATGTATTCCAAGCCGCACCCCCAGCTGGAAGTGGTAACTACAGCAAAGCTTACACTAAAGCCCTGTACAATCACTTCTTAAAGTGCATGGACTTTGGTATTCCAGAGAGAATCAAACCCAGAGTCCAAAGTAAAAAATCAACAAACCTTACAACAAATACAAAAAGGTTCATGTCTAAGAACACTTAGGCTAGGCCCCAACAATAGAAAAGCACCCTCCTCATCCTCAACAGGCAAATAAGACATGTCAAATCCTCTAAGGGTAACTTTGAGGAGAATCTTGGCAATCACAGCCAACAATAACCATAAGGCCTTTTATAGCTACGTACATAGCCTAGAAGGTAGGACCCAAGCATGTGCCGGACAAGTGACTAATGGCATCACACTCTGATCCCGCAGACATAAACCAGTTATTGGACAGATTTGGTGAAAATTTCACTCCCTTATCCCCTCCAAACTTATCACAAACCTTGCCCCCTCACCTACATCTCTGAAGAGCAGGTAATTAAAGCCTTATCTAAGGCAAAAAACAGTGCCTATGGGACCAGGCTGTCTTCTAAACAAACTAAAACATAAACTAGCCCCACCATTAAGTACCCTGTTCAATCACAGCCTAACCACAGGCTTTGTTCCTGTAGAATAGAGAACAGCAGCAGTTATTCCCCTCCACAAAAGGTGGCTTAGCAACAGATCCAGGGAATTATAGACCCAAAGTCTGGCCAGCCTAATCTTAATGGAACTTATCATCATGGACCAAATAAATAAAGACATAGGTGACCTCCAAACCCTGGATCCAGCCCAATTTGGCTTCATCAACGGCAGATCCTGCCTCTTAAACCTGGTGGATTTCTTCAAAAATGTGACCAGGGTCATTGATGAGGGCAAATCTGTGCCCACAGCATACCTTGACTTGGCAAAGGCCTTTGACACAATCCCACACTCCGGCATTACTGATAAACTTAGCAAACTGAATTTAAACCCCTTTGTTGTAAGATGGGTTGCCAACTGGCTCAAAATCTGGTCAAACACTGTCAAAGTGGACGACTCCACATGAACCAAAAGACCTGTCACCAGTGGGGTGCCACAAGGATCAGTGCTGGGCCCCTTATTGTTTGGTATATACTTCTCAGAAGTTCAGGCCAAAATTTAGGGGCTGTGGCTGACCAAGTTTATGGACGACTGCAAACTGGATGCAATTAGTGAATCTCCAAATTATGTCAGTATACCTCAGGACAGTCTTATGCAGATCAACAACTGGTGTCTTAGTCACAATCTCAAACAGAATGCAAAGAAATGCATCATCATTCCCTTTGGTAAAAACAATGTTCCCTCACACTATCAAATTAACTATAACCTACGTATTATGAAGTGGTAAGAGATCTGGGATCACAAGTAGACTGTGACCTTAACTTTGACCACCATGTGTCTACGGAAGTAAGAAAGGCTTTCTGTGTAGCACACTTGATTAGCAAATGCATTGCCTCTACAACAAAGGAAATTATAACCCCTCTATACTCTTCACTAATCAGGCCCATAATTAAGTACAACATCCCTTTCGCCATGTACCATACAAAGCACCTGCAGCAATTGGAGAGACCTCAGAGGTTTCTAACGAAGATCATCAAGCGACTCCAGCACATGTTTTATTATGCCTTACACAGACCAACTAAAGTCCCTGTCACTATACTCAGTATCGTATAGACTTATGCCTGTCTTACAGAGCGATCTCTAACCCAAACATAATAATTTTGCTGCACATCCGTAAATCAAACAGGACTAGAGATACCCATTCCAGGGCCCTAATTAAGGCCTGTGACATGAATAGGACATACTTGAGTGACTGATGTCTCCCAGTGACTGCTGTGTCTTTGGAATAGGCTGCCAATTAATTTGAAGCAGAGCACCTCTTTGACACTTTTTGAATCAAAAGAAAACTAAAAACCGTAGCAGAAACACAGTGGGTATGTAACAAAGTAAGCTGCACACATTCAAAATACTAACTGTTAATAAAAATAAGTGCTTTCGCAAAATCAGTTTTGCTTCTTCAGATCACATTTAAAATTGAAACACCATGAACTAAATACAAATGTACTACTCCCATTGACCATCTCAGCCAATAGGCACACAGCAATTACAGTTGCTAAGTAACAGATCATTCCTATACAATTCCCAAACACTACATTAATTTACTGCAATAAAAACCCTATACCATACATAACTTATTACAAAATCTATCTACAACTTTAAAACTAAAAACTATAAAACAGTATACATACATAACTAAACCTAATAGAAATGAAAAAAATAAAAATAAAATGTAACATTAATTAAATCCCCCTTTCTAACATTCGGACGAACAACCTCCAATACCGAAAAAATAAATGTGTGTTCCTGTCCTTTTTTTAATGTTACAGAACAGATTGAGATGGGCTGGATTTTAAGGCTGAGAGCACATTGAAATTATGGTTTGAATGACTTTTTCTAAAAAGCACGCTGACACTTGTAGCTCTAGGCTCGAACAGGACAGGAAAATAGCGCACAGCACTGGTGTAGTAAAAAATCCACTTTTAATCCACAACGAAACATGCAAGCACCATAAGTTTATATACACAGTGAGGCAATTTCCGAACAGGTTACAGTAAGACAATTTCCAAACAGGTTAAGCGCTTTCATCTGTACACAACAGACTTCCTCAGAACCATTACTAAAAGTAATTAGCCCCTATTTAAACCACACTTGGCGCCAAAAACTTGTTAATTGAGACTAAATTAATATATTTAACCCTATACAATACCTAAAATTTAAAATTCTATTAAAATTATATGTAATCCTATCATTTATCACATACAAATACATCGCTACTGTCTTTTAAACTAAGACATACTAACTCCATAAGAAATTTCATATAAAATTACATGTAAAATAATTTATAAAATTGTTAATTGTAGTATCATGACCCCAAAATTAAAAAAGGTTTCAAGCTAATAAACTCATTGAGTCCAGGGTGCGTTGTGGCATCGCACCAGATTTGCCACTTACTTTCCAAAGACCCTAAATATGCTTTCCAATTGCCACTGTCCGCTGATTTTACTACCTGATCTATAATGGCAAACCTAAACATGTGTTCTTTACCTTTCTCAATAACATGTTTGCTTAAAGCATTTTTAACATCTCCTTTGTTAATTTTGTATATGTGTTCGTAGATACGTGTTTTTAACTTCCTCTCGGTTTTGCCAATATAGTATGCTGAACAGCGTGTACAAGTAGCTAAATAAACAACTCCTTGACTATTACAATTCCCATTTCTAAATTTGCATATGCTTCTAGTGATATTGTCCAATTTAGCAGATCTTTCCTCATTTATATACTTACATTGTCCACATGTTCCACATTTTTTAGTACCCTTTCTGATGGTAACATTTTTCCTATGTTCCCCACTTTCAACTAATTTCTTAATGTTTTTCCCTGTTTTTAACACTATATTAGGATCCTTCCCTATGTAAGTTCCAATGACTTCAGTACTTGAGAGTAGGGTCCAATATCTACGTAAAATCTCCTTAACTATGTTCGTATGTGTATTGTACATGATAACACATACTCTCCTGTCTAAGGGTTTGTTCTTAATTTTATTAATATCAGACCATCCTTTTCCTAAAAGTGGAAGGAACTTAGTACCCCATTGTTGTTTGACATAATCCACCACATCGTCAAGCATGTTTTTAGGGTAACCTCTTGCCATAAATAGTTGGTGTATTATATCCAATTCCTGTATCATAAGCTCCCTAGTGGATGACATTCGGGCAGCTCTTACACATTGCCCTTTAACTACATTCTTAAATATATATGGTGGGTGGCAACTCCCAAATTGAATATAATCATTTGAAAATGTTAATTTCCTATATAATTTGGAAACAAAACCATCCCCACTATTACTAATATACGTATCCAAATACGCAATTCCTTTGTCATCCATTTTATAAGTAAAATTCAAAAATTCCATTGAATTATTAATGTAATCCATAAATTCAGGTATTAAATCCTTCTTCCCTTTCCATATTATAAAAAGATCATCCAAAAAACCCGTGTATAATGATATATACTTATAATATTCAGAGGGAAATAGGAATACATTCTCCCACTCTAACATCACCAGGTTGGCGAATATGGCTGCACAGGATGCACCCATAGCTACCCCTCTGGTCTGTCTAAACAGTTCACCCTGGAACTCAATATAATTGTGGTCTAATATTAGTCCCATCATATCTAAAATCAAGTTTATTTTCTCCCACCCTAAACAGGAGAACTTCCTCAGATTATTACAAAAGTATTCCAAACCAATATTGATGGGTATACAAGAGAAAAGATCTTTAACGTCTATAGTGATAAACGTGATGTCTTCTCCCCATACATCAGAAGTTAATTTACTGAGAAAATCCCAGGAATCCTTAGTTAAATGTGGCACATTCGCATATATGTGTTTGCTCCACTGATCAATAACCACCCCCATATTAAATGTTTTAGATTTAGAACCCGATATAATCGGTCTAAAAGGGGTTTTTTCCAAACTTTTATGTATTTTGGGTATACCCACGATATGTGCCATCCTGGGATACTCATTCTTTATAAATTTATAAAGCTCGTTGTTAATACGATTATCTAAAAGATATTCTTCGATAGCTAGGTCAATGCGCCTATACCCAATATTAATTTGATTTAAGGAAACTTCCTCATAATTACCTGATTTGAACAAAATTTCATGGATCGCACTCTGATATTCAATCGAGCCAAATAACACAATTCCTCCACCCTCATCGGGTTTCATGATCCTAATTTCCTTGCTCAAAATAATTTCATCTAATATTAATCTCTCATCCTTCGTTAGATTGTCCCTGAACTTACCATTAGGGTCAGTCTCCATCCTAATATTTTTGTACATTTCATATACATCTCTACATACCACTTGCTCGTACATAGCCACTTGTGGATTGGAGGGTGGGATGTAAGAAGTTTTCTTAGTAAGCCTCTGTTGATTTTCATTATACCCACCATTTTGATCTTTAAATAGTATAGCCAAATTCAATCTACGACAATATAATTTAATTTCTTTAATAGTATCAAATAAATTGAATTGCACTGTAGGGATAAATTTCATTCCCTTACTAAAAAGTGTACAAAATTCCTGTGTAATCCTGGTATTCATGTAGTTGTATACCTTAAATCCACTGTATGTATATACCATGGGTACCACTGAATCACAAGTTACACCATCATAATCTGTATCCGTATCACTTGCCTTGCTTTTTAGTGTACCCACGTCCTGACTTGTGTGCAAGGAAAATGGTCCTTGGATAGGTGGTACACTATTAGCTGGACTTAATACCTTCTTTGGTATTTCTTTGGGGCTGGGTAAAATCTCCCCCCTTGAAAATTTGTATCACCATCTTGTCGGTTGTTAATTCCTCTCCCTCTATGTTGTTCTTGATTAAAAACATTACTGCCTTCTCTATTGCTTTGCGGCCATATATACACCCTACCAACCTGATATTGTTCGATATCCCTTTCTATCTTACTCATCTTCCTATTGTATACACTATTGGTCCTATTGTGTGCTATATGAAATTGTTTACTGTATAATTCCTGCCATTGTTCAAACTCACAGTCATGTATAATTTCTTCGTTTAAAACTTCTAACTCATTCAATAATACTGCAATTTTTTCATCATTGAATTTCATAATCATTTTCATATACATGTATCCAAAATTGTCAAACATTTTGTTAAATTCTTGCACAACAGTATTATTGTATTCAATACCCAAGGGGAGTTTAAAAAACGCAACCCCTTGGGTACAATATGAACATTCAAGCATTTTTCTAAATATGCATTGTCTAACTTAGTACATTTCAAATGAATCAATTTTTTTGCCCATTAAAAAAATCTTCATTTTCAAACTTTCCTGTGGTGTGTTAAAAACACACCTACCCTGTGTTTGTTTATGGTCACCATTCACAGAAAAAACAAACTCGTCTGTTAAAAAATCAGTAATAGCATTATTCAATTTACTTTTCATGCCCTTGTTATTTTCCGTAAATGCTAATCCACTATTTTGTCTCTTTTTACTACCAAAATTAGGGCTATATTCAAAATCTTTAATAACAGTACCTTTTTTATTTTTATAGTCCACACCTTTGTTAGTGACATTTGAATATGTTCTCAGGTTTTCCCGCTGCTTAGGTCGCGCGCCTAATCTTTGATTTTCCTCGGTATGGTGAAACAGGCTAAAGTCGAAAGTGAATTCAGCCTCAGACATAACATTCTCTTGGATATCCTTCATATCCAAGTTTGAAGCTGGCGTTGTAACTCTATACAGCCTGCTCTGAAGTCCAGAAGGCTGAAGAAATTATATGCTCCCTTTAGTTTATTTCATTTTATTTTTATTTTCATTTCTATTAGGTTTAGTGATGCAAGTATAATGTTTTATAATTTTTAGTTTTAATGTTGCAGATGGACTTTGTACTAAGTTATGAATGGTACAGGGATTTTATTGCAGTAAATGAATGTACTGTTTGGGAATTGTATAGGAATGATCTGTTACTTAGCAACTGTAATTGCTGTGTGCCTATTGGCTGAGATTGTCAATGGGAGTAGTACATTTGTAATTAGTTCATGGTGTTTCAATTTTAAATGTGATCTGAAGAAGCAAAACTGATTTTGTGAAAGCACTTATTTTTATTAAAAGTTAGTATTTTGAATGTGTGCAGCTTACTTTGTTAAATACCCGATGTGTTTCTGCTACGGTTTTTAGTTTTCTTTTGATTGACAAAGTTTTAAGTACCAAGCAATTTATTGCACAGGATATACTTTTTTTCTTTTGTTACCTCTATGACACTGTTCAAAAGGAACCTGGACGAGTGGATGGGGCACAGTAAATTCATACTGGGAATAGTGCCCACAACCCTCCTGGACATTGGCAGTCATTACTAAATACAGTCCTGGGTATTGATTAGAGTATCTATGGTATTTCATTGGGATGAAACAGCCAGGTTTGAAATGACCTCCAGGTTGATGCCCTAGTAACCTCCTCTGATCCTATGCATCACAGAATCCAGAGATCTTCCCTCACAGTAGTCATTGACTTTTGGGTAAAACTGAGGAAACTGGATTTTGTAAAAAGTATAATCTGAATGCCCATATGAGACACCTTTTTGGAAGAGGGTAAGCCAAAGGGTGTGTCTAGCAGGCAAACTAAAATATGCAATTCTGTGAGAAGGAATGAGAAAAGACTACACCAGATTTAAATAAAACCCAAGTTGTGAAACAGATTTCTGATAAACAGCAGAGATTCTTGACAGTTTTCAAGAGAGAGAGACTGCAAAAATACAGCAATTGTCTACAGACCTCTAAGTTTACCTTCATGTTGTGGAAAATAATGGAGATGGTTACTATAGATAAATTACTGTCAGAATTAGGATGGTTGGGACTTGAAACCATATACCAAGCAGATTTGTGTTGAAAACAGATCTATAACCACCTGTAACATGATGTTGGATAATATAACAGTTATAAATGAAAAATTGTGCTGTGATGTAATTTATATAGACTTAACTTCAGCATTTGATGGGGTCATACACAAAACATATATCAATAAATTAGAACTAGGTATTGATGCAAACTTGATAAGATGGATAGCTGCATGGCTTACAAGTAGGACATGGAGAGCATCATACAGCAACTGCACAGGTGAAATTTTAGATTACAGTCAGGGACTCCGTCCTAGGCCCATACTTGTTTAGGTTGAATCTTTCAGAGCTTTTAAAGATAGGGATCGTCTGGAAAAGAATTTGATTAAATTGACCATTGGGCCACAGGAGAATAATGTACTGATAAATACAACAAAAACTAAGCAGATGAGATTTGGGAAACATAGACTGAAACAGGAATATTTAATACAGCACACAGTGATTGAAGCTGTAGATTCATTTAAGGACCTGCATGTATGGGTTGATCCAGCTTTGAGTTTTTCTAACCAAATTGGTTAATGAGTTATAGAACTACAGGTTGTACAGAAAGATTTATAAAGTCTAAAAAAACAGACATGATGAAATCATTGTTTGTTGGTTACATTAGACCCAAACTTGAGTATGGGATAACAATATGGAAAACCTTATAAGAAAACAATGATGAATAAATTGGAAAAAGAGCAGAAGTATATCAAGGGTATTCATGGATATAAAATTTTAAATTCTAAAATACTAAAATATCTGAACTTGAACAGTATATCATATAGACATTTAAGGGGAGACCTTATTTAAGTATATAGAGAATGTCTGGGGTTATCAAAAAGGAGCAGAGAATCATCAGACAACCTATGTAAAAGATGAAATAGGAATGAGAGGTGTACTAATTGGTTTTCTGAGAAAGTAGCTGATGCATGGAATAGACTTCCAAATTACATTAAAGCAAACAATGGTTAAGATGGTAAACAACAATCTAGGCACTTGCTATGAGAATAACTGTTTTGGTATATTGCCAGGTTAGAAGGGCATTACCCATGCCTGAAATATTTGCATGTATGTAGGTATGTGAATACCCTTGGAGTCTTGGAAGTCCAAAGTGTAAAGACGAGAACTGAAAATATGAACCAGAAACAGAAAAATTGAAATACTATATGGAGTTTCTGTAAATGAGTATGTGGCAATATGTGTCTCTTAGGTTCAAAGTCACTAAAATCATAGGGGAGGAACCAGAGGGAGAAAAGTGAAGAGTGTAAGCATTAGGAATGTTGGAAGTGTTTGTCTACACGTTTAAGACAAACAAGCCTGTACAGGTCTCTAGGTTCCATCGTTTTTGGGCACTATGGAAGTTTTTGAATAAAACCCTTTTCCTTTTTCAGAACAGATGACGGTTTCGATGACTCTCTGAGATAACATATGAGAAATGACAGGAGGGAAGAGATTTGTGCGATTTTCCAGGTGTGGGATAATCCCTAGGTTTGGAGGAAAGGACTCTGACTGCCACTTGTATTCGCATAAAAATGTTCCAGCACCCAGGAGCGAGTCTATTAATGGATTCTAGAGGAAATGACAGAAAGATTGCCTGCATGGTTTAGAGGATGGCAGAGTGGAGAGAGGGCTGGAAGAGGAAGGCTGGCATTTTCTGGGACTGATCTTGGGATTGGACAAAACCCCACTTTTTTATCCACTGACCTGACATTACTTCTTGTATTGTTTCCTAGTTTTTTGTTGAATTGGTTAAAAGGTTTTCTGTAGCAGTTCCCAGGACTGGAAGAGTAATTCCTGTTGCACAGCAAAAGGAGACCAAGAAATTTGTTTGAACCCCTGGATGAGTTTGCTCCTCTCATCAAACCTTTTTGAAACATCAGCAGTAGTAGCACCAAACTGTGCGTCTTTGTGTGCCTTGACAGATGTCCAAAGCTCCCAGAGAATATGTCCTGCATACCTAAGCATAACTGACCCAGTAGCAGCTGTTCAAGACACTGCATCTGCAGCATCATATGAACACTTCAAAGAATGCATAGCGACTTTGAGGAGACAACACTAACCGCTGCACCACAGTGGCCACCTGCATAGTGACTTGTGTCTGAAGAGGGTAAATTCACAGCAGCCTCATTTGTGGAAGCAATGGATGCTAGCAGATATTTATTCATGTGAGTCTGACAACTGACTGGAAATATAAACTTGCTTCCTACACAGGAAACACCCTTCCATCCTTATCAGATGGTACAGGATTACTTGGAGTAAGATGTTTAGACCCACGGCCTTTAGTTAAGACAGTCATAAAGAGATCAGCTACAGGGTTGATTGTGGCACTTTGTAAAGCCTGCTGGACTCTGAGTGCAAACAAAACTGTCAGGAGTAATACATGCATCAATAAAAGTATCGTCCAGAGCACCTATTGCACGATAGATGGTAAAGGGTTTAGTGGTTTCTACATACAAAAGATCAAACTGAGTCTCAGAAATGTCTTTCTTCCCATTGGAAGTAGTCTTTCATTCTACCTGTGGTGTCTGAAAATTAAATTTTTTCTACTTGTGAATCTGAAGAAATATTTTCTTCAGACTCTAAAGTAGGAGAAGACACATGGGTGGCATAGTACAGACCAGTCTCTTCCATGTCATTCTGGGAGTCACTACCCAAAGTAGAGGGAGACTGCTTTCTTTTTAAATGGGAAGCAGCAGAACAGGCTGACAGCAAAGAAACACTTTTCAGTTACAACTTCTGAAGAGTCTAAAGAATGAAGGAGGAGAGACATGCTTTGAGTTTTCTTTTTAAGAATGTCCAAAGAGAAACTTTGAACCATATTGGACATACATACTTCAATATGGGAGACTAATACCGCTTCTCTCACCAACACCTGAGGGATGCCATTTGGCCATTCAGATATCACTAAGTGCATTTCTCCCTTCCTGTTGGTTGGTGTATATCTGGCCCTACAGGATGCACTAGACTCTGAACTACAGTGGCATCCCTTGGAGCCGCACCAGTAGAGATGGAAGTTAGAGATGGAAGGCCCAGGAATTCCAAAAGGGCTAAATTAAGAGTAATCTAAAGGTGAAGCATAAGATGCTTCAGGCACCTCTCTTCCTTTTTGTAGGAGATGGAAGGTGGACATCTGAGGCTTTGGCACCAGAGTCTACAGTTATGTTCACTAGGTCTTAAACAGTTGATTCTCAAGATAAATGTAAAAGGAAATGAGCTTACTTCTTACAGTTTTCAGCATAAAATAGAAATAAATACTATGTGAGCAAATGTCATACAACTCCTTTAACAATACAAGCAATCTTTGTGGAAATCTCTGTAAGGACTTTGTCTTCCACACAGACACTTTCCTTTTCTTATAAACTAAGCAACAACAAATTGCAACTTTCTCAAGAAAATGGAAGGAAAGTGTTCTAAGGGGTACTTATCTGTCCCAAAAAATCGAACAAGTCAATCACCAAAGCACTGAAGATTCATTGAAGACTGAGTGTCTGAAATCCTCAATGGCAAGCAAATTCTGTATTGTGGTGTTAGCACATCTGAATTTACACCAGCCCATCTGCAAGTTCCCTCGGACAAATAAACACACGGAAGGCACCCAAAAGCTTTTGTATACTGGTGAGCTGAATGATCCTTGGCAGGATACATCCCATATAACCTACTGAAACAGTGATCTAATAAAGACTATTACCTATTATTTTTATTCAACACTGATCAGGCCTATTCATCTTCCATGGTGCACTTACCTGCTGTTTCTGTCTGTATACCATTTTCCCATGTACAGCTTTTAATGTCAGTATAGCAAAGTGCTTAGGTTAATCTTGGGCTGCTGGGGTGGAGGATGGGGAAGTGCACTGGATACAACATATGTAGAGTTGAAATGTTTTCTTTTGTATAGGTGAATGCCTGGGTTTATGCTCTCGGCTTAACCCAGTGGCAAGTATTTCAAGTTTTTTTTTTTTTTAAATCATAGACCACAATTTTATGAATAGTTTTCCTTTAGCAAATAAATGTTCATTGCCAGTACATTCTGTTTGTATGTGTCCATGGAAACAAGGTGACTAAAGATAAAAGCAAATTGAGAGGTCTTGACATTATTTACTGACAAAAATATAAAATTAAAAGGTACAAGAACAAGCAGCTCAGTAAACAAAGTTTCAAAGTATTGGATGTGGATAAGAAAGAGCAACTTTTCTGGTAACTATTTTTTTTTTTAAACAAGTAACATCTTTATTAAACCATCATGTATGACATAGGCAATTGTACATTTATATAAATAAAAACAAACCATACTGACAATTTTATTTGAAAACATTATACGTCACAAACCATACTGATATAATTTTAGTTGAAAACATTATAACTCCTTTAAAATCTGTCATGGTCAGTCAAACATTAATGCATTTACTTGAACAATGCATAAGTTAGTTTTATTTCAAAATAGCAAGTTTACTTTTTCCTTAAGGCTAAAGGTTAATGTTTTCTGAAACTATACAAGCTCTTTTTCACATCTTGTAAGGGAATAAAGATAAGACAATAATGGCCAGCAATTAGTGTACGTAGGAGCACAGGCTGTAAAATGTTAGCATGGATAACTTTGTTTGGTTAGTTTATGCCTGTTGTTTACAACTGTCAATTTGGTATAACTGTTCCTTATTTGAAGAAACACATAGTTGTGTATATGTTTTAATTTAACAGGTTATAGGGGTGTGCTGGGGGTATGTTTTTCTTTAATGAGGGTTTTCATGAAAACAAAAGTCTTGTAAAATGTGACATGGGTTCAAATGGAGATGACAAGAAACAACTGCATAAAGGCTCAACCTACCAAACATTGATGGCTGCAGGTAAAACAAAAGCTGAAAATAGCCATTTAAAAAAGCTGTCATATATAATAGTGGGAATAATCACTTCTTATAATTTTGGCTATACTAAATGTATTTTGGAACATGAATGGCCTCACAGGTAGAAACAAAGGTAAGAGTAATAAATTTTATTAAGAAATGCAGAGTGCAAACACCAATCTTACAGGATATGCATTTAGAAAGATGTAAGCCTGTGAAGTTGATAGAAAAAGGATTTCAGGATGGATATGGGCGATGCAGTGGTGCAGCGGTTAATGTTGTTGCCTCACAGCAAGTTGTTCTCCAGTTTGATTCTTGGCTGGGGTGCCTTCTGTGAAGAGTCTGCATGTTCTCCTTGCATTTGCATGGGTTTCCTATGGGTGCTCCAGTTTCCTCCCACATTCTAAAGACATCTGTCTGGAGCATTTATCCCTGGGCCTCTGCTGAAAATGGACTCTGTCCCAGTCAGACTTTCCTGGTAAACAAATCTAAAACAAAATAAAATAAATATATTAAGCAGAATAGCAGAGGTAAAAGAAAATACTGATTGCTACAGGATATCCAATAGTGTTAGAAGAGAGGAAAAAAGTAACGATAAACTTGTGGTAGTAAGGGGTTACTAGAAAGGGAGGAGGATTATGTTGGCATGTATTTATATTCCATCTAAAACTACTATTATGGAGCTTAAGAAACTTTTTGGGAGAAATGATCAGCTTTCAGCGAGGAATATTATAGGTGGAGGGTGAAACTTGATCTATAACAGTGAGAATGTATCTGGGGGACCTAGAAGGAAAATACAACAAAAGAGGGTAGATTTCTTAAGATATTTATGAAAATATTTTGTATGAAAGACATGAATTCAGTAGTAGGAACCCAGAGAAAATTTATTCCCCAAGAACAACAGAGTTAAACTACACAGAAATTATGTTTTACAGGAACATATGCATTTAATCGAAAGCTTTGACACACATCCAATAACTATTTCAGATCATGTGCCAATAACAACTAGGACAAAAATATAGGGTTATGAAGTACAAGTGATGCACTACAGCTTCCCCACCTACCTGTTAAAAATAGAGGAATTTAAGGAATGGGTTGTGGAAATTATTTGAGAGTTATTAGGGAAGATAGAAACTAGTGAGTGGAATAAAATGAAAGTGGAGTTTCAAAAACATGTTAGAAATAAGAGCGAGAAAGAGAGATGGTTAAGAGGTAACCAGAATTATGTAGATGGGCTGACAAAGGTTAAAGAGGTGCAATTGCAGAGTACTAAACATAAAACAAAGTATCTGGCTAATATATATATATATATATATATATATATATATATATATATATATATATATATATATATATATATATATATATATTTATCTACATACACACACGTGTGTATATATATATATATATATATATATATACACACACACACACACACACACGCACACATATATATCTATATACACACACGTTAGCTAGACTGCTGTTAAGCACCTATTTTTTGATAACTCCACAGCACAATAACTTTTAACACAACTTAGGCAGCAGAAATTAGAGAGGCTTGTTGATAAACTTAGGGAGCCTATAACAAGAAAAATAAACGCAGATCCTGTTGAGGTTTCAGAGAGAATTCAGAAATTTTATGAAAATTTGTATAAAGCAAAGGAATGTGGAAATCATGAAAAAATGGAAGACTTATGTATGCCAAAGTTAGAGATAGATAAGGCTCAACAATTAAGTTAAGGTTGGAGAAGATGAGAAAAAATGGTGCTGTAGAATCAATCTGTAGGAAAGTCTCCAGGAGTAGATGGTATTCCCATGGAAAATGATAAATTTTTGAAAAGTTTTGTTTAACCGTATTTTAAAAAGAGATGATGCACCAATATCCTAGAAGAAAGCTGTGGTAGCTATAATGCATAAAGATGGTAAAGGCCCATCAGACACAGCTTCAAATAGGCCCATTTCAATTTTGAAACAATTATAACGTATTTATGTCCATAATAGCTTAGAGTGACAAAGCTGTTGCCAAAATTGATAGATTTGGATCATATGGTTTTGTGGAAGGCAGGCAAACATTTGACATTAATAGAACAATGATTATCCAGAGGGAAGCAGAATATAAGAAAATACTGCTGTTGTTGGTGGAGTCTTGGTGCAGAGAAAGCAGAGCAACAGAAGCATTTGCATTCCTTGATAATAAGATTAATTAGAAGGATATATGAGGGAAATGAGGCAAAAATTGAAGTGGGATGGTTCCTCTCTGATAAATTATGTTTGTAAAGAGGAACCAGGCAGGGGTGTCCTCTTTCTCCCTTGTTATTTACATCATATTTAAAGCCATTGGCAAAGAGTATAAGGGACTCGGAAATTCAAGGATATAACTGGTATGGCAATCAAAAAGTTGGCTTTATTTGCAGATTATATTATTTTATACCTGAGGAAACCTGGAAAAGGACATCTCAGTGTTGTGGAACATTCTAAGACAGTTTCAAGTTTTTTTTCCAGGATATAAAATTAACGAAGACTAAACAAAGGCTATAGCTGTAAGATAATACAAAAACTCAAACTGGAAGCTCTTGTTAATGAATATGGAAAGAAGATACAGGCAGTGAAAATATTTTAGTACCTTCAGATTTTTATACAAGTCCGCATATTTTTATCAACCAGAGGAAAAGGTGTGGACAGTAATAATGAGTTGAATTTTATCTGGGAGGGGAAGAAGGCAAGGGTCAAATGGGATAAGCTGATCCTCCCAATACAACAAGATGTTTTAGGACTACCTGATTTGAAGGGATATTTTACAGCTATACAGTTAAGACTTGTACACATATCACAAGCAGAAAACTAGAAATAAAAATGGAAAGGAATGATGAAGTGGGGGGGGGGGATTCAACAGCTACAGAGTCAGTGGGATTTTGGATCCAGTTCCTTAAGGAGAACAGCCACCATACAGATTATATTCATAAGATAGCTGAAAGTACTGTTAACTAAGCCAATAGGAGAATGGAGATTCTGCAGATAAGGATAACTGCAATTATGACACAGAATAGGCAAGAATGAGCTGTAATTTACTGGAGAAAACTGCCAAAGGAACCAAGGTATTGCTAGCAAATAACTAGAGATAGAAAGGTAATAGAATGAGAAGAGGCCAAGATGACATTTGGACTGTGCGCTAAAGATTAGCCTCCCTATCAGGGATTGATAGAGTATAGGCGAAGATAGAAAGATATGGGAATACTAAGTGAAAGATCTACACTGGTACAGTTTTTAGTTGAATTTGGAACAGAAGCCGCTATTAAAAATTGATAATTAGTAAGGTATATGAAATATTCCATGATAACTACAGGAATCAGAGGAAGTTAAGGGAGATTGAGAAGACAGACTGGATAAACAATTCACAAGGAAACAATGGGAGGACATGCGTATGACTCCCAAATATGCAACAAGTCCAGAAGATTTAGGATTTTTGCTTGGACGTGTGTGCATAGATATTTTTATACCTCAAGCAGACTCCAAAGGATTTTGCCTCAGGTAGATGGCAAATGTTGGAGGTGTGATGGGGAAGAAAGAGGTAATTGGGAATATGTGTTTTGGGAGTATAATGAGTTAGCAGCCTTTAAAAAGTACTCTGTCAGAAATATTGGATATTGGGTGAGCAAATGGGTGTAACTAAAATTTTTTTTTTTTGAGCTGGGACATGGGATCTGTATTGTCCAGGCATAGTAAGGCCTTGTTAAGTTTAATTCTGGTGGCTCTGAAAAAAAAAGTTAGAAAATGGAAATCTGAGTCTAAACCAACTACATTTTAAGAAGTGAATACTGTAACAGAGATTAAAGTGGGATCTTTAGAAAAGGGTTAGAGCAAATTATGTGTGTGTGCATACATATATATATATATATATATATATATATATATATATATATATATATATATATATATATATATATATATGAAAATTGTGGGACTAAAACATGCAAAATGGTGTTTTGGAGCAAGAATGAAGGCAGGAACTGAACAAATTATGTAATGCTGGATTGAAGATAATTGTAGAAGGGAATACATGTACATATGATGTATAATGTTTATAAGTGGAACAGGTTAACATGATTTTTTTTATATAAATGAAGGTTTGCTTTTGTCTTGAAAGATAATTCAATAAAGGTGTTAAAAAGGATCTACTTTAGTAGATTGAATTAATGTATAACCAAAATTTACATCACCAATACAACGAAAACATAATATACCGCAACTCAGAACTCTGAAAATGCATTTGCACATACTATGCACCACGTCCAACACCATATATATATATATATACACTTAAAGAAAAACATCTCCCTCATATCTATGAAAACAAATAATCTACTGAAAACTGCTTAATATATTTTCCAGAAATCGCCGTCAAGCATAACAATTTAAAACAAGAGTTTTATTTTTAATAAACTGTCCATTTAACTTCTTCAGAAGTATTGGTATAGCTTTAGTGAACATAATTCAAACACAAGACCTTTTACAAGTGAATACAAATTGAAATTTATTATACTTCCGCAAGAAACACATGCCGTTACTAATGTACCTTTATGTTTATGTCTTGGTTTAAACTTACATGCCCAATATTTCTGTGTTGCAAAACTAGTTTAAAATTATGTGTATATCTCTGCAATACAGATATTTTTTCTCCTTCCTCAGACTTGTTCAAAAATAACACCAAGTGTGCTAGGTGCATGATATGCAATATCTGGCATAATGTTTTCCTGGTATGTAGTACAAACCTGCAAAGTGAGAATGGTAATTGAAACCAACTCCACAGAAAAGGCAGAATTACATAGCATTCAACCTTACAAGTTTCGTAATTTTAAATTTGCATTATATTTAACTTTTGATATTGTCGTCTCCATGATATAAATTTTGGTTGTGTGTTAATTCAATCTGCTCAAGTAGATCTGTTAAAAAGTACTTGGGTTCACAGGCAGTTGCTAAGCATTCACTCTAGAACCATTAAGAAGCGTAGAACAAATTGCCAATTATTCAAAGCACTGTCTGGTTAAGTGACTCGCTAAAAGTCATGCAGTAGGTAAATGAAGGCGGAGAGATTGAAACCCTCAGGGATCCACAACATTCTGCAGTTCCTACTTGAACTTATTTTGCCAATGAAAAGCCAACTGTTTGTTAGTAGCCCATCATTACTTTAGTCCTCAAATATCTTTCCTGAAAGACTATTTCCTTAACATCAGTCACATCAGCCAGGAGTATTCTGAGCTACAAGAACTAATGTATGATGATCCATACCCAGTTTTTCATAAGAAGAGCATCACTAAAGCTTTAAAGTCAAGTCTCTGCTTCAGTCTAAGGTGGATTTTGAATATTTTATTAAGCCACTCTGTCCAGCTGCCTGTATTCTTACTTTATAAAAAAAATGCATTTTATGAATGTACATAGGCCACTCTTGTTACAGTGAAGGATTTGAACCTAAAAAACAGACTTAACTGCTTCCTCTTTGAATGGAAGACCGGATCATCTTGTCATAAAGGACTATTTCACACTGCTTAATCAATTCTATTACCACTTCTTATGAAAAAATATAACACTCCAGTTCAGACATGCCATAGTTCACCAGTTACCACTGAATCTTTCTTTAAAAATAAATCTGCCCAAATGTTTTAGTAGGACACCTCTCCATGTATTCTCTAAGCTTGACGACCTTGATGCCTTAACTAAGGTGGATTAAGATTTGCATCTACTGACCTGAAAGCCATGCACTAGACTTTACTGAATGCTGTAACAATTCATCTGATATTGTTAATCCTCATTCATTCCTTACGCATGGGTATCTGTTCCGAGCTCAGAACCGAGCCGGCCATTTTCCAAGCTTGCATCAGCTTCAAACTCTCGGGCTAAACTCTTACCCACAATCCCCCTTCTCCCTGTTACCTCAGATTTTGTTTGCCACATTGCCATTCGGTGTCAAGCTACTTCTCTTGAGCTAAGTATAGTCAATTGTTGTTTAATAGCTTTACAGATTACTTTTCTGTCAGAAAAGTTCATATTTTATTGTCTCTTACCCTATCGCATCTAGCGTTCATAATTTCTTCAGATTTTTTTCTGCCTTTTCTTACTATTTTTACCGCGAGGGATTCTCTCTCTACCATCGTTGGTAATCTTTTTCCCTTTTTCTCTCATACCTTCGGGTACTCTCTTGTACCATTGTTGGTACTTTTCTATTAATTAATTTGCTGTCATGGCAGATAAAAAAGGTAGTCCGGGGTTTAAGCGGTGTTCTGATTGTGGACACAAACTGCCTACTTCTGATGCAGACTCTGTGTGTTTATTGTTTGGGAGCTTCCCATTTGTCTGTTGACCCACCCTGTACTATTTGTGAGAACTTTTCTAATAGAACCTTGTTGGAAAGGAAAAACAACCTGATACTGAAGGGACTTCTAAAATCTCCCTTTTCAGAGGCTATTTCTGGGTCGGAGGTCTCAACCCCTCCTAGAGCCCAGAAGAAAATGGATGTTCCTACTAAGGCTAAATCTTTGTCTTCGTCCCCGGCTGGGGATTCCCGCCAACCAAAACCTAAAAAGGCTATAATTTCGGCTCTGGAGCTCTCTGTCAGCCCCAGTGCTTTCGGTGCATAGAACTTCAGCACTGAGGCCTTCGGCTCCATTAGTGATTTTGGCTCCGTCTTCTCTTGCAACCTTCTATATATCGGCACCAAGGGGCTCCTCAGTTCAGACCGTTACCACTGTATCAGCACTGACCGTACAGATGGCGCAGACCTTGACTGGGTCAGCTCTGAGATCTTCCTCTGAACCGATGCCTTTATTGACTACTTCAGTTTTGTCGGTTCCAGCTTCGGCACCGACCACCACTTCGGCACTGATCCCTGTATCGGTGCAGACAATGACCTCGGCACCAATGACTTCTTCGGTGCAGACAACAGTAGTCCAGTCTCTCTCGGCACTGTTGTCCTCAGTGTGGTCAGATGAGATGGGCACCGAGTCTGCCTCTTCTGTGGACAGGCCTGTTCCACCCTCAGTCTCTGTGAGGTCCACTAGAAGCCTTTCCGAACATGATGTGTTGCGTTTTGTGGACCAGGTACTCTTGGCCAGAAGTATCCCACCCTCAGGAACTATCCTTCCTTGGGAGGTGATCACCCATCTCCAAAGACCCCTTCTTATTCTCCTCCTTCATTGCCTTTGAAGTCCATGGATATAGCACAGTCTTTCCCTTCTGTGGTTCCCTTTATGGATCTTCATGGCAGGAAAGTTTTGCTACAACCCAGGATGTCAGCTGTGACATGCATAGATTGCTGCTCCACAGCCATCCAGGGACTCCGGGTCGGCAAGCTGAGCCACTTGGGGGAGGGGTGACACCTGTCCTAGACATACACTCCTCTTTGTGTGGACCAGCCTTCCAACTGATGGAGAAGGCTTTTGCTGCTGCTGGTGATACCAGCCTGTCTATACCTCTGCCCTCCTCTGGTACACTGGTTTCACAAGTCGCATCTAGCAGACACCGGGTGCAAGGGCTGCAGGACATATTCCCTCAGGAATCCCCTTTTCCGCTGTCTTCTCCAGCTTTTCCCACTGAGGAGGTTCACCAGAAAAGTTCATGTAAGAGGAAGCACATGGACTCCACAGAGGAGTCCCTCATCGAAGACACAGATTTCGATAAGGTGGAAGGATCCCCTCCGGTCACCCTCTGAGGTATCCTTTGGTGATATCCTGAAATCCTGAAACAGAGAGGTGACTGGCAGTCCTCTAACCTGACCTCTGAGGAATCTGTGTTCCTGCAGGCCATTTGCACCTGGCCCCCTACCTCCTGGGTTACTTCACCTGCCAATGATCTTGTCCGGTTCATCGTGCAGCATGCTTGGAAGGCTCCTGATACCATCAAATCTATTCCCCAGAGGCCAGATAAGATCTTGTCCCCTCTTGCTTCGGATCCCCATTGGTCCAAAGGTCTTCCTGTGGATGCTTTGGTGGTGGCAGCCACAACAAAAAAGGATCTGGCAGAAGAAGAAAGCCAGACTGTCCATCTGCCTAACAGTGTCCCGGGCCCTGAACAGGATAGGGAAGCACACCTTTGCTTCAGCGACCTTTGCTATCAGGTCCCTGAATTATATGGCACATTTTACCAGGCTTCAAAGGGATCTGGTTTCTGAGTTCTCTGAAACCTTGGCTGGTGCCATGTCTGATGAGGTCCATGACAAAGTGGCCTCCCAGCTGGCCACCACTGAATCTATATCCAACTCCTCTATGCGACTATCTCACGCATCAGAAGGGGCAGCGGGTTCAGCTGTGGTCTTGAGACGACACGCCTGGATGCGCTTGTGCAACTTCATGGAACCCTTTAAGGCTTCTTTTCTTAATGCCCCCATTGAGGCCTACTCGTTGTTTGGGCCCAAAGTTAAAAGCACACTGGCCAGATGTGAACAGGACGGCAAGACCCTTTCTGCCATAGGTGTCTGTTATTCTTCCCCTCAACGTGCTTTCTCCCGAAACCAAAAGAGTGGAAAGTTATGGTTCAAGAAATTTCAGGGTCATTTCTGTGACACAGGCCGTGTTCTCCCCCAGAGGCAGAGGGGGGAACTCACAGGGAAGATGCTCCTTTCAGGGCAGAGGGGGACTGCATAACCAGGGTTCCAGGGATTCTTTCCCTGGTCAATCCTACCAGTGCTCCTGAAGAATGGCTCGACTCCTTTCCTCTGGAGGTGGCTGGGGGATGTTTCTCCTTGTACCCTTCTGCCTGGCTAACCATCACCACCAATTCTTGGGTACAAAGGATCATAAAGTACAGACCTACCATAAATGTAGATGTTCGAAGATCCCTTCCATAATCACATTCAAAACTTATTTTTCCAATCTGTCTTGGGTAAAATTAAACCAGTTTTCTTGAAAAAAAGTGCCAACCTTCAGGTGCTGCCAGCAGAGCCATTCTGGCAGCTGAAATCATTGTGTCTGTTGTGTCTGGCAGCTGAGGACTGCCCCCTGCCCACCAGAAGAGACTGAGTGAACTGAACCCTGTTCCCTAAGAAAAGGAGCTCTGCCTCTACCACCTCTAGACCTACCACCAGACCCCTGCCTCTACCACCTCTAGACCTACCCCTCCTGGTAGGAATTTCTCTACTCTAAACCGGGAGCTGAACCCTGCAAAAAAATCTTAACAGTCTGCATAGACCTCTTCTTGTTGTCCATTTTTCTTTAGAACTGCTTCCACACAAACCAAACAAAACACATCAGATTGTAAAGGAGCTCTAAAAAGATTGTTTTTCACATGCTCAGCTAGATTCTGATCCCTCAACCAGGCGTGCCCACTAGGCCTCTTATCAGGAGGGGCATAGAACCTCTAATCATTGTAATCAAATCTTGGACTGCAGCAATGTGGTATGAAGAACATCCAGAGATTATCATATCCCCTTCGATCTTTGTCCTGTACCTTCAAAAAATCTTCCCGACGTTCCACCCAGTCAAAGGGAAGAAGCAGCACTACAGGTACAAAAGCTGCTAAGAAAAAGAGTCATCCAAATAGTCCCTCCAGACCAGATAGGATCCAGATTCTACTCGACTATTTTTGGTGCCAAAGAAAACAAGGGACTGGAGACCAATTTTTGATCTCAGTGTATTGAACAAGTTTGTGAGAGTACAAAAATTCAGGATGGTTACAATACAGTCTATCCTCCCACTTTTGGAAAAAGACTATTGGATGTGCTCTATAGATCTTCAAGATGTGTACTACCACATAAAGGTGGACGGGCCATCAAGAAGATTTCTGCGCTTCCGTGTGGGAGTCAGTCACTACCAGTTCTGAGTACTGCCCTTCGGACTCTCTACAGCCCCCAGATTGTTCACAAAGTGCATGGCAGTTGTCACAGCTCACTTGTGACTTCAAGGATTCCAGGTGTTTCCATGCCTAGACGACTGGCTCATTTCCGCTCCCACCAGACATCTACTGGAAAAAGCCCTGGCATACTCTCCTCGCTGCTCAATGGCTAGGCATAACCATAAACTGGCAGAAATCCAATCTCACCCCATCTCAGTCGACAGAATTCATAGGGGTTATCTTGGACACACAAAACTGCAGAGCTGCTATTCCAGAGCACAGAATTCTAAGGATAAAGCAACAACTAATTCCAATCCTTTCAAAGGAAAAATCCACAGCTCACTCGGTTCTACGCCTGTTGGGTTCCATGGCAGCCACCATCACCATTGTTCCCCTGGCCAGGTTTCACATGAGGCTTCTACAATGGCTACTGCTCACCCAATGGTATCCTCTTTCAGCCATGATTTGAGTAACCCACAGCTGCAAACAGGATTTAAATTGGTGGATGACACACAATCTCTCACAATGGTCTCGCCCCTTCTCCCCCCAGCAACCCAAGGCCACAGTGACCACAAACACCTCCCTGATGGGGTGGGGGGGCTATGTCAGGGACAGACCGTCCAAGGCATTTGGTCCAAACTGGAGGCCCATCTGCATATAAATTTTCTAGAGCTGAGGGCGGTGCTTCTGGTGTTGCAAGCATTCCATCCCCTGCTGCCGTCTGGGACAACTGCGATTCAATCAGGCAACACGGCGGTGGTCTTGTACATCAACAAGCAAGGTGGAACCAAATCTTACCCCCTTTGTCGAGAGGCCATGAGGATATGGCAATGGCTACCAACCATTTTCTTCTAGCAATGCACATTCCCGGGAATTCCAACGTGATAGACAGACTCAGCAGGTGCATTCTTCAACCTCATGAGTGGTCCCTGAATCCCTTGATAGCGACGGAGATCTTCCATCGCTGGGGCCATCCTTGCTGTGACCTCTTTGCATCCCCAACCAACTACAAATGCAGCAACTACTTCTCCCTGATTCCCCCTCTGGGACAGTCACCCAGGGACACTCAAGTTCACGACTGGCCCTTGGGTCTTCTTTACGCATTCCCACCCTTTCTCCTCATTCCCCAGTTTCTGAAGAAAGCCCGTTGGTTGAAGAGCAAGGGTAATCCTCATAGCACCATATTGGCCTCGACAGATTTGGTTCCCCTTCCTTTGGCCTCACCTTCTAGATTGACCATGGACTCCCCATCCAACCCTGGAGTTGATCTTACACCCACAGAACCTGATTCATCCCAACTTGAACAGCCTGAAGCTCACGGCTTGGCTACTCCAATTCCCTTGATTGCCAGGCAGACTGATCTTTCTTTACCAGTACGTGTTATTCTCATTGCATCTCATAAGTCTCCCACTAGAATTACTTATCTGAGCAAGTGGAAAATATTTACCTGTTGGCTGAAAGATAAACAAGTAGACCCCTTTTCAGCACCAGTGACAATAATACTAGACTATCTGGCTGACCTGTTTCAATCGGGTCTATCAGCCTCTACCATTAGAGTTCATTTGGCTGCAATTTCTAATTTTCATGAGGGTGTCCAAGATTCCTCTCTTATGTCTCATAAATTGTGCAAGACCTTCATAAAAGGTGTGAATCATCTGAAGCCACCTTTTAGAGAACTTATTCAACCATGGGATTTATCATTAGTTCTATAAGCTCTGACAATGTCACCTTTCGAACCAGCCTCTTCTTGCGACCTCAAGTATTTTGGTGGCGATTACTTCTGCCAGATGTATTTCTGAACTTCAAGCTTTATATATCAAGAGTCCATACTTGATTTTTCATAGAGATAGTGTGTCTCTGAGAACTAATCTGTCATTTCTGCCTAAAGTGATCTCTGAAATGTCCATTAATCAAACCATTGAATTGCCAGTTTTCTTTCCCAACCATTCAAACAGAGGAGAGTATTGCCTACATACCCTAGATATCCACAGGCAAATCCATTTTTACTTAAAAAGGACTAAACCCTTTCATAAATCTGACCAGTTATTTTTGGCCTTTTCTGGACCTAGATTAGGATCTGCTGTTGCTAAGGTCACATTAGCTAGATGGTTGAAGGACTGTGTGACCTTTATTTACACACAACATTATATCTCGTTGCCTACTACCATGAAAGGTCATTCAACAAGGTCGGTGGCAACTTCTGCTGCCTTCCATGCCAGAGCTTTTTTACATGACATCTGTGCAGCTGCAACTTGGGCTACGCCTCATACCTTCATCAATCATTACGAATTGGATTTGGCCTCCAGGGGAAGAGCATCTTTCGGTTCTATGGTGCTCAGGAATGTCCTTCCACGAGAGCCTCCCAGGAATAGAGGTAGCTGGGGACTCTGTCCCATACGTAAGGAATAAACGAGGATTAACAATATCAGATAAAGAAGTTATGTCTTACCATAATGTTCCATCTGTATTGTTGATCCTCGTTTAGTCATTACGACCCTCCTTCCTTCCCCACCTGTGGTTTCTAGTGGATCTCACCATCCTCTTCTCTTAGGTTATTTGACCAGAGGTAGCCTCTACCTTCTTTGACTTGCAAACTCAATCTAAGGTAACAGGGAGAGGGGGATTGTGGGTAAGAGTTTAGCTTGAGAGTTTGAAGCTGACGCGAGCTTGGAAAATGGCCGGCTTGGTTCCGAGCTCGGAACTGATACCCATGCATAATGACTGAACGAGGATCAACAATACAGATGGAACGTTATGATATGACATAACGTCTTTTTATGATATCTAGCACAGTTGTATCACAATACTCTTAATTAATGGTAGATGTTTCAAATAAAAGGATCATTCTTGCAGTATAGGCTGCATCCCCCTTGTGCATGTTACAGGTTTTACAGCTATTTGCATATAGTTATTCTGCATCAGTAACATATTTTCATGAAACTGTTTGATTATATTAAATACATTACATTTCCCACTGTGCATTATACATTGTTTTCTCCCAGTTTTATTACTTTAGGAAGTATAGTGTATTTATGATTTATTCATTGAAATAAATTACAGGAAGATATGTACTAAATTTCCCAGAGTACACTATGCAATGTTTTTGCCCAGTTTTATTATTTTAGGAGGCACAGTGTGTTTTTAATTTATTCACTGAATTATAGGAAGACATTTACCATGTGATTTGCTGACTATTTCCTGATTTTAAGGACATGTTAGCCTTCACCAGAGGGCATTCAGTAGCATCATAATTCCTGAATGTCATTTCTGAATACCAGAAAAGAACACAGTTGGGTGTGCAGCCACCCAGCTTTATGACTTGGCTCTCTAACAGCTACAAGCATAAAAATGCAACTGTGCATCAACACGGTCATTTGACCACTGGAAGGGATACATGGTAAGAAGATCGACATTTGCCTCTGGCTGTATCCCAGTTATGATTTCCTGTAGCAGTCATTTCATTATTTAAACACATCATGGCGATTGTACTAACACTACTGTACTTTGCAGTTACCAGTTACATGTTATGGATTTTCACAGTAATGGACTAGCAAATGTTTTGAAGACTGTTAAGTTCCAGAGAAGGACAAAGTGATTTTGTGGCAAGGTCTGAACGCATGAAATGGAATCCACAGCACAAAAGATGACATGGTAATAATAAAGGATCAGGTGAGGATGAGGAAGAATGTTTGGAACAGAAATTATGAAAAGCAAAAATCTAAGATGATCAAAAACAGAACCCCAAGAATCTTCTAAGTTTCCACTCCTGGAGGCAGCACTTTCAACTCTTACTTGGGTTGGCATTTAGGAGTCAGATATGTTTTTGAAGGGGAGTTGGTGAAGCAGTAATGTTGGTATTTTCATTAGGGCTTCCAAAATTAGTGGAGATATTTGGCGGCACACAGCTGTAATACAAGTAGCTCTCCTGTGAGCATGGCTTATTTTTCAGTTTTGATATTGACAATGCAATGTCCTTTCTTACTCATGACATGTCAGTCTAAGCAGCCCTACTATTCATCACTGTTATCTGAAGACCTAAAATATTTTTGTAAGCACGTTATCCTGGGGGAAAGCATGACTTTGCTAACACTATTTCTTTAACAAAGTTACTAACCTAAGAAGACTTAGAGTTTTAAATCATACTTGGTTGAGAAGAAATTGCATATGGTACAAGAACTTTCTAAATCTCAAAATAAGAAAGAAAAAAAAACTCAGGCAGTCTGAACTTAGCATCTACTGGTGACTACCTAGTGAAAACATGATTGAAAACAGCACTTTACAGAAAAAAATCTAAATATGGAATTCCTTAACTAGCTTCTTTGATAGAGGCATCTTTGATGACTTTCTCTGCATGTTTATCATAATGATTCCTTAATACTTGTACCTTCTATGACAAAGTGAAAAAAAGCTCTACCTTACTGGCACAGACCGATTTATGCTACTCAAAGAAATTAAATTCCACTTGCATGAGATGAAACCTGGGAATTACACCAGTGATTTTTAAATGTAGTTCCCAGTCTTTACTATTATTTTATCATAATTTCTAGGTCCATCAGTATAGATGCAAAAATAAAGCAGAGTATGTATACAGAACACTCAAAGTAAACCGGCAGTAAGTTGGTCTTTCGGCTTTTCCTGGTTAGGGGTTGCCACAGCAAAACTCCAGTCCGCTAATGATTGGCAGTAGATTTTGATGAATGCCGAGGTGCCAGCTCGACGTTCAACCATCAACGAAAGCATGCCCCTTTACGCATGTCTTTCAAACGCCCACCCAACCGCTGGGAGGACATGCAGACTCCACACAGAAAGCACTCCCCACACTCTATCCGAGAATCGAACGGGAGAACCTCTTGCTGTGAGGCAACAACGCTACTGCTGCACCACCAGCAGATAAGTAAGCCAGCAGTAAGAATAGTAATAAATATGAGAAGAAATACAGGATGCGGTGAATGACTGCTCTGGCCTAAAATGCCAAACTCAATGAAAAAAAAATCATGTTTTTCTAATACTCTGACTGCCCAAACTGGAGATTTATTGGTATATTTTTTCCTGGAGAAATTGAAAACCAGGGTACTTGCTCATTGGAAATCCCTGTCAGCAGAACTCCTGCCATAATCTTATCTGGAATAACCTACTACCCTGCTTTGTGAATCAGAGTATCTTGCCACAGAAATATCCATTAATTTCCATAAGATTTCACATCAATGGCTCACTCATCATTGTCATCACGTGAGGCCATCAGCAGTGTCTGTCCTGCAAACCCCCACATTAGCTTTTAGGGTATTGAGATAGAAATCTAACTGGTAGTGGTATTTCCATTAGAGGTTATCTGAAACTGCACATGCAGTAATGTCATCAGCATATGAAGACGAAAGATCATACTCTCCTTTAAACTCTTTGAGACCATTCCTGTGCCTTTTGGCTTGTAGCGGCATTTGCCTTTAACTTGTTAGATTTGGCTTAGCAGAGAGATCTCTATATAACCTATTTGCCTTCTTAGGTGTTAGTGGTTATATAGCAGGGTATTGGTTTTCCTCGAGGAGGATTTTTTTTTTTTTGAGGAAACAGTAAATGTAATGGATGAACTTTTGAATGGCATACAAAAAAACTATATTCATCCAGGAAAAGGTATTTGAAATGTTGAGGCTTGAAGAGTAAACCCTCCATTGTTGAGGCATTTTAGGATGCACTTAATTGTCAGTTCCCAATACCCTGACACAACCACCAGCACCTAAGGCAGCAGACAGATTATACAGAGGTCACTCTGACAGACCATTTTTGTTTAACAAAGGCAAATCAAACTAGTGGTGACTTAAATCCGAAACAGCAACTAAAGAAAAAAAGTTAATTTAGCTACTTTTCCTTAAGACAAGAAATCTAGGATGATGTGCAGGTTTAGCAACAGGATATTTTTCATTTAAACCTAGCAGTTAAAGACTGAGTTACAAGGCCCATATGATTCAATACAGAAGTCCCATATTAAACCAATTCTTTTCCTCCCAGCTATGACACTAAAAAGAAGTTAAAAACATTGACATCTTCAACTGATAAAATAAGGGTATAGATTTTGAAATGCATACACAATTCTGTGGATGCTTATATGATAGCTATAGCTACTGCAAATAGCTGTCTTGTAAAAATGCACCATTAAAGTCAGAGTCATATTCTGAAGATATTAAAACAGACCATCTGGATATTTCTATCTCATCAAATCCCTTGGCTTGGAAAGCCTGCTGATGAAATTTTACTAGAAAGTGGGGGGTGTTAAGGGGCAGGTCAGCACTCAAGATGCTTTTCCATGAACCAATAGCCCAATATTCCCGAAACCTTCTCAACTGCAGAACTACAAAGCATCTTTCCAGGAAAACAACTGCAGTACCATAAACATTTGTCTTTCTCTTGTCCAACCTCCTTTTCTCAGTCCTTTCACTTCTCCACCCTTTAAGAGGCAAATTTCAACATCACAACCTTGTCAGTAGAATTTTACCAGTTACAAATTAGTACTTCATTGTTTAAGATTATTCAACAGAACTTTAAGAAATGCCTACACCACACTCAAGTCCTCTGACTTAATTGCATCAATTCTCCAGGGCTCTTCCTACAGTCACGCAGTTAGTCATGCAACTTTCAGATATATAGCAACAAAGAAATTCAGGTGGTAACCTCCACAATAGTTATATTTAGAGCACAGCTCATGTATAGCCACTCTGGAAATGGGACTGATTACCCTTACATTTACTTAGAAGCAGAACATTTTCAGCTCCAGTTTGCAGTTCTCCTATTTGTGTTGTCCACTGCCTTCACAGTATTTACAAAATTGCTTACTTAGCTCCAGAACTTCCTCATCTAAGGACTGAAGATAAGCACTTTCACCTAGATGGCCATTTTATTAAGAGCTCATACTTAGGATCGTCTGCATCATCTGCAGTCAATGAAACCTTTTCCAGAATGTGGATATAACCTCTTACCTGAGCAAAGGACAGAATTTATGGGTTTGAATTCAACTCTAATGAAAGGCTATATCCACATTCATGAGACAGATGACTTCCCTACTGACATCTACTATTGCTCAGAGCTGCAGGCTATATGGCTTCATGCATCTCAAGGTCTCATCATAACATTATATGACAAAACCTCTATGGCTGTTAAGTCTGTGGAACTTACTAGAACCGCTAATGTTTTTAGTATGTCAACATGGTAAGACAGCTCTGCATATTTTTCACCATTCTCCAATATGCAAAAGTAGAATTTATGTGGTGTATAAATCCTGACAAACTGTCAACAGTTGCACCTTTTATGCTTCAAAATCACTAGCATACTCTTTAGATTATACAAGGGGAGCCTGTTCCAAAACATTCATTCAAAAAGTACTGGTTACAATAAACAAACTAACATCATGTCAACATAAATAAAATATCCGAAGGCCTCACCTCTCATTGCTCTTGTAGCTTAATGCTGGACTGCATTTTTCCCGCTGGAACAGCTTCCCCTCTCATTTCACAATAATGTGTGCAAATATTTATTGACATTTGAGTAATATTCTGCACAATTACCTAAAATAGTAATATCCTTTGCCAAAACAGGACTCTTCTGCTGTATTATTTGGGGGACCTCAGTGGGGTGACATGGGCACTTGCGTCACTGCAAAGACCTCCTATAGCCTGCTATGTGCATCTGCTTGTTCCTCTATACACAAAGGCAATCCACCACCAGCTAAGGTGGTCACAGCCACACCCACCCCTAAATGGCTGCATGCACGAGACTCACCCAATTGCAGAAGTCAGGTTTGGAACAGCAGTGGGTGTCAGGCAGCAGCAACCCTCTTCCCTCATGTGCTGTGGGCACACCTCTTCTTCCTGCCTATGCCTTCTAGTACCTGAGCCACGGGTTGACTCCTGAAAAAGGTCCTTGAAGATTAGTGCTCTATCCCAGAAAACTAATACAAATAGAATAAAAAAAAAATCTGGGTTAATTGGGCTTTATCCCTCTATATCCCAGGTACAGGATAACATGCCATTTGAAATGTGGGAGGAAGAACAACTGACAAATCAGATTTTGGCACACTGTTAGTATTGTCATTATTTTCAGTTCAACATTATATGCTTGTTTCACCTCTTTGATTGAGAGTTGATGTACCAGGAATTTAGCAGACTTCAAGGCCTAGCATACAAAGCCATGTCAAATCCCACTCTGATGAACCTCCTGCATATCTGCAAAATAAACAGCACCAAAATTACCCATCCTAAAGACTTAAACCTTGCCTGTGATATAAATACGACCTGCTGGAGATGCATGTATGTATCCCAGAGACAATCCATTTTCCGGAACAGGCTCCTTATCCATGTGAAGCAGAGTTCCTCCCTAACCCAATTCAAGTGCAACTTAGACAACTGGATGGGGAGCAGGAAATCATCTCTAGCTTTACACCTATGTCTCTAATGGACACAGACAGTCTGTAAATGGTTCATCTTCCAAGTCCCTGCTTACACTTAACAAGGATACCAGAACTTGTCAGAGATTTGGGATGCATGGCTAGACTGAAAAAGGCCCTTGTGGTCGTTAGCCTAGCCAACACCTATGAAACTATGAGCAGCACTGTATTTTCTGCCTTGTGCAATGCTGTAGCTGTTTTAATGGTTGATGTTATTAGACTCACTGCTAGCTGCCTAACAATGCTGCCCCCCCTTGTCTGTGCTTTACATCTAGGGCATGGTGAGTAATCAAGATTGGCATTGTATACGGGTATATGTCCTTGTGCTCTTAACTAAACTGCTTCAAAGGCTACACAGTTTGTTCCATCTCAGGAAGGTTAAGTGGATTAACCTCTTCAAAGATCATCTATCCCACTGTTTCATGAGAACATGGCCATATTCAACAGCAGGGAATTGCATGAAATAGGAATATCTACAGTGTGTTACATCAGAACTGCTGTAGAGCATTGTTTGAGGGATCACATTAATTAAGCAGGATGGCAGAAAACTCTTTTCTGCAGTTACAAAGTTAACAGCTCCTGATTGGGTGCCTTAACTACTGAGAAAGTATTTCCTGTCTAGCCCAGTTCCCCTAGAATTTATGGCAATAACTAAGTATTCTTGATAAGCAGTCTGATGCATGGTTCATGGCAATACTATCTCTTCTGGTTTTTTGTTCTTCATTCAGTCACTAGAAATGGATTAGTACTTATTTATCAGTGGTGGTTCAACAGTGCAATGGGAACCCAGGAAGAGTCCATGTTGCCACACTAAAAAAGCAGGACTGGCAATCGGTAAATGGTTTACGGCAATAGTGTTTCTTCCGGTAGGAATACTTGAACCAGAAATGGCTCCTCTTTCATTTACTAGAGAAAAGATTAGCACTAATTACCACGAGTGCTAACCCATTTCTAGCGAATACTGATCACAAACACATTAAAATGTTGTTAATGATAAGCAGTCTCATTAGGAGCCAGTCATTTAGTCACGTATTAATGACCACTAACAAAGAATGCTAATGGGAATCACATTCTTCATAATGTTCAGTGATTTTCTTGCATTTTACATGCCACTAAATTTATCCAGTTAAACACTTAGCAATACAAGGATAATAAAAACAAAGTATGATCACTCATAAAGCCCAATCCTTATTTTATTACCATGGGAGGAGACTCCATGCCATTAATAATCAGAAGATTCAAATAATGGCACTCAGGATGACTGGACTTCTGCTATATATATATACCCCTGAAATACTACAAACTGCAATCTTAGCTATGCTATTGCAGTGTGATTCTTCTTTTTTTTTCTCTCACCCCCCATAGTCTGTTAGATTTAAATACTAGTGGGACCCTTCCCTAGGGCTGTTGACTGATTCAGTTGCTGGTCATCGACCCACATTAACTGCATGCCTGGGACTCTCTTACAGTTTACATATGGCTTTGAGAGCATTTAAATTTAAAACTTAGTTATATTTTGGATACCAACATAATTTAATTTGGGAAGGAACTCAACTTCAGTTATTGTGGGGCTCGACATAGCCATCTTACCACAGATGTGTCCCCAATAAAACTGTTGTGCAGTCTCCCACCAAATATCTTATGGCTGCTTTCCTTGCACTCACTGTTCTTTGCTGTTGCTCTTGTACTAAAATACTTTGGGATAAAATATAGCTCTGAAATTAATATTTCAGGCCAAGTGATCTTCCACCTTACATGGGAGGAGTTCTACAGTTCAATCTGTAGAGGGAATGTTCTTGGCATATCTACAGCTGTGAGTGGGAAGATACCTGCACAATGTTCTTGCAAGACTATATTCTGTTTTGCCCCAAGCTCCATATTCTCTTACTCTGAATACTTATTTGACATTTGTTTACCGGGAAAGTTCAATTAGGTCATGAGGTATCCATTTTTAGTGGAGGCCAGTGGAGAATAGCTCCAGGTACATATGGTTAACATAATGAAAAACTAGACAGACATAATAAAGTCATAACACTTAAGCACAAATATGAGAACACATTAAGTTGTCAGAATGAGAATTTAACAGACATAAAAAAGTCATAACATTTGAGCACAAAATTTGTAAAACTACACATTAATTTGTCAGAATAAAAACTCAGAGATAATAAAATCATAGTATTCGAGCACCAATTGTATGGAAAGCCTGACCAGAAGATGCAGCATTTCTCACATAACAGATGATTTCATAACTATTATTAATATTCTAGTGGTCATGAAATATGGTAACCGATTATATTGGTGAAGGCGTAGGATAGTACAAGTAGAGAAGGGTAGTGTGTGAAAGAGGGGATAGTACGAATAGATGTGGAAAAGGTACGAGTGTAACCCCAGGGGAACGTATGTAGAGGAAGGGAGGGTAGGGTAAGTTAATAGTGGGGACAGACAGAGTAGAGGTAGAAAAAGGTATAAGGGTACCTCAGAGCCTGGACTCATACAGGAGCAAATCCAAGCTTTGTTGAAGTATTCTTTTATAGAGGTTTTGAAGGAGTGAAGGTTAGTAGCAGTTTTGATAAGTAATTTCTGAGGTTCGCCCTAGTACCAATGGATTTTATTTGGTTGCAGTTCAATGAACACAAGTACACACCTTACATTTGTGCATGTTGCATTTTTTTGGAGGGGAGGGGTGATAAGGCAGCAGTTGTCTGCCAGCCCTTGCCAATTTTTTATGCCTTCCTTGTTATTCTCTAAGTTTTTATTTTGTAATTTTAAAGTTCATGTTTTATTTACAACCGCATTGCCAGTTTGCTCGCTGTGGCTGCGGCTTAGATAATTTGCATCGTCACCTGGTGGCGGTTTCATTTTGTCACTTTGTAAAAATGCATAATCGCCAACCTGTTATGAAAAAGCCCATGACAGAGTATACTCTTAAGAAAGGCAAGTAATAAAGGATGCCAGTCGTGATTGTGTGGGCTTCAGAACAGTAATACCTATCTCAATGTGCATCTCGTGTGTCTACGGGCCTCATGCCTCAGCAGCAAGTTGTAACTGTTAATGCATCTGTTTGATTTATGAAAAACTACAGATATGCAGAATGTGAGTTTGGAGTCACAGCATGATGTCAAACAAAATTCAAAATACCAGTAAGTCGTTTATTTAATTTTCAAGTATCAACATGCTGAAAGCTGCATAATTTGTTCGATCTGATCATTTATTTGCTTGATGCACTATTACTTTTGTTTCTCACATCACCTGCACTACAAACATTATATCTCAATCTGTAAATTCTTTTTTCACATTTTCATTTACAAGTCCACCTCAATAAATATGTTTTTGCCCAAGGAGAACCCTGTTTTGAATGAAATAACTGAAAGTATGTAATATGTTAATTTCCTCACATTATACACAAAGAACTCAAAATTATTTGACAGACTGGCTTTAACCCAACCACCAATAATGCTGAAGGTGCAAGGAAATCAGTCAGAAAACTAGAAACCTTGGATTCAGATAGGAGATGCATCTCACTGCAAGCAACAGCAAACCAGAGGAAGTCTAGTGTGCCAAGTTTCCTATCACAGGAGGGGAAGGTTCCAAGGTGTTCAGTAATTCTTCTCTGAATAAGGACAAAAATAGTTTGGCAGTACTGAAAACAAAACTCCAGGCCTACTGTGAGCCAAGAAAACATCTATACTACAAGGCTTTTTATTCAGAAATCAAGGACTGCAAGAGAATATTTATGCACTCACTTTAGGCTTACCTGCAGCTATATCCTTCCAACTGCGACAGTTTTCCACTGATAGTTTTTGGTAGACATTCTCATCCCGTACATCACTTCTTTTGGGCTCCCATTAAAAACTCTGCCTCTTGACAATGCTGTTATGCACTTTAACACTGCCTTCATCGACCTCTTAAATTGCCTTGCCCCTCCTAGAACTGAGAGAGTAAAATCCATCATTGCTCCTTGGCTCTCCAAAGAAACACTAGCACTCATGCATACCTGTGATAAAAACATAAAACACCCAACTCCCTCACTGAATACAAACAGCTTCATAATAGAGTTAAAAAACCTATTACTTCAGACTGTAAATCATACTACTCTAAGCTTCAAAACAACCATAAATCCAATCCCAAAAAGCTTTGGAAAAGCATCTCCTTACCCCTGGTAGAAACGATAACCCCTGCCCTGAACCTAGCTCACCAGACTGGATCATAGCCACCCAATTCAAATTCTTCTTCATAGACACTACAGCCAAGCTCACCACTTCTTTCCTTCAACCTCCACCACTCTTTCCACTTCTCCTACCCACAACCACTCGATTTCTACCTCTCATACTTCTCATCCCCCTCTCTCCTCCTTTAAACCTATCCCTGTCTCCACCATAAAAGCTCCTCTAAAACCTAAAGCCATGCTCCAATGCCCTGATAAACCTTCCTACTGACTTCAAGTTCAGGGAAAAATGCGGCTGTACCACCACAGAGAGTAAGACGCACTTTAATCACACTGGAGGCAGCAAAATCATCACTGAAGGTACACCCCACTTAAAAATGCACAGAATGCAACAAAAACCTTTAATAAAATGTAAAAACGAAAGCTCGTTTAAACACACAAAGTACGGATTAGCGCTTTTGGCTGTAGGCTTCCTCAGATCCTGTTCAACAAGCAAATCATAAAAGTTTAAAAACAAATAACATCCAATCATATTTCATGAATAGATTCACTTTTTTTCTTTCTAGAGCCAATAGAACAAGCAAATGAGACCAGCCTCTATAATAACCAATCAGTAAAAAAGACACACCACTTGAGTATCCAATCAAACACACTTTGTCAAATGCTATTCCTTCAAGATTGGCTTCAAAGGTACAATTCCATTGAATCCAGGGGGGCAGTCTACTCAACTCAATAATCCAATGGGTTTCTTCACTTCAGTTTTGTTACATAAATCTCCACCTCTTTTGTTTTCTTTTACATGTGTAAGTGCCATAAATTTAAAACTGTGGATGCAGTTCATCTTTATGTGACATGATGCATTGGTTTGTACACTGTTTCTTATGTCACACAAATGACAAATAATTCTTTCTTTAAAGGCTCTATTAGTTTTGCCAACATAGAATACAGGGCACAATTCACAAGTGGCAATATAAATAATGTTCTTGCTGTTGCAAGTTACAAAACCTTGAAACGAATATCTCAATCTTGTTACTGGATGTACAAACTCATTGCCATTTCTAATATGGGTACAAGCCTTACAAAAACCACATTTCCATGTGCCTTTTAGATTGGCAAATAAGACGTCTATGTATACTTCTCTATGTATACTTTTATTGTTCTGAAAGCCAGACCCAGACAACTCTTGCTTTATTACCAGCAAAGGTACTGCAGGAATAGACTGATGTGGACTGAAGTTGAGTAGCCACTGGACTCCTTATTGCAGCAGAAGGAAGGAGATTTTGGCTCATCACTTAGGTGATATGTAGTGATTATGGGCACAGGTTGAGGCAGTTATGGAGCACAAACTTACTGATCACACACTATCTTAAGCAGTACTAGCGTGCACATAGGAGCTTGGAAATTAGCGTGTATACATAGAGAGACCGACAGACACACTGCTTCCCAGAGGTGATGGGCAGCATTGGTGGTATCCTTAGTATAGTACAGCATAGCAGAAGTGTTGTTATCTAAATTAATGCAAACAATTTTCTAGCTTAAGGTGAATGCTGCAACATATACAGCAGTGCACTACTTTGACTCAGTTACCAGTAAGGCTAATCTGCACACGATGTTATGTGGTTCTTGATGCTTAGACGGCTGTTTCCTCTTCATAAACAGAATGAATTTACCCAGCATGGCTCGTGTGCCTTTTTCCAGACATTCTGACATCTGTGGTAATGCCAAATTAATCCAAATGTTGCACTTAGTAGCCTTAAACATTTTTAATAATGTCAAGCCATGATATCCAAACAATCAGAGAAGTCAGGCTTCTGTTCTGTCCAAATCTGTGTTGGTAAGTTATTGTTTCTGTGTGACTGATAACTGTCAAGTCTTAGAATGGTGACTTCCTTTGACTTGCTTTCATCAATTATTGTGTGGATCGTGCATGCTAGAGTCTGGATACCCTCTGAGAAGCTGTCTTCATTTGATTTGCTGATTCCTGATAATTTTGTTTCTGGCAATGTTTGGAGTTTGCTGTTCAGTGAGGATTGCTCCTCATGTCTATACAGATGCCATGAAGACACCACTTTTCAGCTGCTTTGTTATATAAGTGGGGATATTGCTTGACAGCTCTTAAATGCTGTTGGCAATGCCATTGGGGAGGATTTGTTTACCTCTAATCTTGTGAGTACTGCTTACTTTATTTGTTCATTCTTTGGGTTACTGTTTTCACAGTCTTGTACATTTTTTTGATTTTCATTTTTGGTGATGTTTGGGGTCAAAGTTCAGTTCCAGATCTCCCGTGCAGTGTATGCCATGATGATAAATTACTGTTTGCCAGCTGCTGTGGTAACTGGGTGAGACAAAACTGTTCTTATGACAGCTGTTTTTGGTGAGGTCTTCTGAAGAGCTTTATGCTGTATTTATTCATGTCAGTGTTACTTAAGGTGGGTGTATTCTGTCAGTAGTAGATAGAGTGGAATCCATTAATCCTGAACTTGGCATCATTGCAAGTAATTTCCACTGGCATCTTGTTTTAACAGCATTCATCAATAATTCATATCTTGTCATATTCTGGTGTTTTACTGCATATGGGTTTGAATGTCTTAGGATATTTATTTTCACATATTATTTTACATATGCATCACTCTTGACTATTATTTTAACATCTATTTTCTTTGGCCTGCTCAAGACATGGTTTTGAAATTTAGTTATCATAGATGGTTACCTTTACTGTACAGAATGCTATTTTGCTTTAACTGCAGTTTATCTTCTGTTTTACTGCATTTTATCCAATGTTTGTGTCTGTTCTTTTCGTTAGTGTATTTTCTTTTGCTAGCATTTGCCTAAGCGTAACTAATCTGACTCCTGCGTCTTGCTACTATTCTTTACATATTGTACTATGTATTTGTGCTTGGTTTGCAAAGTGCTTAGAAAATAAGACTGTAATAAAAGCTTGAACTAATTGCTTTTCTTCAGTATTGAGAGACTTGGGTTCCTTTTGTATAGCCATCAGTTACTAGAACAAATGTAAGGAACCTGTTTAATCTTAGCCTTACTACAGGATACGTACCCAAAGAATGGCGTACGGCAACTGTGGTCCCACTCCACAAAGGCGGTGCTTCTACGGACCCTGGAAATTACCGCCCCATAAGCTTGACGAGCCTTGTCTGCAAAGCTATGGAGAGGATCATAATGGAACTCATAAATAAAGACATTGGGGACCTACAGACACTGGATCCTACCCAATTTGGCTTTGTCAAGGGCAGATCCTGCCTCTTGAACTAAACGGTCACTAAGGCCATTGATGAGGGTAAGGCAGTTCACACAGCCTACCTTGACCTAGCAAAGCGTTCGACACAATACCGGGCATCATAGAAAAGCTCACCAGCTTAGATGTAAACCCATATGTCACAAGATGGTTTGCAAACTGGCTCAAGGACAGAACACACAGGGTTAGAGTTGCTGGTGCCATGTCAGACTCTAAGCGCGGTGTCCCACAGGGCTCAGTCCTGGGCCCCTCTTGTTCGGCATTTATTTTTCTGAAGTGCAGGCAAACATAGGGGATTGTGGCTGACAAAATTTGCAGATGACTGCAAACTGGGCACCATAATTGACACTCCATCAGACACAGACATCCTCCAGAAAGGTCTCATAGAAATGGATAACTGGTGCCAGAGCCATGGCCTTAAGCTAAATGCCAAAAATGTATAGTCATACCCTTTGGAAAAACAAGGTAACCCCTAATTACCACATAGGTGGTAATCCATTAAACACGGAAGAAGTTATCAGGGACCTGGGGACCCAAGTTGACAGTAACCTCTCTTTTGACACTCACATTGCCAAAGTGGTTAGGAAGACCTTCTACATTGCCCACCTGATCATGAAGGATTCACATCCAGATCAGGAGAGGTCATTGTACCCTGTACTCTTCACTTATCAGACCAATGATTGAGTACAACGCAATGTACCTTACCCGACACCTGCAGCAGTTGGAAAGACCCCAAAAGTTCCTCACCAAAAGGGTAAAGAGGCTCAAACATATGTCATACGATGCCCGACCGAAGAAACTCCAGCTCTATTCAGTCGCATACCGTCTGCTCAGAGGTGATCTGTGCCTGACATACAAGGCCATGTCCAACCGGAATTAATGGACATGCTCCACCTCAAAAATTCAAATCCACCAGAGCCACGAGAGCAAGAGACTTAAACCTCAACACGGATATAAATAGGACGTGCTGGAGGGACAGATTCATCACCCAGAGACTCCCTACACTATGGAACAGAATCCCAGTCCATGTGAGGCAGAGCCCCTCACTGACTCTGTTCAAGAGAAATCTTGACGAGTGGATGGGAGATCGGGAATCATCTCTGTGTCACTGCTGGACAGAGGCACAGCAAACTAATGGGTATAGTATTCTCATCCTAAGGGGTGGTGAAAGCCACACACACTCTGGCTAGGCTTATAAATGCCCTAGGGCAGATAGCCTAGTATGAACCTATGAACACAAACCAATGCTGTTAGACAGCTCTCTCTCAGGAGTGACTCCTTCCTCACCACAAAAATATTTGTCATTCAGAGTATATTTTCCTAAACACTGCATCATTTAACAGCTTAGAGTTACATTATTTTACAACATAATGATGGCATAAATACACCTGACAATCTACTCTGTCCAGTTTTAACAAACAGTATCTTGCAACGGCCTTTTCATTCTTTCCACTTCCTTTATTCACATACCATATGCCTTTTTGAATACACTTGTAGAGTAACACTTCAGTCTGTGGCTTAGCAAACAGTTCTACAAATGTACCCCTTTTTCCATAAAAAAATAAGAGATCCAAAGTTAAAATCCTTTATTTATGTTTTGTTGCTGCCCTCTTCATAGCTCCCACATAAAGGTTAAAAGTTACCTTGGGAATGGAAGGACAGTTTTGTTAAGGTCCTCACAAATCAATGGCCTAATAAGTGTGTTAGGAGATTTATTATTGTCTGGCGATGTTGGCTGGTAGGTAACATGCAATGCTTGTGATTGCACTAATGCTACTCAGCTGGAGTGTGTGCATTTCTTGGCCAGGGTAATTTTCCTGGCTTTGGAACACACTGTTAGGCTTTCCTCCGGTTGGTGTTTCTGTGATAGCAAACCCATTCCCCAGGCAACTCAAATGCCATTACCCACCACCTGGCTCCCCCCAACACCCAAGGTGATTGAACCCAGGTGATCTAAGTTAGAGCATTCCAGCCTTCAACATCACAGAGACTATCTACAGAGAAAGTGAACAGTCCATTAATGGAAAAAATGAGCTTTACAAGAGATGGTTTGAGAATGTAAAGGATGATATAAACAGCTGCACCAAGTTTAAAAGAAAGCTAAATAGCAAAAAGAAAAGGAACTGAACTTAGCATTAAATGTAAAAGCAATGCATTTTTCTAAATATATGAAACATAACACGAAACAGCTCACAGACTTTTATTATAGTTATGGACAGGGATGAAAAGCTTCACTATGGAAACTACAGGTATGGAGGTGAAGTGAGTGAGCACTGAATCTTATAGCTCCCAGGGATAAGGAATGATAAAAGGTATGAACATGTAAGAGACATACTGCAATGGCTCCCTGATTTAAATGAAGTCCATCTCACTCACACACACACACTATAAAAGCCATGGCAAAAAAAAAAAATCTGTTAATGGTATACTTAAATTGGAGAATGGGACAGACACCTTGGCAAATAACTAGAGTCAGCCCCCATTGTCAGTATGGGTGGAGACAGCAAGACTGGAAAATAAAATCAGTACTAAATATTACAGAGGAGTGGATCATTAGTGGAATATATAACAGCAAATAAAAACAGAGATAAAGGAATAGACTAAGTGAGCATTCTATCAGCGTGACACACATACATACTGCTGAGAAGTAGCAGCAAGACAAGGTGACAGATCAGGAAGCAGCGTGTAAGAATTACAGCAAACAAATCACTGACTTAGAAGACAGGTCTGAAATGAAGTATTTATGTTTTTCAGTAGCTCTTGAAAAAGCAAAAGGCAACAACAGTGGAGAGCTTATGCAGAACTACATAAGCCAATGGATAGGAATCCCCACTGAAGAAACTGCAGAACTGCATACTGAAAAAGTGCACAGAATAAATAAATTATATATATATATATATATATATATATATATATATATATATATATATAGGTTCATAGGTAGGTACTAGGCTATCGGCCCAAGGGCATAAGTAAGCCTAGCCAACAAGGTTCCCTGGCTTATGCCACCCAAGAAAGTTATTTTCCTGTGCCCCTGTTGAGCAGAGCCACAGAAGTGATCCCCAGGGTGTAGTTCCTATTTCCCATCCACTCAAGAGGTAGCTTGTTCCAGAGTATGGGAAGTCTCTGAGACAAGAATCTATTCCTCCAGCATGTCCTGCTTATTGTGCTGACAAGGTTTAGGTCCCTAGAGCATGTAGCTCAGAGGAATTTAGATTTCTTTAGGTGTAGCATGTCCAACAGCTCTGGGTTTGACATAGCTTTATATGTTAGGTAGAGATCACCTCGGAGTAGGCGATATGCTACAGAGTAAAGCTGGAGTTTTTTGAGACCGTCAGTGTAGGGCATCTGTTTGAGGCCAGTAATCCTCTTTGTGAGGTACTTCTGTGGCCTTTCCAGCTGCTACAGAGGTCTTGTGAGGTACATTCCAAAAGGGGCATTGTACTCTATTATAGGTCTAATGACCGTCGAGTAGAGGGGAACAATGACCTCTTTTTTCCTGGATGAGAACCATTTTGTGATGAGGTGTGCCACGTAGAAGGATTTCCTGACTACTGTGGCGATGTGATTACCAAAGGAGAGACTATTGTCCACCTGGGTCCCAAGGTCTCATCACACATTCGGCATTAAGTAGACTGCCGCCTATGTGGTAGTTCATGGGTACAAAGTATTTACCAAAGAGGATGACAATGCACTTTTTGGCATTGAGCTTGGGGCCATGGCTCTGACACCAGGCATCTGTCTCAGTGAGGCCCTTCTGTAGGATGTCCACATCATTTGGGGACTCAACTATGGCTCCAAGTTTGCAGTCATTTGCAAACTTCGTTAGCAAAAGGCCTTCTGTGTTTTATATATGTATATATATATATATATATGTATATATATATATATATATATATATATATGTGTGTGTGTGTGTGTGTGTGTGTGTGTGTGTGTGTGTGTGTGTGTTTGTGTTTGTGTGTGTGTGTAAAACCATAAAAACAAAGTACTAAAACCACCGCAGAGATCAACATAAACAAGAATACTTTAATAAAATAATACAACCTGGATACAAGACTTGCACTTTCAGGTAAACCCCTTCAAGATTCATGTGCACTTTACAAAAGCACACTGGAGAACAAAAATTCATGTACCTTGTCCTTGAGATGTAGGAAGAAACTGGACGACCTGCCGAAAACCCACATGGGTGCAGGGAGGACATGCAGCTTCCACCCAGACGGCACTGCAGCTGAAAACTGAACTGGATAGTCTCTTGCAGTGAAGCAGCAGTGTTACTTGTAGCACTGTGTCACTGCAGCACACTGCATTTACCCTAGTAGCTCTGCACAAACCGATTTTGCTATGGACTGTCAAAGTGCAGATCCTGCATGCTAGGTTTAGGAGGATTCAAGTTGTTCTTCCTAACCTATATCTTAAGGCACATTAGGGTGGTTCTACTGTTTCTATTCATTCTAAATCTTACCCCTGTATTACTGGTGGGGACAGCTGTCAATTTTCTAGGCCAGTACGCCTCAGGACTGTTCCATTATAATGTTACATTCTTTGAGTTAACAAAGAACTGCTGAAAAATAAGGACATTGGAACCACATTTGTGATCCTTGGAATTGACAGCACTTGAGAAAGGAAACCTTCCCCCAAAAGAGTTACTGTCAAGTGCCTTTAAAGAAAGAATGCTTTTCAGGAAACAGTATGGTAAGCCTTTCCTTTGTCCATTGCTACAAACTTGCTAGAATTTGATTCTTTTGCTAGGTAACACAAACATGGTGGAAAAAGTTCCCCTATCTATTTTCTGACTGTAAATGAAAGTACCTTCTCATCTGCAACAATGCACGCCTTAACACATCCTACACAGAGCATTTCTGCCAGGAAAAAAACGATTCAGCAATAAATCAGTGTATACTCTTCGTATTTTGGTTTTATAATCCATCAGTTTAACTGCTCATGGAAAAATGTAATACTTTGTCCCACTCTTTAAATAAGTCTTTACATACCATTTCATGAATGCTGTGCAACTGTGACAGTGCAAAACCGACCCTTACTACAGTCAAACTAACCCCTCTTAGGTTTCAAAATGTTGCATGTACCTACCAAATTTAAGACACCCTTAGCAGCAACTAGCTTATCCACCACAAATTCAAACGTCAAAGCATCCTTCAAAAATCCTAACTATATGTTGTCCTTTTCCAGATGCAAACTAGAAAGTCCCAAGTTACCTACACCCTGCAGTGTCACTGAACTGCAGACTGTAAATATGTAATCTATTATGTAAGTTAACATAAAAAGCCACATACAAAGCCAAACTACCACTGAAAATGTAATCTTATTTAACAGAAAAACTGTGTGTAATAATAAAAGCACCAACTAAAATCAAGTCACAGAAACGTACTTTGTCTTCTCTCATATACTTTATTCTTGCAAATTAAGAAAAAAATGTTGTACACTTCTATGAAATAACACTGTTTCCTATTTCACACACACTTATAATACTGCAGGTTTCAAAATTTGCAATACAATGGTACAAAAGTAGTCTTAAATCACATTACATGGGCAGCATTTAAAAGAGTTAATTTAATTTTGAGCATTCAACAAATAATCATTAACAATGCTACATTTCACATTAATAACAACCAAACCATATGCATTGCTACATTGCACATTAATAACAACCAAACCATATGCATTGCTACATTGCACATTAATAACAACCAAACCATATGCATTGCTACATTGCACATTAATAACAACCAAACCATATGCATTGCTACATTTCACATTAATAACAACCAAACCATATGCATTGCTACATTTCACATTAATAACAACCAAACCATATGCATTCTTAGCTATCTTTAATATACACAGAAACACACTTCTAGTCATGTTTACTGAATGACAAAACTCACACAAAACGTACAGAATATTGTGCAGGAAAATTTGTTCTCATGTCCAACTTAGTGTGCTTCACTGTGAACAGTGTTAAGTTTTTGTTTTAATCAGAATTCATCAGCTTAAACAAGAGATAAAATTCAGACAATGTATTTAAAGCCAGCAAAGTGTTTCTGAAGTTGATAGCTGAATTACTTAACTCACAATGGACCTGTGTATTAACTAACATTTCACCCATACTGCTGTCATCTTAAGAATGGCAAGTGGGGAGTATGGGCAATAACTTCACTGTACAGTCTATGCTCATCTTGGCATGGATAACTCAGTCATCCATTAAGCAGCAGTCTGACCAGTCAAAAAAACAATTAGTCTTACTATATTACAGCAACTAGGCAGCATAGCTAAGACAGGGTACGGAGGCAACTGGCTATAGGCAGGAAGAGTTGGGGAAGGGAGCAATCAGCAAATCTCCATCTCTAATGCAATAATGGCTTTTAAAATCCAGTATTGCATTTGCAGTTAGACCAGAGTGCTGCAGCACTCTGTGTGTGGTCTAAACAGTAGCAATTTCTTCGTTTGCTACAGTTTATTTTATATATATATATATATATATATATATATATATATATATATATATGCATATTCTTTTTAACTAAAACACGAACACAGTAGTGGTCTGTGCAGGCAAGGTAGGCACAGAAATTGGACCCAAATGGCTGAGCAGAAGGGACATGTTGGGCATTTAGCTGTATGATTGGTGTGCAGTAGAAGAAATTGGGGGGGGGGGGGGCTGGTTCATAGTACTGGCCCAGGGTGCTAGTTGAGCAAGCTATGTTTCTGCAGCTAGGACTAATGCACCACCACATGTAGTGTGCAACAATCTCAGGACACAACAGCCATGGACACAGCATAAACCATTCAATCCTCAAGATGCTACATCCTTGGTGTCATTTTATATATAATGCAAGGAGTTCAGAGACTCAGCTTCCCAAATGGATGGCTGTGTTTGAAAATGTTTAAAATCTTGATTTCTCGCAATATTTAAGGTCAGTAAACTGTGAAGTTTGGTTGTCTATGCTTGACGAAACCAGTATTTGATGAACTGTGTTTAATCCCTCTACATCCAAGATATTAACTGGTGCTGTGACTGTCAGTTTCTAAACAGTTTTTGTTGATTGACCGCTGCCTTCTTATTGGCATGTCACATCATTGCTGTGTTTACACAACCATCATGAAATAGTTCCTGGGTCTTCCAGTTTCTTCCTGTTTGCAGATTCTATAAGCAACTCCAGTAAGAAAGCTCCAACAATGAGTATACATCTGTGTAAGATATTTACCATAACAACAGTTCTACAAGGATAGGTCACAGGAACAGTAAATCATAACATTCGGGTTTCAACACTTTCTGCTCCGAAGTTCTGGATTATGTTTTCTAGTAGTGCTTTACTGTCCCTGCCTGTGCCCATACAAGTATCATGCCTTTGTAACTGCTGATGTAGGTGATGTGAGACTCCCATACACATCCCATATTATAGGTTCATAGGTGGTACTAGGCTATCTGCCCGAGGGCATTTATAAGCCTAGCCAGTGTGTGTCAGCTTTCGCTGCCCCATTGATTAATTAACTGAGCCTCTGTCAAGAAGAGCCAATGAAGTGATCCCAGGGGTGTATTTTCCGTTACCCATCCACTCGTCAAGGTTTCTCTTGAAGAGTATTAGTGAGGGGCTCTGCCTAATGTAGTTAGGAATTTTGTTCCAAAGCATGGGGAGTCTCTGTGACAGGAATCTATCCCTCCAGCATTTTCTATTTATTGTTGTGGTGAAGTTTAGCTCACTAGAGCGAGTGTCTCGCAGTGACTTGGATTTCTTTAGGTGGAGCATTTCCATCAATTCTGAGTTGTACATGGCTTTGTAAGTCAGGCAGAGATCACCTCTGAGTAAGCGATATGCCACTGAGTACAGCTGGAGTTTCTCCAGTTGGGCTGCATAGGACATATGTTTGAGAACAGTAATTCTCTTGGTGAGGTACTTTTGTGGTCTTTCCAGCTGTTGGAAGTGTCTTGTGAGGTACATCCCAAACAGGGCATTGTACTCTATGATGGGTTTGATGAGTGACAAGTAGAGAGGCACTATAACCTCTATTTCTAGATGCCAACCCTTTAGTAATTAGATGGGCTACATAGAAGGATTTCCTAACTACTTTGGCAATATGATTGTCAAAGGAGAGATTACTATCTACCTGGGTACCCAGATCTCTTATAACCTCTTCTGTATTAAGAAGACTGCCACTATGTGGTAATTCATGGGAGTTTTATTTTTCCCAAACGGGATGACTATGCATTTTTTGGCATTTAGCTTGAGACCATGACTTTGACACCAGGTGTCTGTCTCAGTAAGGCCCTTTGGAGAATGTCCGTGTCAGCCGGAGTGTCAATTATGGCTCTCAATTTGCAGTCATCGGCGAACTTGGTTAGCCATAGTCCTCCTGTGTTTGCCTGTACTTCTCAGAAGTATATGCCGAACAGTAGGGGTCCCAGGACCGAGCCTTGTGGGGCACCACTTGTGACTGGTTTAGAGTTGGACCTGGAGCCCGCTATTCTTACCGTGCGAGTTCTATCTGTAAGCCAGTTGGCAACCCATCTCATGAAGTAGGGGTTTATGTTCAGGCTGGTGAGTTTTTCTATAATTCCTGAGTGGGAAATGTCAAAAGCGTTGGTGAGGTCAAGGTAGGCTGTGTGAACTACCGTCCCCTCATCTATGGCCTTGGTGATTGTCTCGAAGAAGTCAACCAGGTTTAGTAGGCATGATCTGCCCTTAAAGCCGAGCTGGGTCGGGTAAAGTGTTTGAAGGCTCCCAATGTCTTTGTTAATGAGTTCCATGATGATGCGCTCCATAGCCTTGCAGACCAGGCTAGTCAGGCTTATGGGGCGATAGTTACCAGGGTCAGTTGTGGCCCCTTCTTTGTGGAGCAGAATAACCGTTGCTGTGCGCCATTCTATGGGCACTTAGCATGTGGAGAGGTTGAACAGTGCGTTCAGGTGGGGGATTATTCTTTGCTTTCTTTCGTTCTTCAAGCTTGGAAACTGTACAGGAAATTATGCTTGTAGTCAGTAAAGGTGCACTGCTAAAGCTAGTACTTACATATAAAACTAAGAAACATTTGGTAGCCACATAACAATATAGCAGTAATTATGTGCAAGTTCTCAAACTGGGACAGGAACAATGGATGCCTTACTGTTATCCAGCCCTCTTCTTGAAGACCTACTTCTATGGAAATCATCTTACACAAGTGTACTTATCTTTTCTGGGTAGGTTCACTTTAACAGTAAACTGTAACGCACTAGGGTATTTGGTTTCCAATAGGAGGTGCACAATTACAACATTCCTTATAACACAGCTGTAACAAATTCTATCTTATCCCTACACTGTGCTTCTAACTTGTAGTGTTTGGCAAATGTATATACAGTTGCCACATACAGCAGTTTCTAGAATTGCACAGAAACATTTCTAAAGCAAGCTTGTTGATACTGATGATGAAGCAGTAGAGAAATGTGCTCTAACAGTGCCTTGTAAAGGTTTACTGTAGTCACCATAACAAACGGCAGTGCAGTGGCACCAGTGTCATTAATAAAATATGCTTACAGATATTCTTTCATTTTACTAAGGCAGAGACAAAACATAAAACTGACCCCATTCTTTGGGAACTTGGGTTCCCCTCATGTAAAATCAAACCTACCATATGCAGAAGACAATGCTCTTCATTTAGAACTGTTGAACAAAAACTGGGAGCTGAAAACACGGCTAAGAGACACTGCTAAGAGAACCTTAAACACAAAAGATGGACTAGTCTTTGGAGACACCCTTGCCTTATAGAGAGCAATGTAGGATGACTTGAATATAAAGGCTTGCAACTCAAATCCTTTCCCTGATGTTACAGCTGAGAAGCCTACATTAAGAGATGTAGATATCTCTGGTGTAAGCTGGTTCAAACAGAAATAGCAAGTCCCACTCTAGAGAGATGTCCTCTCAGAGGTCTTACAGGGAAGCAAACCTTCTACAAAGACTTTAAAAGCCAGATGAGCTGGTATCTAAGAAAAACTGGTACACATACAGAAACATGCAATTTGATAGAATAATTTATTACATTTCATTCAAACATGTAGTTTAAGGAATCCAGTATTTTTTTTTTAAATTATGCAATTCAGTGTGCCTGGGTCATTCTTGCACACCTCTCAACCTCTTAGCACAAGAATTCTGAATAAAGCCAAAAATAAAGGTGGGACAAAGGCTTACAAATAGTGACAATTTTTAAATATTGCTTTTATTAGCTTAGAAAGTTGATAGGATAACCAGTTTTGCATTAATATGGATGTTCTGAATGGTATAAAGTCTGAAATCAAATGTCTGTCATTATTTAATGAATTCAATCCTTGAAGATTTGCCAGAAAAATCACAAATTTTATGTAGAACAGACCAAAAGTATGAAGCAAAAATGAGGACATTCTGCGAAAATCTGGACAGCATAGAAGTATGCATTCATGGCAATCTGAGACCTAAACATTTTCCATTTCTCTAAGATGTCAGGTGTTGCAGCCTCCTTCAGGATGCTTGTAAATGGTAACAAATTTCTGCCCTTCAAGTTGAGAGACTGAGTGTATTCCAGTTGGGATGTAGTACTCTGTCTTATTGCTGGGTTAGCAAGCACTTGTTCACAGGAAAGAGTCAAGGAGGAAACACAGGCTAACTTCCCCAACTTAAGGAACCATGGTTACCTTGGCCAAGGGGCAGCTATGAGTGAAAAGTTGGCTTTGCTCTGTTTTTTTCTTCAAGAATACTTTCTGCAGGAGACGTATTGGCAAGAAGGCAAAAAGTAAGGTCTGAGGCCATGGGACTGAGAAGGCCTCTATTCTTCAAACAGGATAGCGAGGAAGGCAGCGAAAAAAAAGTGAACACATTGTACAGATGTGTGGCAAACGGGTTAATTTGTGGTATGCGTAGCACAGGTGCAGTGCCCTGAAAATTCTGTAATTCCACTATTCATGCAAGAGCCAGAATTATCTACCTGCTGAAGGAATCTGACAAATGGTTCTGTAGGGATGTATACTGAAACATCAGGTCTCCTTAAGTAGAGAGAGAAACACTGGAACCATAACATCCAAACCAAACCAGATGGTCAAAAAAAATACAAAATCAACATTTTTACCATCCCCACCCATTGGTATATACCCCTGATCACTGTACTACCTTCCAAGGTTGAAAAAAAATGTATTGACAAAAGCAAAAAAAAAAAATAAAAAATACATGCATAATTATAACTCACATTTTACCACTTTCTGAACTGTGTCCCAAAATACCGACAAGCATACATTTTTTACTCCTGGATGACACTAAGTAACAACACAGAATATAACAAACAGTGCTCCTGGTTCTGTAGTCTTGAGAGATGTACTACTGCACAGAATTGAAGATTTTGGTTAAATAGCCCAGTACCAGATCACAACAGTCTCTTGGCAGAATTAAAGATTTGAACTTCTTGTATGAAATACAGTAATGGTGTTAATGCCTGTATTGGTTCCAAGGTGACCTGTAAGGAAGCTGTAATGAAGGATTCAAAAGCAGCATACACCAGGTAGACCAGATATACATTCTGTTCAGAATGATTTGCAAAAAGACCTGTCTTTTTAAGCCCATCTACTTTGTACCAGTGGAGTGATGAAGCGTTCTCCCAATGCATTGTCTGAAGACTCTGTTGTTAGCTGCTGTGTTAGTGATTAGAGGAATAACAGGCATCCACTGAATAGAGTGACATGGTTTGTCCACCAGAGATGCCACTTTGAAAGACTGAAAAATGTAAATGATAAATGTGATGCCTGGTTGCAAACATTCTAAAGGGTCCACTGTGGTATGATCATGTGCAATTTTGCATGAGGTTGCAAATGCTTTATATGCGAGGGCTGTTATGTATTATGTTGATGTAACTGCCTGTTGTCTGGTAAAGTCTACAGTCACTGCCTAGATTTCCAGTTGTTTCTACTGTGGAAGTAGAATCTTCATTCAAGCAGAATTTATGATGGCTCCCAGGATGGTTACTGAAGATGCAGAGGTGAGGGAGAAGCTTTCTTAACATTTACGGTAATCCCCAAACACTGCATTAATAAAACTGTCAAACTAATGGGTTGTAACAATTTCAGTGACTGCGCAACCAAAAGACAATCAGTCAAAGAAAGATTTGTTATATGATCCAGATTATTTGTTATATATGATCCATTCATGTCATGTGCACAAACACCGAAGCTAAAAAAAATGTGAAGTACTCTGGGCTGTTTATACTGTCCAGAACTATCATCAAAGCCCTATACCACCCACTGTCTGCTGGAACAGGCTTCAGTATCACTGACTCCCTATAAAGAATCAAGTGGGTTATTAGATAATGGATGGATGCACAATACAGTGGTTAAACATACAAAGTGAAGTTCTATACTCGTTTACGGTTTCTATCCTGTCTTAGCTACACTGATGCATATAAACAACTGTTGTGTTGGAAAGGTAGTATAATAACTAGATAATAGTTTTTTGTACCATGTACTGTTCACTGGGCTTAATTTGGCTATAAAGGAAGGATAAATGGATAGATGCAAAATGCACACACCTATAGCTCTGTCTCTCACTCTCTCATATATTTCAGAGGAGATTTTTACTGATGTGGGAGAAAACTGCAGAACTAAGAAAACACCCAAACATACATGGGTGGGTATCAGGGTTTTCAACCAAAGGGTAGCGGGTGACGTCGAAGAAAGGCGGGACTGTGAGGTGCAAATGAATGGGTGGAGCTACAGCAGGAAAGGTCACATTTTTGTACAGCTATATTTTTAAATAATGAATCCTGCACTGCTACATATGACAGACTGCACTCCTGAGTGTGCCATCCTTCAGATGACATGTTAAACCAGAGCCCATTTGCTGGAGTTGGTGGTAGCTCAAGTGGATGTAAAAGATCTCATGGCACCTTTTTATATAAACATTTCTTTATTTATAAGTTTATTATATTCACACTTATCATACTTTATAGATCACAATAAAGCACTTAACATATTTATCTTCCTAAATACATGCAAAACCCATTTCATCCCACCCATTCTTTCCACTATAACTGTTTATATCGAATATCACAATCTCATCATCTTGTTATACATCAGTTCTTAACACCTTTTCCCTGAACACCAAACAGCAATGAATAAACTTTTATCCCATTTTCAATTTCATTTTCACAACAAACCTTACATATCCCATACATCACGTCCATATCTGTGTTTTAAATACTCTCCAGTCAAAAGCATATTTGAAAAATGTCCAAAAAAACTTTATTTTTTCTTAAAAATTCAATAAACAATGCTGCACTGTCCTTTCAGTATTACATCTATTACACATTCTTTGTTCTGTCATTTTATATTTAGTGTTACTTTTCACCGGCAGTTTGTCCAATAATAAATACCACAGAAAACCACTTGCTTCAAAAACCTTATTTGCCTTTTCCTTATTGCGTTCTTGTATTCACCCCCCTCCCCCGCATTTTCCCCAGGATCAATACAATAGTTTGTTTTCATTATTTCTACACCACTCTTTGCTTTCCATCCCTGCTTAATTTATATGAGTTCTCCATGTCTTCATTTACTTTCATATTCCTTCTCTTACAAATCTCAGACACTAACACCCAAAATAAATTTACTTATGCTAAGTGATTAAATTCAATCCCTCTTTTCTTTTACATGATAAACTATGCATCTTTCAACCAGATTCAACCTTGTTCCCCAGAGAAAACCTAAAGGATGCGAAATAACTCAGGAAACATGAACACACTACTTAAATGTGTTAGCATTCTTTAAATATATTTAACATCTATACCTTTTTCTTATGAACTGAAAACATCCTTCATGAATCTGTCAACTTTCATATTTTTTTAGAAGTTCTCTGCATTGTTTTGTTACTGCTTGTTCCCTTCCATACTTAACCCCTGGAACATCAATTTCAGTTCTGGTAAAATAAATTCCTGCCATTCTTAGCACATCTCCAAATCCCTTACTTTTTGACTCATTTAACTGTAAATCCTACTATACCTAAAATTTGCGCTGTTATGAAAATCATGTATTTGATCCAATGTTTTTCTTGGCTACTAAGAGCAAATCATCTGCATAAGTCAACATTAATGGTAACCTTATCTCCCTTCATGTTCCCATCTACCATCCTCTAACCTTGATCTACATTTTTGTACAATTGCATTCATTACTATCAACAGCCGCATGCTTTATCCTTCTTCCCTGTATTATGTTTTTTCCTACTCATTCATCCAACATCACAGATGCACACATTTTCATAAATAGTCCTCATTATCCTTTTTTCTCTTCATATTATTTTAAAATGTTCAACATTTCCACATGATCAATACTATCAAATGCCTTAGCCACATCACATACTGTTCCTTCTTTCCCCCTTATCTATACATCAACCACTTCTTTAACCATCATTAGCATTTCATTTACTCTTTCACCTTTAACCCCAAACACCCCTTCATCCAGTTCTTTCATGACACCCATTATTCTTTTCTGAATAATTTTCATAAATATTTTGTAGTCAGTATTTCCCAATGTAATTGGTCTTCAGTTTATTTCCTCCCTTCCCATTTTTCCATATACATTTTATAACCTCCCCTTACAAATCTGTTTTTTATAGCTTACACCGGGGTCTATATTACATGATCAAAGTTTCAAAACTTCGAATTTGATATGGTCGACACCATATAATCGAAGTTTTGAAACACTGAAAATGTAATAAAACACAACAACCTACAAAAACAAACCATTTAAACTCCCCTGCCCCCCACATCCCCCGCTACTTAAATATACCAACTCTGAGATCACACTACAGTGCAGAAAAGGGAAAACTTCCCTTTCCGCGCTGTACGGAGATCTCTGTTAAAAGATTCGAAGTTTCAAGACTTCGATCATATGGTGTTGACCATATCAGATTTGAAGTTTTGAAACTTTGATCTTCTGATATAGACCCCCTTACTCCATCCACTCATTCAATATTTTCAAAAACACTTACCTTTCATCATCTGACATTTCTTTATAAAAAATATATGCTAATCCATCTGGACCTGGTGCAGGTTCTTCTTTACCTTCCTTTATCGCATCCTCTAACACTCTCCATTTGAATATTTTTTCCATTTCTTCCGCTACCCCATTTTTCATCTTCTTTACTTTCCATACACCCAGTCACATTTTTTTTCTTATACATATTCTCTACATACTTTTCAACTATATCCATAATTTCATTTATACTTAACTTCCCATTTTCATCCTTCATTGCATTCATTTTTCTATTAGATCTCAATTTCTTATCCAAAAATAGCGACACTTCTTTCCTGCCATTCATATAATACTTTTGTCCAAATATTCTATTTGTTTTCCTTATTAGATGCATAAAATGTCTTTTCTTCAAGACTTTTCCCTGCCCCTTTCTATACTATTCTTTCACAATAAATAATTGCCGCAAAAGCCATAGACTATCCCATCTCAATCCTTATTAACAGAACTATCTCTGAGGGCAAAATCCCTGCTTTATGGAAAATATCCCATATCATCCCTCTACATAAAGGAGGATCATCTACTGAGCTCTCTAACTTTCGCCCTATTGCTCTACTCTCCCCATTAGCTAAGATAATGGAAAAATGTATTCACAAACAACTGCTTAACCACTTACTACAAAATAACCTACTGGCAAACTGCCAACATGGCTTCAGGCCATTCCATAGCACATCTACTGCCCTTTTATCCTTTACCGACACTATATATAAAAATCGTAATAATAACTCTTTTTCCTCTGCTCTATTCATTGACCTGTCAAAAGCCTTTGACATGGTTAACCATAACCTACTATTAAAGAAACTAAAGGCTCACTCTCTCGATCCTCAAGCCATACAATGGTTTAGGTCTTATCTGGAAAATAGACAGCAAACAGTACTTTGGTATAACAATCTGTCTTCACTACTTCCAGTAAATATTGGAGTACCCCAGGGCTCTATCCTAGGTCCCCTACTCTTCTCCTTATTTATTAATAACTTACACATGAACTTACCTCAAGCCAGCTGCATTCAATATGCTGATGACTCCACTTTAATCTGCACAGCCAAGAATATATCCTCTCTTCACTCCCTCACCCAAACTGTTTTTCAGAATGTTGAAAACTGGTTTATGCAACACTGCCTCCTCCTTAATCCTAAAAAAACAAAACTACTGCTTTTTACTCCTACTCATAAATCACCCATTCCTTTCTTCTCCTTAACCTCTAACAATGGTACCAACATCAACCCAGAGACTACAACCCACCTACTAGGTGTAACTATTGATAATCATCTCAACTACGATGAACACATAAACTCTACTATAAAGTCTGTAAACAGAAAACTTGGCACCTTCTATAGAATAAAACCCTTCCTTACCCCTTCTGCAAGGAAAGCAATTGCCCAAACTCACCTTATTTCTACCCTCTTCTATGCCTCTGTTATGTATACCAACCTATCCAAAAACAACCTTTCCAAACTCTCCACCTGTTATAATAGTATAGCTAGATTCATCACATGTTCCCCCTTTAAAACTCACCACTGCCTTAACCTCAAACAACTTGGATGGCTAGAACTGAAAAACCAGATACTCTTTCAACAATTACTTGTTACACACAAGACCCTGTACCACCCTAACAACACCCCTATCCTCACTCATCTAATTACACCTTACACTAATCTAGCTACACTACGCTCTGCTAACAAGCTTCTAGTTTCCTCAAATAAAGCCAACAACAAAGCCGGGGATTTACTTTTCTCAAACACTGCAGGAAAATTCTGGAATCAGCTTCCTGCTGAATTATCTACCCTTGCTTCTACTTCTCTTTTTAAAAAACATCTTAAAGAACATCTGAAAGCTCATCGGCGTTGTCCATGTACTAACCCAGACTGACATCTTTTTCCCCTTCTATTCTTAACCCTATCCCTTCTCCTTTAACCTGTACTTCCAAATCGTAGTACTACTCTTCCTCTTGAATAACACAATGACATATATATTCTCTTTCCCATAACTATGACTTGCTCATACCTTCTAGTGTGATTTGTAGAATTGTTTTTAGTTTAGTTTTTTATTGAATTGTTTAGTTAATTTCTACTAATACTGTTTAGTATACAAATGTATTATTACAACTGTTCACTAGACCATTGCTACCTCTGTATTTATTCTTAAAGGTTCTATGTATTGTTAACTGTCTCAATATTCAGGTTTGGAGCTTTTCTCCCCGGGCCTCTACTGAAAATGGACATATATCCAGCTAGACTAGCCCGGTCAACAAATGTAAAATAAATAAAATAAATAAAATTTCATTTTGCTTATATGATCTTTTCCTTCTTCCATTGCTATTTCTAATTTGAAGTATTTTTAAACTTTTATTTATTTACTATTTATTGACATTTGTTGACTGGGAAGCAGCACTGGATCAAAAACCCATTTTCAGTGGAGGCCCAGAAAGCTCCAAAAAACACAGTTGCAAAAGATTATTTATTTATTTTTAACATAACAGCATATTTAGAAGATAACAGCAAAATACAGAATAAAAAACAACAATAAAGCAGGGCTTCAGTCAATTCAGTTGAATGCACTTTTACAAATCATTCAACGAAAAAGATGTTTAACCTACTTATATAGTTTGAATGGTTAGAAATAGGAGAAAACACGAAGAGTAAAAGATGGAGATAGCCGACATCTGGAGGTTTTTAAATCAAGTTGTTAGATAAGCTAATGTTTTAAAGGTGGTTTGATCATGTGATTACAGGAACATATGAGGTTAAGGTAGTGTTTTTTTACTGCTGATTTAAAAGTTTTTGTAGAGTCTAGTTAAGTAATAGTGGGTGGCAGAGCATTCCAAACTTTGGCAACTGTATGTTGGGTTGAGTTATGGTTAGGAGTAATTTATTACAAGACCTAAGATTTCGATGTTTGGGTATATGTTTGTAGGATATCTTGAAGAGTAGGGCAGTAATTTGGGTTGTATAACAGTTTGTGGGTAACAGTGAGTTGGCTGCAATATAGATAATGGGGGAATTCAAGCCAATTTAAAGTTTTTATGTCTAGGCAGTGATGTGTGCGAGTTGGCATATTGGAGGCATATTTTGCTATTTTGTAGTAGCATGATTGTAATTTAGTCATGAGAGATGTGTGTAGGTTAGCAAAAATGGGACTACCATAGAAAAGGTACCATAGAGGAGGGAAGGGGAACTAGACTGTTTGCCAGTTTTAATTTGGTAGACATATCTGAGAAGTGTTTATGTCTATAGAGCTTATCTAGCTTGAAATGGGTCTTTTTGATTGAGCTGAATATATGATTTTCAAAGGAGAGTTTCTCATAAATTGTAATGCCCAGAAGTTTAAATGTTTTTACAATCTCAATTTCAGTATTGTTTTGCAAGAATATCTTAAAGTCAAGAATTACAGGTTTAGAAGAGAACACTAATAGTTTTGATTTTTTTTTGGATTAAGTAGCAGTTGAGCCTCATTTAGCCATGATTCTATAGATGTAAATGCTTGTTGAGTTAAGGTATGGACTTCTGAAAAATTATTAGAAGATGTGATTATGATCGAATTGTCAGCATATTGGATAAAAGTACTTTGTTGGGATGCTTTATGGAGATTGTTAACAAATATATTAAATGGCAAAGGCCCAAGAACAGACCCTTGGGGGAATCCTGTATTGCTAATTAGATATTCAGATTATGTTCTATTATGAAGATAGTTTTGAAACCAAGTGATAGTGTGTGGGGAGCAGTTTATAGACTGAAGTTGTAACAGTAGTTTAGGGTGTGACACTGTATCAAAAGCCTTTGATAGGCCGAGCAATATAACTGAAGTTAATAGACCAGCATCAAGAGCTTTGTTTACAGTACTGGCAAATAATAGTAACGCTGTGGTTGTGCTGTGTGCTGACCAAAAGCTGTGTTGTGTGGGTGACAGTAAGTTATTAATAGCAAGATGTTTAAGCAATTGATAGTGTGCACACTATTCTAGGATTTTAGACAGAGGTGAAAGTACAGAGAGGTCAGTAGTTAGAGAGATCATTGGTGTTGCCAGTTATAATGGAGTTTTTCCAGAGTTGTGGGATGTATGATTCAGAGATAGAGTGATTAATGAGAATGCTGACAGGGTAGGCTATAGCATTGGCAGCAAGTTTTAGGTATCTAGCTGGAAGGCCATCAGAACAGGAGAACAAAGCTTTAGTTTTTTTTATCAGTTTATGCACTATGGAGGTGGATACAGGTTGTAAAGTAAAAGAGGGAGGGGGTGGAATGCTATTAAAGGCTGCATATGTAGTGGGGGAGTTGGAGGCTGACTGAAAGTGAGAATAGTTATTTTTGTTTTCATTACAATTTAGATTTCTTTGGCTTGTTGGGAGAATTCATTAACAGGTTTTGAATGGTATCAATAACATGAGAGTTAAAGGCTTGATTTCCAAAACATTTTTGGGTTGTTTTCTTGGATAGAAAGTTTTGCGGAGAAATATCTTTTTTGTCATGGATGACCTGTTTTTTGGCACTATTGTGGAGTTACTTAAATAAGAGTTTGTTTTGTGGGGTTTTATTTTTCAGCCATTCTGTCCAAGCTTTATCCCTAGAAGTAATAGTTTAGTTTGTTTTGTTAACCATAGGGACATGGTTATGCTTAATTCTTTTAGTATGTAAGAGGCAAGACCATTAAGAGTGTCAAGAAAGACCTTGTTAAAGTAGTTAACTGGATCATCTAGTGGTAGTACCTTGGTTGGGTACCAGTTGTGGGCTGTTAGAGTATCTACAAATGTCTGTTGGTTAAAATGGGTAAGATTCCTAGATGTTCTAAGAGAATGTAATTTACCTATTGTACGATAAAACAAACCCAGCAGCAACAAACGAATGAACAATATAAAAGTCCCCACAGAACAGGCAAGAAGGCACTGTGATATTATGTAATTGAATATAACAAGTGTAGGCAATCAGCAGTTGTAAAACATACAAAGCTTTTATTACAAAACACAAAAAGATAACGTTAGCGCTTTCACGGTATTACAGTACTGCTTCTTCAGACAAACATTAATAGCCACATAGCAACTTATATACATATGACATCATTTCAAAAGCACATATACCAATAGGATACAGCAACGTAAAATACATGTAGACTTCCACAATCACAGACTCACTATTTAAAGATGCATGACATAAAACTCTCTAAAAATGAGACATGAGCATGATTGTAAAACCTAAATTCCAGACAAAACATAGTTGGTCAAAAGCCAATATCATTAAAATAAATGAGTAAAATCTACTAGAGCCATTTACTGCTTAACACAGGCTTTAGTGGAATGTGATCATTCAGCCCCTTAGCCAGATGCACCCCCAGCCTCAAAATCCACTACTTCAGTGCGAGTTACTATGTCACCCTCCACTTAAGCTAGGATTGATGACATGCAAAACCTGGAAAACAAAAGTGTGTTCAGGGCCAGTGGACAAAACATGCTTGGCTAAGGCACTGAAATCATGTTTCTTCTTGATACAGTAAACGTGATTCCTAATCCTTTCCTTCAAGCTCCTGTTGGTCTTTCCAACATAGAAATTATAGCAGTGTTGGCAGTGAGCTAAATATACGTGTCTAGTAGGACAGTCAGCAGAAGCCCTTAGCTTCCACAGATAGCCAGTAACTGGGTATCTAAAGAACCTGAACTCATCTATAAATTGGCAATAATTATATTTATTACATTTATGTGTAGCCATTGAGTACTGAGGTAGATAATTGTTGCTTCAAATTACGTTGATTTTTATAGACAAATCTGGGACCATCTACCAATAGATCTAGACACCTGCTATCAGTCTGCAAGATATGCCAGTTCCTAATTACTATGTCTTTCACAATACTGATACCCTTGTTTTCATCACACCCACAATATCTGCCTCTCCGCATACATAAACATTAGTATCTGATAACATCTCATTCATCATGTCATGATAGTAGCTAGAATCTAAAACGACTACACAGCCACACTTGTCTGCTGGGTGAATGGCTATATTCTCATTCTTAAGTCACTTAAAGCTTGTTGTTCTAATCTAGTTAAGTTACCACAACAGTTCATCTTCACTTTATCCATGACTGCATACATCTCTTTCTCACAAACAGTGAGAAAGACATTAAGTGCTGGTGTAAAGGCCAGTGTAAAGACACTAGGCTTCCTAAGAGTATGCATCCTCAACACATATTTGGAAACATCATTAAAGGGCAGGCTTTTAGGGCATCAAGATTGTCTTGCACTTTACCTGATTTCTACAGAAGTCTAGTAGATTTGAAGAATGAATTTACGACCAGGGGCTACGCTCCAGCTGAGGTTAACTGAGCTTGTGCCAAAGTAATTAGTGAATGTGAAGGTAGAGCATGTCCATATTTCTCTGATAAGTACACACCCTCTACAAGACCATCTCGAAGATACAATTGCCCTCCCATTATTTTGAAATACTCTCAGGGTATCAGTATGGTGAAAGACATAGTAATTAGGAACTGGCATATCTTGCAGACTGATAGCAGGTGTCTAGATCTATTGGTAGATGGTCCCAGATTTGTCTATAAAAATCAACGTAATTTGAAGCAACAATTATGTTTTCCTCGACATGTTTCGGTACCTCAATACTCAATGGGTACACCTAAATGTAATTATTGCCAATTTATAGAGGAGTCCAGGTTCTTCAGACACCCAGTTACTTGCTATCTGTGGAAGCTAAGGGCTTCTGCTGACTGTCTTACTAGACACGTCATATTATTTAGCTCACTGCCAACACTGCTATAATTTCTATGTTGGAAAGACCAACAGGAGCTTGAAGGAAAGGATTAGGGATTACGTTTACTGTATCAAGAAGAAACATGATTTCAGTGCCTTAACCAAGCATGTTTTGTCCACTGGCCCTGAACACACTTTTGTTTTCCGGGTTTTGCATGTCATCAGTCTTAGCTTAAGTGGGGGTGGACATAGTAACTCGCACTGAAGTAGTGGATTTTGAGGCTGGGGGTGCATCTGGCTGATTGATCACATTCCACTAAAGCCTGTGTTAAGCAGTAAATGGCTCTAGTGGATTTTACTCATTTATTTTAATGATATTGGCTTTTGACTAACTATGTTCTGTCTGGAATTTAGGTTTTACAATCATGATCATGTCTCGTTTTTAGAGTTTTATGTCATGCATCTTTAAATAGTGAGTCTCTGATTGTGGAAGTCTACATGTGTTTTACGTTGCTGCATCTTATTGGTATGTGTGCTTTTGAAATGATGTCATATGTATATAAGTTGCTATGTGGCTATTAATGTTTGTCTGAAGAAGCGGTGCTACCGTGAAAGCGCTAACGTTTTTATCTTTTTGTGTTTTGTAATAAAAGCTTAGTACATTTTACAACTGCTGATTTCCTACGCTTGTTATATTCAGCTACATAAATTCACAGTGCCTTCTTGCCTGTTCTGTGGGGACTTTTATATTGTAATTTACCCATTGTGTTGAGGGTTCTATCGGTAAAGGCTGGTAAATGGTCACTAAAGATGTTAGGAAGGGTTCAAGACTTTTCTTTATACACCATCCACCATTTTTTCAAACTGCCATATGATTTTCTCAATTACCCTCTTTCTTTAAGAAATTCCATTCCAACAATTTTTCCTGTCAGTCTTTTTAACCCTTTTCCTTTTTTTACTAAATTTCCATTCATTCCTATTATTGCCATACAGCCCCAGAATCTGAAATTGCTTCTCTAATTCCATCTTTTATTTCTTTCATTTTATCTGTAAACAAAACAAATTCAGTTTTAAGAAACTCCACTTATAAGCATATTCTCCTCCCCTTTACCTCTTCTTAACCTACCATTATTTACAACCTCTCTTAGCATTTTCATATATTATGTTGCTTCCCCTTTCACTTTTCTTAAATGAAAATTAAAGTCTACTGCCACCATAACACATATTTACTATCACAATTTTGAATTTTCTCAATTTTTTCTTTGTTACATTTGTACATGCATGCACTACTATTCTAAACACCTTTGGCCCATTTGTTACATCACACACACAAACTCTCTTTCTGCTACTACTACTACCACCATTACATCTAATATTTAAATCTCTTTTTTTTTAATACTGCAATGCCTGAACATGCATCACACTCTATAGTTCACACCACTTCTCTTTACCACATCATCGCAAATTCCACACTTTTCCTATTATCTGTACATCGTATGTCAAGCAAACAAATTCAGTCTGCATCTATTTCTTCCCACCATTCAAACACCATCATTATTCTAACATCACCTTTCATGCTTATTCACATTCAGTGAGGCTATACATATGTTAACCTGTATCTTTTCTTTGCATTTTTTTTTCAGTTCATCTTTTAGCTTCCTTTTTCTCCTTCCCATCCTTCCCCCATATACCTCGTACTTCTCCATCTGGTTCTAACACCCAAAACCTGTTTTTCATCTCTATGTCTGTTTTTTTTTCATATATTACTTTGTGAATTTCATCTAGTGCATTGTTTTCTATATTTTTATCTTGTACTTCCACACCCTCACCTCTATCAATTTATCATTCATTTCACCCTTTCTTCTGTAAAAACTTGTTCTCCCCCCCTGGTTTTCCTCACTTTCAGTCTTCATTTGTGGATAATCAGACCAAAATGCTCCTCACTTCCACATTTCCTATAATATGATTTACATTTTTTTTTCTAGAATATCCCCGCACTGCCCACAGCTCATTCTTGTACAGTCCTGGATTAAACATTCATCCCCACAGAAAAAAAAAACATGCTTTTGGCAGCCTCCAATACTTAACACTTCCTTGTTTCCCATTTATTACTATATTAGGCACGCACTGTATGTAACTTACTTTCTGCTTTTAAAGTTAAATAATCTTCCCATCCCCAGTCAATACTTTTTCACCTCCACAACTTTAATATCATGCACATCCTGACATAAGCTTAGAAAAAAATTTTAATTTGCTTCTATCTCAGTTGTTCTAAAATGTACATTTTGTTTTAACTGTACATTTAAATTTTGATAATATAGTCCTTCCAAGGAGATACATTTCTCCTTTCACATTCATTAATAAATTTTTCTGCTAATGCAAATGTCTCAAAAGTTATTTTCACAGAAAGTTTCAGTTCCAACATGTATTAATGCCCTAATGTCAGACAATCTGAATCCTAAGGACATAACATTGTCGAATGTACAGTACCTGTTTGTTTTCACCCTCACCACAGGCATTTTCTTCCAGCTCTCAGCAGCTCCAGTCTATCTCCTCTGCACCTGCACATCCTTTTCTTTCTGCAGTCTTTCACTGGAGCCAGCTACTGTTGCTGCACATCTTTAATCAGTAAACACTGCCGTCTCTCTGTGTTTACTGCTCCTTTCCATCTTCATAAAGACGGACACAGAACATGACCTTGAATTTAGTTACTCCACTGGCCAGACATGCCCTCTCTGTACCCACACCATCATTTACAGCATTCATCAGTATACCGTCTCCTCACTGCCAAATATTTTGTCCATTACCACACTCCACTGCATGGTTTCCAATTCTGCTCATTCTGCTTCTTCTACCCCCCCCCATAAAACAGTGTCAGCAAGACCCTCTGATTCCATGCTATTCACCTCCAAAACATCTTTTTCCTTTTGAAGTAGTTTCTTTTTTTCTCCTCCTCCAGTTCATCTCTACTCACAGCCTCCATTTTAGATTAAGTGATAACCAGTAACAGCCCTCTGGCACCACATAGTGATCACCTCACAAACAGTTGATGAAGTTCTCCAATGTCCTGGTCAAATTTCCTGTAACAGCACAAATACCACTTCAGGTCTCTCCTGAAAAGCAGGCATTAACTAGTAGGAATAACCCTGTCAACAAAAGGTAAGTAAAACAGATTTGTCTGCTCACCCACACTCTGCTGCACTTTACTGTGAGGGAAAAGTTAGTTTCCTTTTTGTTTGTTGTATTACTTTATTGCCTTTTGCTAATTTGAATACTGTGATTTGTTTTATTTACCTTGTGTTTTACTTGTATTCTGCTTTTAACTGCATATTAAAACTTGAAAAGAGACCACCACTCTGTCTCTTGTGAGTCAGGCAGAAAGTTTTTCCCCACCCTCCCACCTGTTTACTGTAGTGTTCTTAAACACCACTGCCTTTCTAGTTGCCTTCCCCTTATGTTAATATTGACCATATATCTCATTTCCTCTCTGTTTTTACTGGCTTGTGTGAGCACAAAATTATCATTTTGTGAAATCACTCCCCTTCAACTATTTAAATTTATTGGCGATCCTACTGTATTTCATAATACTAGAATACACAAGCGACCACCCCTTTCAATCTATCTTGCCGTTTTAAAAATAGTGACTCTCCACTAAAACTTTACTTTTTAGGCAGGTAAAACTTAAGTTACCTACTTTCACATCTAACTCCTCTCGTGCACACTGCAGTGTTTAGGATAAACCATTTTTTTCATGTTACCTTTAAGCATCCCTGTGACTAGCACTTGCTTTAAAACCTGCTGGAAAGCACTAGGAAGTCTTAAACTGATACAAGCACTCAACTCTCCTTGTCAATAAGGAGAAATTAATTGTAGGCACTAAACAGCCTATAATTGCAAAGTACCTTGCTAAGGTAAGGGAAAACAGCTCATGTATTTTACCAAAAAAAAAAAAACACCAAACCAGGCATGTCCAAGGGTCAGCTTCCGGTGATTTCTCCTGTCCACCTGGTGAATCTGGGCATACTGGGGCAATGCAGCAATTGTCTCATGTACACAGACAACCCTCTCCTCCTACCACCCAACACTACAACCTGCGATAGATGTACTTACATAGCCAAACTGGAAGCAAAGCTCTCCCCACCCAAGATTGTGCTAGACAGTCAAGAGGAGAAGGTTAACACCCGCACTACACCTCAAGCAACAAATAGCCCTTCTAAATCCACACCAACACACAGCAACACTAAACCCACATATATGGAGGCCCTTAACAGTAACCTGTCCAAGCAACAAGGTCCTCTGAAATGCAAACAAACACCAATTACAACCAAAGTGTCACATAGCTCACAACCCCAGTGTGCCACCCAACAACAGCCCCCAAGGCAAGACAATGTACCCAACACTTTAGTCATAGGTGACTATATAGTCAGGCATAATGAAGTCCCACTCACCAGGCTGAACAAGGAGAAAATTACAGTCAGCTGCCTGTCAAGTGCCAGGATCTGCCACATAACACATGTACTCAAGTCACTCCACAACAAGTACAAATATGACTCTGTCATTGCCCATGTTGGAGTGAATGACTTGAGATGTACCTCCCTGGACTACTTGAAACGAGACATGGAAGAGCTCTTGGATCATGTGGCCCAGGCAGGTATGACCCTAGCCCTGAGTAGCATCCTGCCTTCATCCAGAATACCACCACAGTATAAGGACAAAATAATTGACTTCAACAATTGGCTAAGCTTTGGGTGTCATTCAAAGGGATCCAGTATCTGTCTACCTGGGATGACATGATTGACAGACCATGATGCTTTGCCAGAGATGGTCTGCACCTGTCACCCCTGGGATTCTGGTTACTGGCTAATGCTCTTGCCACCCCTATAGTGCTTTTTTAGGCAAAGTTCAAAGGACAAAACCACCACCGTAACAGGTACAAGCATGCAAAATCTGAAGGTAATGCTACTCAATGCTATAAGTCTAAACCTCAAAATGCACTCTCTCAAAGCACTCCTAAAAATGGAGAACATCGATATCTGTGCAGTAACTGAGACCTGGTTCAAGGTTCCAGAGAGCGCCCCTGCAATACTAGGCTACATCTCTTACCACACTTTTCAGCCACCAAACCAGGACTGAAACACTAAAGGTGGAGGAGTGTCCATATTCACCAAGGATATTCACAACACCAGGCTAGTTGCTCAACACATCTGAAATTCTCCAGGTGCAACTAACACTAGGTAAGACTGCAATCCAAATTGTAGCTTGCTACAGATCCCCCCACCATGCCCCAATATTCTCACTACACTTTTCTAAATACTGGAAAATATTAAGCTACAACCAAACACCCTAATACTGGGTGATTTCAACTATCCTGCCATTAACTGGGAAAACTACTTTTGTACCAACACCTTTGCCCAGCGGTTCTTGGAATTCATAAATTCCAATGCCCTGGATCAACTAATCCTTAGTCCCACCAGGGGCTCCACTATCCTAGACCTGGTCATTACCAACATGGGAAATTGATGCTCCACACCTATGGTCACCCCCTCATTGGTTAGGTCTGACCATAAGCTAATCACCCTTGACACCCACATCCCACCCCACCCCCCCAGTAAGGAAACCTCCGTAAAAAAACTACTCCAAAGCTTACTTCATGCTCCTCAAGTCAGAAGTGACAAACTTCATGACACCCATGCAGATGGAAACTGAAAGTTCGACTGCTGAATTCTACGCTAAGGCACTGTATGAGCACATCCACTCATGCATAAATTGTGCCATCCCCAACAGAACCAAGACACTCTTCTCCAAAAAAGGAACCAATCTGGTGGTCCCTTGCCATAAACAAACTTTACAACAAAAGGAAGAAACTGTTGCAGAAAAGAGGAAAATTCCAGGATGCAAAAAACCCCCTTACCAGCCTCAGTAAGAAACTGAAATCCCTCAAAATCCTCCAAAGCTAGTTACGAAAATAAAATTGCCAAAAATTCCAAAGACAACCACAAGGCATTCTATAGCTATGTCAAAAATCTATTCTGAGCTACAACAGAATGGCATTAAATATATTGATCCCAAGGATGCTGCCAATATCCTGGCAGATCGATTCAGTGCAAACTTCACCGCCCTCTCACGCCCTAAATGGCCCATCTCAGTACCGAACGATTGACAAATTCTGGTAATAATGGCCACACAGGTAAAAAACGCACTCTCCAAAGCTAAGAATACAGCATCCATGGGACCAGATGACATCCCAGGCTGTGTACTACATGAGCTACAATATGAAATGGCACCTTACCTAAGTGTCATGTTTAATCATACTCTCACCTCAGGCCTTGTGCCCACTGACTGGCGCACAGCTACAGTTATGCCGCTCTACAAGGGGGGGATCCACCTTGGATCTCGGGAACTACCGCACCATCGGTCTGATGTGCCTGATCTGCAAGGCCATGGAAAGTATTATCATGGAACTTATAAACAAAGACATTGGCAACCTTCAAACACTGGACCCCACGCAGTTTGGGCTCGCGAAGGGCCAATCTTGTCTCCTGAACCTGATTGACTTCTTCAAATCAGTCTTCAGAGCTGTGGACAAGGGTAAGGTGGTCCACGCAGCCTATCTGGACCTCGCCAAGGCCTTCGATACCATCCCCCACCCTGGAATCATAGATAAACTTACTAAACTGGGCATTAATCCCTACGTCACTCGATGGGCTGTCAACTGGTTTACTTACAGACTCCACACTGTAAAAGTAGCAGATTCCAAATCCAGCTCCAGAAAAGTGACAAATGGAGTACATCAGGGTTCAGACCTGGGACTGCTCTTGTTTGGCATCTACTTCTCTGAAGTACAGGCCAACACTAAGGGACTCTGGCTAACAAAGTTTGCAGATGACTGCAAACTGGGAGCCATTATTGAATCCCCAAATGATGTGGATATTCTACAAAAGGGTTTTACAGAAACAGATGCTTGGTGCCAGAGACATGGGCTCAAGCTCAGTGCCAAGAAATGTATAGTTATCCCCTCTGGGAAAAACCGTATACCAGTGAATTACCACATAGATGGCAGTACACAAAAACACCGAAAGTGTGATAAGAGACCTAGGGACACAGGTGGACATTGGTCTCACCTTCGATAACCACATCGCCACAACAGTCAGGAAATCCTTCTATGTGGCACACCTCATCACTAAGGGCTTTTCATCCAGAAAAAAGGAGGTCATTGTCCCACTATACTCATCCCTCATTAGACCCATTATAGAATACAACGCCCTGTTTGGTATGCACCTTTCAAGACATCTGCAACAACTGGAAAGGCTGCTGAAATACCTCACTAAAAGAATCTCAAGCCTAAAGCAGATGCCCTATGTGGAGTGTCTAAAAAAACTCCACCTATACTCTGTCGCATATCGTCTACTCAGAGGTGATCTCTGCTTAACATACAAGGCCCATGTCAAACCCAGAGCTGTTGGACATGCTACACTTAAAGAAATCCCAATCCCTCAGAGAGACATGCCCCAGGGATCTAAACCTTGTCATCGCAATGAACAAAACATGCTGGAGGGATAGGTTCCTGACCCAGAGACTCCCCAGATTCTGGAATAGACTGCCCATACATGTCAAGCATAGCACCTCTTTGGCCCTCTTCAAAAGGAACCTTGATGATAGGATGGGAGATAGGAAATTCACCCCGGGGATCACGTCAGTCGCCCTGCTAGACAGGGGTCTAAGGAACTAAATACTGTGGGAAGAAATTGCCAGGGAATTGTTATGGCTAGGCTTGTATAGGCCGATAGCCTAGTTCCAACCTATGAACCTATGAATAAAACCTTGTATAGAGTATGAGCTGAAAGAATAAGTATAATGCCTTACTAAACTGACTCTGCAAACAAGTTCTTCTACTGACATGTTTGAAGCAAGAAAATGTTACAGAAAACATTCATTCCTATAGTACTCCCACACTAAATAAAACACCTTGACTAATTACTAACAAATTCAGAGCAAATAATGTTCACAGTAATTGAGCAACATGGCCTTTTGCCACCTGGTGCAACCCAATCATTTTTATTTGCTAGCATTTAGCCTTCTATAGTACATAGGGGTCAGAAGAAAAAAATAAATAAATGGGTCCTAGTCTATAAAACAAAGGGTCTTGACAGGTCACATGAATACTGACTCTGACATCAACTCATTGGCAGCTTTGAAGCAGAAACCCGAAGTAAAAAAAAAATGATACTAAGAAATAAAGAAAATAAATATTTTCTGCCAGTGTTTGAAAATAGTTAAATAACAGGAGGTGTTACCAGAAAGCATAACTGCCTAATTAAGGAGGACTAGGCTATTAGATTGTGTCATTTTGAACTCCGCATAGCAACTTCCCCCTTAAAACACTTAGAGGAGCATGCATGTACAGTTCAAGCTACATGAGTTCCTTTGCTTTCACTGTAGCAATTTGCAGAAAAAAATTACTTTAATTTAAAATACATTTACCAAAATAAAAGTGTAATGGCCTCAGCCAAGTAGAATAAACCTGTGCTGCCTACGACCCCATAGAAAATGGAACCAAATTAAATGGTTCTCCCTAGTGCTGTTAAAGAACAAGACTTCGGTAATTTACAAAAGTCATTAGAACAGCTAGAGCTTCCAGAGGACATGTAGTTTCCTTTCCTGAAATTATTTTTTAAATCAGCCGGCCTACTGGTGTACTGCCAAAGAAAAGCTATTGTAAGGTTGCTACCTTCGGCATTGCCATAACACAGACCAAAGCCATGCCTCTGCACTACACGACTCTGCCCAGCCCTGCCACATTTCCACACCCATTTTATAACTTAAACATTTAAGTTATTATGGTAGAATGTCTCTCTTAGTATATTTTTTATTGTTACCACCTAATCTTGGACTGAATAATCACATTACTCTGTTTTCTTCCCTTTTTTTGTTATAATAATTTTAGTGATGCATTTTACTGGGGGGGGGGGGCAGACACTATTTTTTTTTAAACACAAACTCTGGCATTTGGTTCATACTGCTAAACAGAAAAACAGAGTTTATACAGTGCTTTCTGAACTACAAGAGAATCATTCTGATTTCTGGATAGTCTGAAAAAATATTGGATAGACTGAAAGCATATGCTATGGTAATAGGAACTACCATGCCTTCTTCTCAGTAGGGAACATATAGTTATCCCATGTAGGCCTAATATGCAGCTACTATTAATAGGTAGATGGTTGGTGTCCAGAGCTAGATCCTCACTGGCTGAGAGGTGCCCACTGGCTGGGGGGGCTGCCACATTTATTTTTTTAATTTAAAATAAAAAAAAAAAGTACAAGTCAGCTTTAAGGACATTCATCTTCAAGAACACCCGCTGCATGCAAAGTTACATCTCAACATGCATCCGCACACATCTACTGTTGTTTACGTCAATGCACATATTCTGTGCGCACATGTGGAACTAAAACACACAACCATTCCTGCTTCTTCTGCAGAATGTTATCAGAAGGACGGCTGGTGAGGTAAGTTGATCTGAGTGTGTGTGTTTGTGTGTGTGTGTATGTATGTGTGTCAAAAATTCCCTAGTTAGGGCTGTCAGGTTAGCTAATTTAACCAAGATCAAACCTTAGTTACAGGAGACAAGAGCCTGAATCCTCTACACCAACTACCAGACTGGGTTTCAGTACATTTTTAAAGACTGTCAGCTTTAGTGCATTTTTCAACAAATTGCGAGCTTCAAGTGAAGAAAAGTCTACTGCTGTTCATGATATATCTTTTTAAAATGTGCAACTGGTTTGTTTAGCAAATAGCCGTCACGGTTTCTGCTAGAAAATGTGAAAGCAGTGTTAGTAGAACAACAGGTAGCATACTTGCTTTTGACGTCAAAGACTGTGGGTTCTACTCTCACACCATGTAGATGGATTGCGGATACTGTGTTGTACTTTAAGGGTGAGTTGGGGTGCTGTAGCCCTGAGAGAATCCTCCTTTGGATGAGATGCCTTGTAACTATATACCTGTTGTTGGTTTGCCATCCATTCTCTATTGTAAATGTAACATAGGCAAATTATTCTTAAAGGGCAGCAGGCACTGAATTTGTAGATGAAATACTCAAATATAAAGTTGTTTGCTAGTAACAACCTCTTCATTAGTTACATCTCTTTAGTGTGAATTATTCAGATGACTTACTTTAGCAGAGATTGTGCATATTGACTGATATTGGTAGAGTGTAAAGACAGACGTTTGAATGGCCTTTTATAATTGAAATATTCTGAAATGGGCAGTCTTGTCATTATAAGATCATATGTTTTGTTTCACTGCTTATTGAAAAATGTTCAAAACTACAAATTTAAAACACAGGAACAAGTGGCACTGTATTATACAAGGAATACAATTTAATACAATCATGAAGGTGAATCAAAAAACAAATGCAAGTATGAAGGTCCAAAAAATATGTGCAAGGGGCCTCTGGTTTGAAAACAGCCCAAAGGTAAACAATCCACCACTGGTCAAATGCATTTTCTTTGAATATGGGTCTCAATGCTGTTTCAATAAATGTGAGTTTCAAAGGCACAGAGGTTTACTGTTAATGTAATTATATTTTCATTGAGACTATATTGTTTTGTTTAGCAAATGGATCAGTCTTTGTGCTATAAAATTTAAAATAAAGGTTTTTAATTAAATCCAAATATCTGTAATTACTGTAAAAGTGAAGAAAATAGAATGCAAACTGACTGAACAGTGTTTACAGTAACAGGGGAGAAATAGCCAAGCAATGGGACACTGGAATGGCTTCGCGGGGGGTGGGGGTGTGGGCTGATACATTATCCTGCCTAGGGCCCCATTTGACCATGATCTGTGTCTTTGATGGTGCTCCATATGCAGAATTATGATGTAAACGCTGGTATTAAATGCACCAGCAGTAGATACATTCATAGCGAAAGTCATCCAACACATTGCATTATCTAAAATATAGAATACAGATGATAATTATCCAGTAAAGCAAATATTCTAAGCCAGGGGTTTTGAACTGCTGCCTTTGAGCAAGACATTAGCTCAGAACAAGAAGCAATCACCCTGCAGAGAGACTTGAGACATTACATGACAATCCAGCACACTATAATGATAGAGAATTATTTTTCAGAAAATAATGTTACTTTTAAAAGTGCCTGCAGGACTTTCTGGAGTTCCTATATGGGTCATGGACTGGTTGCATGTGAGTAAATATGCATTCCTGAGAGGTTAGCTGAGCAAATAAATTTGCTAAGAATATACAAGATGTGCTTCTATACCTTGTGGTACTAATAGCAGGAATAGGATCCAGCACCCCATGTATAACCAAATCATTTGGCTGGCCAAACTGCTCTTACATTACCTAGTTTAACAAGACTGTATTTGTTTTAGCATGACTTCTTGCTGAAATTCTAACTCTTTAATATGCACTCTGTGGTTTGTTAACACAGATGTAAGACCTTCTGTGAGCCTCATGGAGTAACATCAGTGTTGTAACATCTGTGAGCTGTTCCCAGTGCAGTTTCTTTAAACGACCAGACAACCTTCATTAATGCAACATTATCTTGCTAGATAATTCTAATGACTGAGACAACTTTTGCTCAGCTAGCAGCTCGATGGATGGCTTCCTCTGTCTCCTCAGCCTTGATGCTACTTTGCATTTATCTTTTATTTACTTACTTATTTGGTGTGAGAGAGGGTTGTGTATGAAATGATCTAAGCAGGCAATTTTTTTCTTACATCAATGAGTCATCCATACCATTCTTTTGGATGTGAATAAGCTGAAAATATAGACAGTTTTTTAATTACATTTCAATGTTTAAAGGTTCCCATCACTTAAAATCACATTTACTTGGTAGGCACCATCAATAAAAGCCATTGCTCAACAATTTAGGTACAGATACTAAATCAAATATCTACAGTACTGGTGTGTGTGTATCTCTCTCTCTATCCAGAAATTTCAGAATGCCTTTTTCTCATTTTTTATTGGTCTTCCACTCAATTCCTCTCAGTTTGAGAGCACTATAAATCCCTACAAAGTGGGCAAAAGGACTGAGCAGTCTCACCAGTCTGGACCCAGCAGTAACAACCAATACAACATGTAACTATAAAAGTAATAGTTCTATCTCAGCAGAATGTTTACATCTTCATTGATAATGAATAAATTTATATAGCCATATTTTGGTATTATGCAGTTTCCATGGTCCACTGCAAAGTTTCAGCACTAAAACTAAATTTTGTAACTGGCAAACATTCACATAAGCTACACAAGTACAGAAAAAATCATAGACTACTAAAATAAATAAGCTCAATCAAAAATCATACCTTTTACTCAGCATAACATTTTTGTAAACATTTCTATGTGAAGTTTGCTTGGAAGAATTAATAAATGAGGAAGCTGTTGGTATTCTTTGT
>NC_056747.1:522011424-522183924 GCF_019279795.1 Protopterus annectens | reverse complement strand
GAATTGGCAGGACTTTAAAAAACAGACATTCATATACACAGAGACATGCTGAATATCCTAATAAGAGATGAAAATAACCTTCTCCCTGCAATTAATCAGAGCCACAGCCCATTAATGAAACACAAGAAATGACTGAAAGAACAAAAACATGGTACCTGCAAATATTAATCAAGTGGTTCCATTCTCAAAACTATTACCTTGAAATTTCAAAGAAACTATAAAAATATATGCAAAGCAAAATCTAGCAAAAAAGAAAACAGCAAAAGCCAAGGGAAGTACGGAAAAACGGAGCAAAGCTAAAATACCGACCTTAATATGGAATGTTCAAAAGGGTTCTGTTTTGTACAGAGAATGAGGAAACAGGAAGGTAGTCTAGGAACATTTGGAGTACCGAGCTGAGGCTTGCATTCATTAGTTATACAGGCAGAGGAAGACTGACTGGTCCTAGCACGTCTTTGGTTGCACATTTGAGTTTTTTTAAACTAATTACACTGTTTAGCTGCTGCTTATCGTGTTATCGATTGCTAGAAGCAATTTTTTTCTGTGCAAGTTAGTGTTGTAATTTCTGAATGGATCAGAATGTTATTTTAAATTTACTCTAAGAAAATTTACGTTAAAACATTTGTAGTGAAAGTCATTTATTTTAAATGTATATTGCCTAGCGTCAGGACGTCACTTGTCAGGTTGCGAAGATGCTAATTCCTATAAAAATTCAGGCATCCATGAGATGCTATAAAGAAACAGCTACACCAAATGCAGGTACAAAATAATGGAATTCTCTTACACACGCCCACAGTTATACTTGCAGGATAAGGCCTATGTTGAAAACGTTGGTGGCTAACCAAATTTCTACCTCATAATTAAATTTGGTCCTTTTAAGATCTTCAAAATTAAAATAAAAATGGATTTTTAATGTGAAAATAGAAAAATATATTCTGCTTGATACGTACTTGAGATGGTTTTATGTCATAAGTGATAATTCAATAAAGGTGTGCTTAAAAAATAGCAAGTCTAGGATTAAAATACTATAAACAGCCTGATTCAGAAGAGTTATTTACAAACATATATGTGTACTCCTAACTTTAGAGGAATTCAGTGTTTAGCCTATAACATCAATGCCATTTTTATTACTTCGCTGAATGAAAGTACTCATATTATTTGCCTTTGAGGTAAATTAAAAGTAAAAGACAAACTCCCTGAACCAGATTTGTGAGTGTGCCAACCAGAGGTGCAACCATACTGAATCTGGCCCTCACTAATAAGGCAAAGTGCTGCACACCCCTTAGTGTAATGTCTTTCCTGGTATAGTCAGACCAAAATGGTCTCCTTTGAAGTAAAAATCAAACATTGGAACCCCTGGTAACCTTTGAATATTCAAACTACTCTAAGGCTAACTTCCTACTATTAAGTGATAACCCGTCAAACCTTCATACCCATATGAGCACTGAGAACTTTGCTGCCTATGTAGAACTGTTCAAAGAAACCCTGTTCAAGCATGCTAACTGCTGTACAGAGGAAGTACAGAACTAACTCAAAAAAACAAGCCACCCTGGTGGAATCACATCATCAATAGGCTGTAAAACAGAAGGAAGAAAATCATGGCAAAAAGTAGGAGGTGCAGCATCCAGCAAAATAAAAGTACTCTCAAACAAAACAAACCACTCAGAGGACAAATAAATTCTATCAAAGCCAAGTTTGAGGTAAATTTGTCCTCTCAGGCCAAGGAAAAGGTACTGTTCTAGTGGAGAGAAACACTTTTATTTATTTATTTTACATTTGTTTACCGGGAAGGATCGATTGGACAAAGCTGTCCATTTTTAGTGGATGCCTGGGGAGAAAAGCTCCAGAACAATTGCTAATATACTAAAATTTCAAATATTTTAAATGCTGTGGTGTTGTTTATTCATAGCAGGGACATTAAACAGGGAGAAAAGGACAGAGAGTTGAGCATTTAATAATCTAACCCTGTAGTTGTCCTTTAAGAGGTTAGGTAAAAACCCTTATGTTACCTGATGGAAAGCCAGCTGGCTCACAGACAGGGCCCAGGAAGTTAGAAATGGGGAGTCCACCTCTACAAAGAGGCCAGTCGCAAGCATAATTCCTAAAGGATCAGTCCTGGGACCACTCCTTTTTGTATTTACTTCTCTGAAGTCAAGGCCAATGTCAATGGCCTCTGGCTGACTAAATTTGCACATGATTGCAAATTAGGAACGGTCATTGAATCACCCACTGACACAAATGTTCCCCAGGAAGGGCTGACGCAAACTGGTGTCAAAGCCATGGACTAAAACTAAATTCCATGAAATGTACAATAGTATCCATAGTATTCTTTGAGAAGTCATCCACCCATAGTAACTATCACATTGACAACACACCCCTTTCAGTTGTCACAGTAGTCAGGAGACAGTGATCTAGGCTTTGATCATCATGTGACTACAGTAGTGATGCAATCATTCTGTGTTGTACAATTTACAAAGGTATGACATCTAGGTCCAAGGAAGTCATTGTTCCACTGTAGTCAGCATTCATCAGACCTATCACTGAGTACAATGCCCCTTTGGTAATACCTAAACAGGCACAACCAAGAACTGGAACTTCCACAGAGGTTCCTTAGTAACAGAATACAAGGTGTAAGTAAAATGTCCTATGCAGACCGCCTCAATGCCCTATCCCTGTACTCTGTCTTCTACAGGCTGTTGAGGGTAGATCTATGTCTGGCATACAGGCCATTGTCAGACCCCACTCTGATTGACCTCCTGCATATCCACAAAACAAACAGCACCAGAATGACCTGTTCTAAAGACTTAAACCTTGCCTGGGATATAAATAGGACCTACTGGAGAGAGAGAGATATGTACCCCAGAGACTACCCCTTCTCTGGAACAATCTCCCCATCCATGTGGAGCAGAGTTCCTCCTTAACCCAATTCAAGTGCAACTTGGACAACTGGATGGGGGACAGGAAATTCATCCCTGGTTTGGCACCTATGTCTCACATTGACAATGTAAGATGTTTCATCTCCCAGGACCATGCTTGAGAATGTTTCAACTCCCAAGACCCTTACACTTATCAAGGGTACCAGAACTTGTCAAATCTGGGATGCATGGCTAGGCCTAAAAAGGTCCTTGTGGTAATTAGCCTAGTCAACACCTATTAACCTAAAATAAAAAAAAAACTGCGCATGCAGACACTCACAGACGCACACACTTTCTAGCCTAAGAAAAAAAGGGACTTGCATCCAGACTATATTGCATTTGTGACTTCTTATAAAGAATGTTCAGTAATGTAGACAGAACATACAGTTTTAAAATGTATAAATCATCAGTACATGTATTAAATGCAAATGTATTCGGTGTGACTTTAGTACCAGTTTGCCATCTACCAGAAGAGCTTTCATTCTCACTGAAATGACCCAAGAATGTGACAGTATTAAAAGAACGTGGACCTTAAAAAAAAGGAGGGGGGGGGGCAGAAGGTGGCATCACAAAATGGGAAGGAGGACAGTGAAACTATACATCAGACATTAAACAGACCTTCAGTAATGATGGCCTGCAGGAGAGACCTGCAAAAATAAATGGCCCTGCAGCAAGACAAGTGAAACAGATGAGAGCTTAGCTTTATGGTACTAAAACAGAAATAAAGAAAACAGCAGCACACTGAGGGTGCAATACGAATGAAAGCAGAGGACAGAGCAGGAAGCATTAAGAAAAAAATTGTCATAATTGTAAAAACAGTTTGTGTGTAACAGGAATTACAGAGTGAGCTGAAATGGATTGGCTTAAGACTATATCAAACAATTTTGTAATATATAACCAGTATTTAAAGTACTGACTATTATGGACCTCAGATACTTTCAAGAAAATGCCTCTGGTTGCAATTCCATTGTACAAACTTACTTTTAGAAGCTGGGTGGGGGATGCTTTGCACATGAAAACAAAATTGAGGCTCTGAAAAGTACATACTAAAGGCATTTGGCGTTGCCTTCAGTTAACCTGATAGGAACACCATGAACAGCATCCACCACTGAATGAAAAGTTGCTTGCGGCTAGTAATCAACTTTTGTAGGGTTTTCCATTTAGGCACAAGCAAACAATTTATATGACTACAGGCAGCCAGAGGCAACAAGAAGGAAAATTCAGCTTTCTTGGAATTTCAGTACCACATTTACAACAGGCAGCCCCCATCTCATCCTTAACTGCTCCTGATCAGTCATCAGTACATTTATATTAAGCTAAAGAGCTTGCAATATGCCACTGACATATCTGCTCTTTGCTTCCCAGTTTTTCCTAAGCCACACCTGAAATTGGTCAATATTGATCAGTGCACTACCCTAGTAAACAAATATAAATAAATAAATAACTTTAATTAATTTCCGACTCCCACAAAGTCACTGGTCTGTCTTCACAGTGCTGACTGCCAAGCAACACCATGTGTGACATGGAATTATATTAATTTAAACCTATTGTTCCCAAACAAAAGCACAAGTATTCAAAAATACCACAATATATTTTAAAAGCTGGAGTACAGTCATTGTGTTCTTAAAAAAAAAAACACTCAAATAGCAAAATATTAGTAAGAGGAGGAGCTGAGCTGAAGGAGGTTGACAACTTACAAAAAAAAATACTGACGTGTGACTGGGCTGGTTACCTCTTTACTGTAAATCTCAGCATGTTGGCAAGGCTAGGCACAGAATTGTGAGTTCTTGATTGGCAACATGCAAGTTGTCATGCTGTTCCAACATATGTATCAGGATGTCACAGCCAAATTAAGAAACTTGGGGGAACTTGTCTGACACTGCTCATTTAACTTCTATTTGCTCTGTCCAATAGCACCTACTCTTCCAATTGCTATTTCCCATGTACACTTTGAAAGGAATGGCTTTCAGACTTTCAGTTTGCTGATCTTGGACGTTAATACTATTCTCTACATAGTAATGAATGTTAATATGGCTTGCTTGTAATGTTAGTTTGAGTTTCAAAAATTTTGCCTCCAACTCCCAATCTAAGAAATTTCATACTGGCTACAACAGTGAAAATCGGTCCCTTTGTAAGTAGGTCCACAATAGAATGAACTCACTCACTTTCTCCCTTCTAAACAAAATGCTTGGTTCTCTAAACAGAGATGCCAGGCTTAATCTTTTCAGCATTAAACATCCTGCTAGCAGTTATTTCAGTTCCACTACTGTTCAACATGTGTCCCATACAGTGATTTCATAAATAGTTCTTTCTTTTTTCAAGTAGCAGTCTTTCATCAAGAAAATCACAAAACCTTTTAAGTGCTACATAATTCAGTCAGTGAACTTGTATGACATGATATCAGTAGGAAATGTTTGTAATCTCAACATCCCCCACTTCCAATGAGGACACTGTGGAGCTCACTACATGCTAATGTTTAGGTCCACATTTTTATCCAACACAGTGACATTAAAAGGAAGGATTACATCACCTCACAATGATTATCCATTACATAAGGGGGCTGCTTCCTCCTCAACTCCTCTTTCATACATATTTTGCTTTTAAGTCATCTAAGAATGTGGGGAATGAGGAAGCACCAGCCCCCTTGCAAATGGGATTTAAAAAAGTGTGCAAATCATGTCAGACTGACATGAAACCATCACCTGTCAAATACATTGCACAATGACAACTGACAAGAAACAGCCACTCCCCCAGTCTCTTGAATCTGCTAGAATGAAATAACGGTTATCAAACTACATGGCCATCAAAAACAATTGGGGTCTAATGTTGTATGTTATTGCCATTACTTTTGACTGCATTCCTCTTGAATGCTTGGCTGATCCAAGTGAACAACATAATCACATTAATGCATTTCAGCTTGCTGCTCTCATAAACATGTACTACCTTTCCAAAAAAAAGGTGTAGGGGAATTTGTCTCACCCCCCCACACACATACATACAATGTACCTTCCCAACTCTAACTGTTTTTATCCCACAGACTTCTGACTGATAAATGTGAAAGAAATAACATCCACAGTAATGTTTGAAATCATGCTTCTTTATGCACATTTCCTCTCCTCTTTAGCAGCCCATATGAATGGCCTCCTAACAATGATCATGTAATGTTCCTTCACAAGGTTGGCCTCCTTATCAACCAGTCTTGACTTTTAACCCCCAATTGGATGTTTGTCATTTATCTTCACTAGTCTGGAAAACAATTTTCTTACATCACTCATTTTCCACTATTTGCTTGCTTCATCTATTTCAGCATTGGCTGAACGGGCAGAGGAACCTACCACAAATTGCTTAATCAAATTCATATTACATTTAAATAATGTTTGAATTCCAGTATTATCAGGGAAGTTGGGAATGCACCTAACTTGTTGCAGGGGCAGTTTGACTGGTTAGCTAAAGAACTGTCAAGTTCAGCTTTTAGATGCTGGTAGCAGTCACAGCTGTTTTGTGACCACCATTTTTCCTCAGCATCAACATCAGCAGCAAGTAAGAGTAGCTGCATGCTCACACAGTAACAAACTCAACTGACTCAAGTGTAAATTAATTCTTCCCTATTATTTCTTCACTGAAACAGCACTTCTATGATCTGTATGTACCGTTGCAGACCAATTATCTTGTCACAAATGACATTATTGGAACCCTAACACAGAGGTCAGAAAAAAACTTTGTATCTACCACTGTTTTAAAACAATTACCTTAAAAATACAGTCAGTTAAAAATAGTGGTCCCTACAATTCTTCTTTAATCATTGTCGAAAAGGATGAGATTGGAGCAGTATTGAGTCAGTTGCTAAGTAGATTCACTTTCTTCCCATTTAATTAATTTTTGTAGAGGGCAAGCAACTCAAACTGTATTGTTAATATTCATGTGCTCTAATGCATGTTGTATGCGTACACACAGTCCCTTTATACAGAGATGGACTAAAATTGCAGAGACAAATCACAATTGCTTTCTCACTGGTTATGGCTTGACTGATCAAAAAATGCTAAAATAATTAAATAATAAAAATGTTCAAAAAATGTGCATTCCACAATAACAAGCACCCCAGGTGACCACCTACTTCACCTATCTCTAAGGCTGGCCCTGCTGGCCATAGTTAAATGATCAATGATGTGACATGTCATGAAGGGCCAGTGCATATATCTGATTGCAGCAAGTTGAAATACATTATTTAACCTATTCCTTCATTTTGATCACAAACATCAGAAGTGGTCCTTTTAGGTGATTGGTGAGGTAGGCTGTTTAATGGCAAATGACATTAGATTCTGAAGATTAAACAACTGCTGATTTAGATTTGTTAGGATTAGTGGTACATGGGTCTGACAGCAAAAAGATGAAATACAGTGCTTAGGCTTTTACTTCTTTCATTACAATCACAGTCAAACATCAGAGGTGTGTAAATTCAGATGGTGCATCGTTGGGAGGTAAAAAGGGAGGCTCTGTTAGAAGGCAAAGGACATTACAATTGGTTGACAACAGTTAAATGAATGTTGATAAGGCTAGATATGATGGACAGTGCTTGAAAGCAGCAAGCTGACATGCAATTTAAACATCAGAGGAGTACAACATTTTGAAAAGTGCTATTTTCAGCAGAGCTGGGGAAATGGTCTGTGCATGAAAGTAAGAGACGGACATTAACATGCTAAAATCAGTGAACGAGGCATGAATTTCAGTCATTTGACCACCATCAAACATAAGCAGCATACCATATCAGAGTTGTTATTCTTAATGACTGATCACCAATTAGTGATCTGGCATACCAGAGGCAGCATGTAAATATGTTAGTGTTTTTTGGTGGATTAGTGTATGAAATTCAAAAGTTATCCATGGTGGTGGTGCTACGGTAGCATTGTCGCCTCACAGCAAGATGTTGTCCCGTTCGATTCTCTGCTAGAGAGTCTTCTGTGGAGACATGCATGAATGGGCGTACATTTGTTGAAGGTTGTGTGTTAGGGCCGGCAACTCAGCATGTAAAAATCAACTGCCAATCATTAGCAGACCAGAGTTCCACTGTGGCGATCCCTAACCGGGAAAATCAGAAAGACACAACAAGTATATGAAAGTCAAAGGTTTTATTTGTGGACATCTTATGAGACTTCTCTCTTCCTATCTCAAGGGGTATGTACTATTGGGGAAACATATTTGTAAAAGGAGTTGAAACTAGTGACCGAGGGGAATTTTATGAATTCAGTGAACACACAACTCATGTTTTAGCTTTCAAATTGGCTGCTTTATAGCCCTAATTTTACAACATCCCTCCTGAAAGTGGTTTTAGATTCAGTTCAAGCAAACCTACATGCTACCTTTTTAATTCTTTTGTTAAGCACATGGTACTGTCATAAATATATTGGGCTCTTAAAACACAAGAATGAAGCACACTATACATTTGTGCATGAAATGGTATTTTTCAAACATCAAAAATATTTATAAAACTAAAGAAAAAACTATCTGGAACTGTGAGCTGTCACTCAAATTTAACATGCAGCTGTTCTGTTATCTCCTGCAGATAAACACACAACCTATGTACAGTTTATAAATGAATACCGATATTTTGTCCCCCCAAAGTTACCAGGAAATGTCAAAATGCTTCAGAGCTACAACTCCAACTACCATGTTCCAAACACATGATCAGTTTCAACTACTGAGAGGAATATGACTTTTGTTCAGGTTGTGGGGAGCATGTCATGCCATTGAAGGCAATTTTACTGAATGCAAAAAATTGCAAATGCTGTTCATCAAAACTATTTTTGCCAGCACTGGAGTTTGTTTTTTTCTCCACTATTGTGTAATCTCAGACTTCATATATATATAATTGGGGAGGGCAAGGGGGGCTTGTTTGCAAACACTAAACTGTTTAGTTGCTCGCCAAAGGTAGTTTTAGTAAACAGTTTTCATTTTTTCCCCGTTCACCATAATTGCTTTTGATGACTTGATATGAATCTGTTTGAAAGTTCAACCAAGACACAGCTTCAGGGATCGAGCCAATAAATATCCAAGTACCAATAGATGGAAAACACCGATGTAAAAACTTTCTTTTATTAACACAAGTATAACCAGAGGTTAACGCCAATATTTCCAACTAGTAAAGCACGTTTTCGTTGCTAAAATGCAACTTCTTCAGACAATGAGAGCATCTGAATATGTAGTTTAAATACACTTGTATAGGATAACATGTGATTCCCATTAACAACTTAAAGGGATATGTCATAAAATAAAAAAAAGTTTTTACATCGGTGTTTTCCATCTATTGGTAAAGTTTTTACATCGGTGTTTTCCATCCATTGGTACTTGGATATTTATTGGCTCGATCCCTGAAGCTGTGTCTTGTTTGGATTTTGTTGTTTACAGCTTCCCTCAGCTTTGTGAAAGTTTTTACATCGGTGTTTTCCATCTATTGGTACTTGGATATTTATTGGCTCGATCCCTGAAGCTGTGTCTTGGTTGGATTTTGTTGTTTACAGCTTCCCTCAGCTTTGCGATTTTTGGTGCTCTGTTTGAAAGTTATTACATCATTAATGCATATAAAAATTTGTGTTCTCTACCCCACTTCATTAACAAATCATGTGGTCGCATGGGTTTCCTCCGGCTGCCCTGGTTTCCTCCCACATCCCAAAGACATGTTTGTAGGTGGATTGGACACTCTAAATTGGCCCTAGGCGTGAGTGTGTGCGCCTTCTGTGGAAGGTTTGGCTGGCAACTCGACACCGTAAAATAGAGCTGCACTCATCTGAGACGACATCAGCAGTGAAAATCATAAATATCTTTATAGAAAAAAGGGAACTATTTTTCCTGGAAAATGCTACTACCACACCTACCTGTGCACAAAGTGGTTTGATCAACTTTCTCCATTAACTGCATATAAATCTGAGTTTACAATAACAGTCCTGGGTGCACTGCGTTCCTAAAGGTTCAGGTATTATTTCTTGAAATTGTACTAAGAATTATCAAAAGAAATACTGAGACATTGCCTCTTATACATAAGCATACACAACCTTTTTGCAGCTACAGTCTGGTCAGTTGCATTTTTTTTCATTACAAAGGTATGAGACTTGTGTTCATGGAAAGGAACCCAGAAAACATTCAGAAAAGATCTATATGCGTTATTACAGCAGGAGTATATTACATATTTCTCTAGAAAACAGAATGTTTTTGTCAATGGAAGCATGCCGGCAGCAAACCTCCTTGTACTGGTCATGGCGATGTGGTCAGGTCAAACTTAGTACTAGACTACATTCAAATCGTTAAGGCTAAAATAATTGCCTTTTGCATACTTTTGGAGAATTCCAAAATTAGTACAACCGACACATGAGCTTTTATACAGTACTGAATGTAGGGGGGCTTGCAGGCATTTGACAGTGGAAGTCTGAAATACTGCATATACATTTCCACTGGAGTGGGTATCTATGCCTTCTGTTCAAGGGTAAATTGCACCACATGCCAGATTACATCTGCACTGATCTTTTATTGTAGCATAAGTAAATGTCAGAAATGTTCCTAAAGTAAAACTCACACTAGTATTTATATATATATATATATATATATATATATATATATATATATATATATATATATATATATATAACTATGGAATGTAACTGTCAATAGATTTATGGTATATTGATACATATTATACAAAGATAAATTTGTATATTTGCCTTTAAATACAAGATTGTCAAGTGCATTCTGTAGCTACGTTTTCTGAGAAAACTGATAGAAACATTTACATTCAGCAATATGGCCCTATAATGCTAGATACCACTAGTGTCATATGGGGCATACAGATTCAAATGTTAACGACCTAGCTTAGAGGAAAGCTGCATGTCGGGTGGTACACAATTCTTTTATTCTTCACTTTGATTAAACATCTGACAGTATTTATATGATATTTACTCATCATCATGGTAAATCCTGAGATACTACATGGCTCCAGAAGTGAAAAATAAAGTTGCAGAAGTGAAGAAATAGTCGTTGCTTCCCAGAGATTATACGTACAAAAGTATAATTTGCATTCAGAAAAATGGCCAAAATGCAACCACCAAGAATTCAGTGGTTACAAAGAAATGTTGTGGTAATCAATACCCACCAGTGTAGTAAACTTCATCTCAGATGATATCATACAGATGTTTAGTATGCAGAACTCAGCTGCACCTTGTAATATCTTCACTTCCTTTCATTGCCACAGATCACGAAGGTCCTGCCACTATGTTGTGTCTTTCGGCTTTTCCCGGTTAGGGGTCGCCACAGCGGAACTCCGGTCTGCTAATGACTGGCAGTAGATTTTTATGTGCTGGCTTGCCGGGCCTAACGCACAACCTTCAATGAAGGAATGCCCATTCATGCATGTCGCCACACAGAAGACGCTCTTAACTGAGAATCGAACGGGCAATGTCTAACTGTGAAGCGACAACGCTACCGCAGCACCACCACCGCATGTATCTGTTAAATTTCGCATAGTTTCAGAAAGGAATCTGCTTCACTCTGAATGAGCTAGGGCAGAAAGACTACTCTAGTTTTTAGTACTGGTCACTACTCAATTTTACATCTTGAGATGCATGTCTTGCATTAGTTAAGTTCACATATTATAGGAGTTTAAACTGCTTTCCAAATGGGTTTTTTGTATAGATTTAAAGAGCAGTTCTACTCCAACACAATATAAACAATCTGGCAATCATCATTATTTTTGGCCAGTACTGCTGTTATGCATAAATTAAGGAGAGTCTGAAAACAAAACAAAATGAATACTGCATGCTTTACCATATCTTCCAAGTGTCACCTTTCTAATACAGATGAATAGTAGGACTGTTACACAGAAGTGGTGTATCTGGCTTATTATGCATGAAGGGGTGCATGTCTGCCAACTGTTTAAAGTTTCAGGCTTGACTGTTTCATAAAACCCTATTTGACTCTCTGTTTTGAGAGAATTTAAACAAATACTGAAGCCTTCAGCACATAGCAGGATCATTCAAATGAAAGAAAAAAAAAACCCAAAAACTAACATGACTTCTACAGGCCAAGAAAACACTTATTCCCGGCATTATCATCAATGCATTTAAATAAAGAACACTTCCATATGTCTCAGAGGAGCTGTATAACAGGGACACAAACTGCACTGTGGGGAAAACAATACCAAATCTATATGGCAACCCTTGTAATGGTCACTGAGATGAAGAAGAAATTAAACACAATACAAAACACTTTCAGTGATTTCTAATGTATTGGTATAACACAGGCAATCTAATTTGATAGGAAAAAAAAAACATTTTTGGAGTTTCATGGTGAATTTTTACTTTAAAAGAAAATTAGAAGTGAAGCTTTGCAACCAGGAAATCAATTTCTCTTCATTGCAAGCAAATAATTAAAAAAATCCTGAAAAGGTGCAGTGAGTTAAATCCTTGCATATCACTGGGGGGAAATCAAAGTATTTAACTCTCATTTTTCTTGAAGACTAACACAAAATTGCAGCAGCAGTACAGAAGCTGATGAATTAATGTCAGCCTAAAAGGAACTTGCCACTTATTTGTCATTAGTTCTCTACAAGGGCACAAGGTTCTACTGACACTATAGATATGTATGTTACTGATCTGAAGAATCAAATCATAAGCCCTGAAAATCTTCAGAATTCAAAGGGAAAAGAACTCTCTGGGGCATTCTATCAGTGTAGGACCTCACAGGATGTGCAGTAGCAAATCCCGCCCTAACTGCACCTCCGTGTAGCAGCTGTATGAATATTCATTTCTGTGACAAAAGTACTGTCATGAATATCGATGGCCAGACTGCACCCGTGTAAGTTAAGAAATCAACATTACAAAAACTATTGCAGAACTATATTGACAGAATATAGTAAACAAAATGAATTTTGATTTATGAATAAACAGCACCTGCATAAGTCTTTCGGCTTTTCCTGGTTAGGGGTCGCCACAGCAGAACTCTGGTCTGCTAATGATTGGCAGTAGAGTTTTACGTGCTGGTTTGCCGGGCCTAACGCACAACCTTCAACGAAGGAACGCCCATTCACGCATGTCGCCACACAGAAGATGCTCTGAGAATCGAACGGGCAACTTCTAACTGAGGCAACAACGCTACTGCAGCACCTTAAGTAGTAGTCAAAAAAATCGGTTTTAGTACAGACAGCATTCAACTGCAAATATTGCACAACTGTTCTCACAAAATCAGCTTATAAAAAGTGCAATACGCTTGCAGTTGAATAAAATTTATACTTTATGGTAGACAAATAAAACACTATGAAGAACCCCTATGGCTGCTGTCCAAAAATGAAATTCTTTACACCGTCTCAAAAATAGTACCCAAAGTCAAGTCCTCACAAATTAGGTTTTCTCCGGTAGAGTTGCCGCCTCACAGTAAGACGTTGTCCTGTTCGATTCTCAGCTAGAGCGTCTTCTGTGTGGAGACATGCGTGAATGGGCGTACCTGTGTTGAAGGTTGTGCATCAGAGCTGGCAACTCGGCACGTAAAAATCTACTGTCAATCATTAGCAGACCGGAGTTTCGCTGTGGCGACCCCTAACCGGGAAAAGCCGAAAAACACAACAATGGAATTTCGTGTCTAGAAAGAACTGATCTAATGCATGCAGCAAATGCTTTGAATGCAAATGCCATTTCTCCAAGTAAGTTCCAGTAAGTTTCTCCTGCAATATTTATTTCTACCAAAGACATTTTGGTTTAAGTTGGGTTTTCTCCTATCCCGAGACATCTTGCACTTTTGTCTTGCATGCAGATGCTTTTTTACATAAACTATGAGTCTGTTATATTTTAGGCACCCTAAGTGCCCCTTACCATCTCATCATCTAACCCCTTACCAGTGCCCCTTACCATCTCATCTAACCCCATCAACCTTTGGTGCAGCTGCTGGCGTGTTGGGTAATGACCAAATGGAGAGCTAACACAATTGTGGACAGTCTAGAGACAAGACTCCCAATGCATATTAAGGAAAAGCAGGTCAGGAAAAAAAATGTAACTTTACTTTGGTAATAAGGTGACATTGCTGTGATTTTTTTGGGTCTACTTTAGAACACCGACACGCCAGTTCGCCGACATACAAACCACAGACACCAAACAACCGACAACACACAATACCGACAACGCAAAACACCGAACACCATTACACCGACACACTACACGTAAACAACACATTACACTACATTACATATCCACTAGCCCTAACCCAAACCCTAACCCTAAGGTCCGACACTACCGCACACTTACCCTACTTGCACCCTAACCCTAACTCACGTAACCCACCCCTAACCCTAAGATCCGACACTACCGCACACTTACCCTACCTGCACCCTAACCCTAACTCATTTAACCCACCCCTAACCCTAAGGTCCGACACTACCGTACACTTACCCTACCTGCACCCTAACCCTAACTCACTTAACCCACCCCTAACCCTAAGGTCCGACACTACCGCACACTTACCCTACCTGCACCCTAACCCTAACTCACTTAACCCACCCCTAACCCTAAGGTCCGATAGTACCAGACACTTACCCTACCTGCACCCTATTCCTAACTTACTTAACCCACCCTAAAATATAAACCTGTCACTAACACACACTTACATTACCCAAACCCTAACTCCGACACTACCGCACACTCACCTTTCACACACCCTAACCCTAAATCCCTCACTATTGCACACTTACCTGTCCGCTCCCTAATCCTAAATCCCTCACTAGCGTATACTTACCAAGTCGCTTACACGCCCTTGTCGGTCTTCCAGCTGTCGGGATTTCAGCATGTCGGTCAACTGCGTTGTCGGTCCTTTCGCGTTCCTCTTCCGCGTGTCGGCGAACTGGCGTTTCGGTAATTTGAAGAGGACCCGATTTTTTTACGTATGTTGGCTGATTGATATTGCACTGATTCTTGCCTTATTATTTCTGGCATGCTGGATGATTGCTATTGCATTGAATTTTACGTATTATTGCATGCATATTCATATTGAAGACATGCAGGTAATTTAAACATGACGTGACATGCAAATTACCATGCGTGCCACTCATCTGGGGTTTCCATGCCCATTTCACCTGTCAGTCAGTCCCGGCACACCCAAACCTGCACAGAACTAAGCGGGAGGTACTTCTCTAATATGTCCTTTCTGGTATACGAAATCAAACATTGGCAGCAAAACTAAAAAAGTTAGAAGTTCTGGATGTATGCAGAGCAACCAAAATTAGAAGTAGACAGCTAAAAGTTAACTGAGAAGGATGCAAGACAAAATCTGAGTCAAACAAAAGGCTAAAATGAGAAATAAAGTAAATATCATCTTGCAAAACTAATGCGTGTGAAAAAAAGCCATGAAATGAAGTGCTGTAACAGCAATTGTGCCAAAACATCATGCAATTGCAATTAAAATCACATGCACTGGGTGTGGTTATAAGGATAAGTGGAAGAATTGTCCTGACTTTCACACATTTCGCAGAAGTAATACTAAAGGCTATTTTTTTCAAGATGTATTAAAAAATTAAGGAGCAAATGCACTGAAATGGAAATGCATAATTTTGAACAGATGTGATTAAAATGAGCAGTGCCAAAAACAGTTTTGGTAGACATTACTGAAGTGAAAACAGTTCATGCAGTGAAGTCTGAAAATGTTTCAGACCCATCACAGGCAGGCAAACAATAATACAAACCAGAATGTTGACATAATTCCAGGAATTTATAAACAAAATACTGAATTTAAATCAGACAGGTGCACACTACATTTTTTCTGATCCAGTATCTGTCTGCCTGGGATGACATGATTGACAAACCTCGATGCTTTGCTAGAGATGGCCTGCATCTGTCACCCCTGGGCTTCCGGATACTGGCCAAGGCTCTTTCCACCCTTACAGTGCCTTTTTTAGGTGGTGTTCCAAAGACCAAATTACCACCATAACAGCTACAAACAAATGCAATCTGAGGATCATGCTGCTCAGTGCTAGAAGACTAAATCTTAAAATGCACTCGCTCAAAGCCCTCCTTAAAATGGAGAACATCGATATTTGTGCTGTAACAGAGACCTGGTTCAAGGCAGCAGAAAGCACCCCTGCACTACCAGGCTATAACTCATTCCACACCTTTCAGCCACAGAACTTGGACCAAAGCTCCAAAGGCAGTGCTGTTTCCATATTCATAAAGGATGCGCACACCTCCAGACTGGTAGCCCAACATAATGCATCAGAGATACTTCAGGTGCAGCTAACAGTGGGTAAGACAGCAATTCAGGTCATAGCCTGCTACAGGTTCCCAACCATGTCACAAGACTTGCACTCCATGTTCCTAAGCACCCTGGAGAATATTAGGGTCCAACCTAACACTCTCATACTGGGCAACTTCAACTACCCTTCCATTAACTGGGAAAACTACTCATGTACCAATACACTTGCCCAACATTTCCTGGAATTCATTAATTCCAACTCCCTGGACCAGCTTGTTCTTACCCCCACTAGAGGCAGCAACATCCTTGACCTGGTCATTGCTAACAAGGATAATCGTTGCTCTACACCAATAGTCAACTCTCCCCTGGTTAGATTCAACTACAAACTAATCAACTTGGAAATCCCCCCCCCTGCAAAGGTAACCACTATGAAAAACTCCTCTAAAGCTAACTTTGGGCTCCTAAAAACAGAGGTGGCTAACTTCACAGCACCCATGCAAATTGAGAATAGTTGCATCACCGCCGAACACGTACACAAATGCATGGATCTCACCATACCCAATAGAACCAAGATGCTCTGAAGCCAATCTGGTGGTCCCCTGCCATAAACAAACTCTACAACAGAAGGAGGAAACTGATGCAGAATAAGGTGAACTACCATGACTGGAAAAACTCCCTTATCAGCCTCAACAAAAAGTTGAGATCCCTCATCAAATCCTCTAAAGCTAGCTATGAAAACAGAATTGCAGCAGATAGTAAAGACAACCACAAGTCCTTCTATAGTTATGAAAATAATCTCCATGGCAATACCCAGATTTGCTCTGAGCTACTGCACAATGGTACCTCCTATACCAAGCCAATAGATATTGCCAATATACTGGCTGACAGATTCAGTGCCAGCTTTATCCCCCGCCCCCAAAGAACCAATCACAATACCAGTAGATTGCCAGGCACCCAGTATTACTGCTGCACAGGTTAAAACAGCACTGTTGAAGGGCAAGAATACAGCTTCTATGGGACATGACAATATCCCTGGCTGTGTTCTACATGAACTACACAGTGAACTAGCACCTCACCTGTGTGCCCTGTTCAATCACAGCCCCATCTCAGGCTTTGTCCCTCTGAATGGCACACTGCTACAGTTATCCCTCTCCACAAAGGAAAAGGGACTACAGACCCTGGAAACAGTCACCCCCCATTAGTCTGAGGAGTCTGATATGCAAAGCTATGGAATGCATCATAATGGACCTAATAAACAAGGATAGAGGGAATCTCCAAACTCTGGATCTCACACAGTTTGGTTTTGTGAAAGGTAGATCATGCCTACTCAACTTGGTTGACTTCTTTGAGTCAGTCACCAGAGCTTTGGATGAAGGCAAGTTGGTTTATACAGCCTACCTTGATCTGGTCAAGGCCTTTGATACTATTCCCCATGCAGGAATCATAGAAAAACTCACTAAGCTAGGCATCAACCGCTGTATAACTAACTGGGTTCCAAACTGGCTCACAGATAGAACCCATAGTGTGAAAGTAGCTGACTCCAAGTCAGACTGCTGACTTGTCACGAGTGGAGTCCCACAGGGTTCATCCTGGGTCCTCTCCTGTTTGGTATCTACTTCTCTGAAATCCAGGCCAACACATCCGGACTCTGGCTGACAAAGTTCACAGACAATTGCAAGTTGGGAGCTATTATTAACTCCCTAAGTGATGTTGACATCCTACAGAATGGCCTCACTGAGACCAGCGACTGGTGTCAGAATCATGGCCTTAAGGCTCAATGCCAAAAAATATGTGGTCATCCCCTTTGGGGAAAAAAACGGTTCCCATAAATTACCACATTGATGGTAGTCCACTGAATACAGAAGGCGTTAAAAGAGATTTGGGAACACAGGTCGACAGAAACCTCTCTTTTGACCACCACATTGCCACTGTGGTCAGAAAGTTCTTCTATGTGGCACATGTCATTACTAAAGGTTTTGCATCCAGGAAGAAAGAGGTAATTGTCTCCCTCTACTCTTTCCTCATTAGGCCAATCATAGAGTACAATGCCCCATTTGGCATGTACCTCACTAGACACCTGCAAAAACTGGGGAGGCCACAAAAGTACCTCACAAAGAGGATCCTAGGCCTTAAACATTTGTCCAATATGGACAGACTAAAAAAACTACAACTATTCTCTGTCTCGTATCATCTACTTAGTGTTTGACTTACAAAGCCATGTCTGACCCAGCTCTGTTAGAAATGCTACATTTAAAGAAAGCCCAATCCCTCCACACCACACACTCCAGAAACATCAATCTCATTACCACAATCAACAGAACGTACCGAAGGGACAGGTTCATAACCCAAAGACTGCCCATGCTATGGCGTAGACTTCCCATACATGTCAAGCAGAGCACCTCGCGGACCCTCTTCATGAGAAATATCGATGAGTGGATGGGAAACAGAAAATTCACCCCCGGGATAACTCTAGTGGTTCTACTCGACAGAGGCACTGGGAACTAAGGTCAGGTGGCATGATGCCAGGGTAATCCTATGGCTAGGCTAATAAAGGCCCCAGGGCCTTTGGCCTAGTACACATCTATGAAGGTACTTTGGAAGCACAGATGTTCAAAAGAGACACAAAAGCTGTATGCACACCGTCAACATATTCTAGTCACAGGATGGAGCCATTAGGTTAAAATCTAATAAGTCAGTGCAGAAATAAACAGAACAAGATACTATTTCAAACAGTAGCACTTAAAGAAGTTACTCCTATTGGCTTGTGGAAAGCTAGGTATGGAAAAAAATACAGTGTGCAACCAACAAGCAAAGATGTACAAAGAAGTGTCACAACCAAAGATGACATCTCATAGTGTAGAACCATGGCAATGACGTTCTATATGCAAATAAAATCAGCTAGGATAATAGCATATACAAATAAAACTTCAAGCAATGCCAGTCGTATGTTCCAAAGAAAATACCAGGAGAATTCAGGAGTTGATCTGAGCAGCCATTAAAGGGATTGGAAAGCTTAGGAGTCATTAAAAAGGTATTATACAAGATTAAACCCTGACTGAGTTGCAGATGACTCGCATCTAATTTAGGGACTGGGACTCTGAAGAGTTAGCTGGGGGTGATGGGGATGAGAAGCATTTTGCCAGTTCAACTATCCTTGCAGACAACTGAAGGGTTTTCTAGAAATGCTGCACTCCATGCAGAACAGCTCAGGTTTTGGGCCTCCTGAAGATAGTGGGAAGTATGCCAGCAGATCATCAGCAGACTTAGACATGCACTGATGCCACTGTACACTAGACACAGGGTAGTCCAAAAAGGATAGGGCATTAATGATCCAAACCATCTGAAGATAATGGCTCACTGCATTCTGACTTTCAGGCTAGCTGACAGTATGGCTTTGGCCAGCCAGTGGATGAACAAATGAGTCAAAAATGCGAGGAAGGTTTTGATGGTAAAGGACAAGGAGAGCCAAAAAGTTAACAGTTAGCCAACAGATTAGGTACATACCTCGGTCATTATTGCAAAGAAAAAAAGATTTCGGCTTGTACCGATCCTCAAAATTTGATTAAAGTGAGGAAAAGAAGGCATTACTCATTACGCATAGCTTTAGAAGTAGTTTAAAAACTGCCAAATGTAAAACTCTCAGTATATGGTATAAACTAGTTTTGAAAAAATAAAGCTAGGCAAAGAAAAACTAAAACGTGTGTACTTAATATACAGTTAGGAAGGTACATATCAGACTTAAGTCTGACATTTCTTCAGGAACAGATGCATTCCAAACAGCTATTGCACAAGTAACTGAAAACCTGAAGGGAGTTATAAACTAACAGGCAATCTGCTGGTATGAGGTCAGTCCTAAGAAAAGCATGAAAACACTGATACAGTTAACTAAACAGATTAAGTCAGCATGATTTCAACTTCAGAGCAAATGTAAAATAAGGGCAACAAGTCTGAAACATGGATCATATTCTAATGCCAGAGTGATTGAAACCGGATACAGAAAAAGCATGACTGTGAAAAAAGTCAAAGCCAGAATACAAACAGGCACTACATGGGTTTCTAAGCTACATCTTGAGCACTAAGCTTGTAATCAATACATTTGACAGCTCAAAGAATTTGAGTGCCTTTTAGACCAAGCTGCATCTAGGAATGAAGCTCTGAATAGGACAAGTTTTGAAATGCCCAAGAAACTTATAGATGTATTATTGTAAAGTACTATGATGTAAAAACAGCTGCACTGTAAAGAGATCCTGGACAGAATGGTAAAGGAGCTGTGCTATTATAAATGAATAGGTCAGATGCGTATGGGTCAGAACCATTTACAGATGTACAGCGGAGATAGAAAAAACATTAGCAATAATGCTTGGTTGTGAATAATTTTGTGAATATGTCTAAGGAAAAGTCATTTAGGTAAAAACAGGCCAACTCTTGCATGGAACATTCAGAAAGTCTTTGTATAATGTGCCACCAAGACTAAAGATGAAGTTGCTTGACTTGCAGAAGTATGAAATTAAGGTGACATGCAGACTAAGGTAGGCATCGCACAGCAAATACACAGAGTACAGCATATATTTACCAAAGGTTTATGAAGTGTTACAAGAAGCAAAGATTGGTAACCATCTGAAATGCTGGAAACTGCTACAGCTAGTCCTGAAATGCAGAGACTAAATGGCTGAAAGAACGGACTTACATATATTAAGTCTATTTCTCTAAATATTCCCTATTCTCTGAGGTATGGCAGTCTTGGAGAGTTGGTATATATATATATATATATATATATATATATATATATATATATATATATACACACATATACATATAAATAAGTTCATAGATGTAGAGGGCTTGCTTCCCATGTGAGTATGGTGTGGAGGGGGCTTGTCCCCCTGCAAAAAGAAGTTTTAAGGAGTAGAGCAATTTGTTTGAGATTCGGCCTTTTTTTTCCCAGCTTTTCGGCACTTGGTATTTTGAGTGCCAACATTTTAATAGTGATATATAAAGATTATTTGAGTGAGATATCACTAACTTACTAACAGAAGAAAAAAAAATAATTCCATAACTGCACTGGCACCTAAAAATATGATTACTGAAAAAAATGGCCTGAGCCAAATATATCAGTAAGGGAATTAATTTGGTCACTTTCCTTTTCAGACCAAGTTATCTGTGCTACTTTTAAGTGTTCAAAGGAGGCAAAATAATGGCTCACAATCAATTGAGACTACAAAAATGCTTGAGAAGTTACATAAATCACATTTTGGGATACAAAAGTGCAAAGATAAAGCAAGAGATGTAATGTTTTGGCCAGGAATGCTGATTCCTGTAGGACAAGTCATTCAGAGTTGTGCCACCTGCAAGGCATACAATCACAAGAATGCAGAAGAGTAGATGTTAACTGACATGCTCTCCATGATCATCATCGTAGTGAAGAACATCATCGCTTATGGATTCAAGTGGGCACTGATGTGTTCCAGTTCAAGAAAGTCAAAACATCTCAATGGTAGATTATTATGTTAATCAAGTTCCCTGAAATAGACTGGCAGGCACTGCAGGTACAGTGGTGATTAGCATATTAAAGTCTATATTCCCGAAATAGCAGATGGATGAGAGTTGCATATCTGACAAGGGTCCACAATACCAAAGTCAAGACTTCAGAAGATTTGTGTATGAATATATATTTAGATCTACAGTGTGCAGTCCACACTATCCACATAGGCAACAGGCGAGAACTATCAAAATAGTTAAGTATTCAATGAAAAAAAGCACCACCAAAAGAACACAGAAATACTTCACTGTAGAAATGATCCCTCAACAGTCCAGTTCTGGAAGGTTGAAAGTTAAAAAGCAAATTATCTAGTTAATTTACATTACTGATGACTGGAAACCACTACAAGTTACTGGAGATAATGGGTAAAAACCAGCAAAGAATGAACTACTACAGTGGAAACAGTAAGTTTCCAGACTGACATGCTTCACACCCCTTGCACCACTTCACTAATACTTTATTAATACTTGCCGACCTTTACCCTAACCCTGCCCCATCCCCAAACTTGCACCTTACCTTAGAACAATTCTTTCCAGAATAGTAGCACTACACAAGGCATTCAGATATGCACCACATACAGCAGCACAGAGGTACTGGAACCATATGTATGCCTTTCTCTACTTCTTACTCTAACCTGCAAACATGCATATATCCCCTCCCCACCCTCAAACTATCAGTATATTTGAATGTTATGGTATCAAAATCCCAATCCCATGCCTACCTAACCCTCATGCACTGAAACTTCCTTCTTTTGACATCTCTAGCAGTTGATAATGAGTGCTGTCAATTTCCCAAGCACTTCACTCTGTCGATAAACTAACAATTGAAGAAAGTGAACTGAAGCCATATATTGTTTATATATCAGAGATAGACGAAGACACACACACACATTTTTGGAATCCTTCCTTGTAGTCATTTACCCCCACTGGTCAAAAAATGACAGATTCATTGTCTTTTTTTGTTGAGCACTATAGTAGCTGATAAAGTGTAATGCATCAGAGTGACAGATCATATAACACTGGGAATTAAGTTGATCCTCTTCTTTTCTCCTGCTGTTGTACAATCTTGGAGTTCGTATATACAGATATGTGAGGGCGTGAAAGATGTAGAAGGCTTGACAGCCCAGCCAAAATACTAATTAATACATTTAGTGCAACCAGCAAATTATCCAGTCAATGTTTTATGACTGGTAGAATAATGTGCGATGAAAATGTCCGTGAAACACTTCATATTTTACATAGATATATATATATATATATATATATATATATATATATATATATATATATATATATATATACATACATACATACATGGGTTCCGTTCAGAATTTCAAAGCTTAAAACTTCAAATTTAATATGATTGAAGATCATATGTTCAAAGTTTCAAAACTTCGAAATCCTGAACGGAGATCAGCATACAGCGCGGACTGGGAGATTTACCTTGTCCTCGCTGTAGTGCGATCTTGGAGTTGGTATATTTAAGTAGTGGAGGGTGCAGGGGGGCTTGCTCGATGTCTTCTGTTATTATGATACACATAGTACTAGTCATGTGCGTTATAGGAATAATTTGACATTTAATGAGGAACAAGCTCTACGAGCCTTACAGTCCAATGAGCAAATAGCTATACGCCCTGCGGGCAAAGGTGGTTTAATTGTGATTATGGACAGGTGACATTACAAGCGCTCTATGCGTATTATGTTGAGTTATGAGGACTTTTATGAAAGGATTACTGTTGATTATGTTCATAGAATTGTCTCTAGGGTGTGTAGTTGTATATCTGATGTTTTCCTTCATCATCTTATTACAAAAGGTGTGTTCTCTTTTTTGGAGGTTACTAATCCCTTGGTCCCCCTTATACAAGGGCTTCCAAGTTCACAAAAACCCCTCTGACCCACCGATGAGACCGACAGTAGCTGGTGGTGGTTGGGTCAAGGAACCTTTCTCCCTGTATGTAAAGAAAGTTTTGAGACCTGTAGTGAACTTGAACCCTGTGGTCCTTAGGGACTCCAAACAGTTCCTATTGGACCTTTATCAGTGTCTCTCTTTAGTTAGTGACATTGAGGATGTCATTTTGGTCACCTTTGATGTCCAGTCTTTGTTCACCATGATTCCCAATGGTCTGGGCATTGAGTTTGTACATGAATATCTTCTTTTACATAGTGAATATACTCCAATTCAGATAGATTTGGTTTGTTTGTTTTTGGAACTGGTGTTTGAGAATAATGTTTTCACCTATAGTGGTGATATGTATCTTCAGAAACATGACATAGCTATGGGCACTTCATGTGCCAATAGCTACGCCAACATGTTTCTAGCACATTGGGAGAACAATACTTTGTTTCCCATTACTGACTTCAAGACACATGTTTTGTTTTATCGACTATTTGTTGATGATTTGTTTTTATTGTGGAAAGGCCCAGTGGATAGTTTACTTACATTTTATGAGGTGATAACAATTTGACTGATTGTTTAAAGTTCATTTTTACATGGTCACATACACGTGTTGAGTTTTTGGATTTATACATTGAGAAATTACCGGGGAGCATTATTAATACAGGGGTCTACCGTAAGACCTGTCATAGGAATGCTTTCCTATTAAGGTCCAGCATGCACCCCGGTTATATCTTTAAGAATCTAATTAGAGGCCAAGGGATCAGAGCCTCTAGGTTGAATCCTACTACACCAGGGTTCTTACAAGAGGTTGATGGTTTGAGATGTAAATTGTTGGCACGTGGCTATGCTCCCTTTGAAATAGATTCACTGTGGGCAGATTTAGATCAGTTGAGATTGACCACAGCAGCTCCTTATTTTGGACCAGCTATAGAGTCCAATATAGATAGGAAATGAGACACTGATACCCATGAGGTGAAGGTTCCCCTGTTTTACACTAGTGACTGTGGAGAGGTTACTAAGTTATTCGGTCATCATTGAGCCATTCTGCAAGTAGATGAGGATATACATAGGATCGTAGGGGAGAAACCTGTCTTTAGGTTCAGGAATTGTAAGAATTTGAAGAGATTGTTATGTTATGACAAGAATCCTAGTTTTATGTCTTCTTCCTTTGGTTTTACTCAACCTTGTGGCAATTGTAGTTTCTGTACGTTTATCAACACTTCTGTCACGTTTATGCACCCTGATTTGCATAAGGAGTTTATGTTTCATTCTTCTGCAGATTGTAAAACTGCACATGTGATTTATTTAGCTGAATGTTCCCTATATCACGCGTTTTACGTTGGTAAAATTAATAGAACTTTTCGTGACAGAATGAGGGAACATCTGTATCACATCAGGAAAGGTTCCCAACATAATGCCTTGTCCAAACATGTGTTAGAGTTTGATACGTCTCACACTTTTTGTTTTAGGGTTATTGAGACGATTCATTTGAGTACCAGGGGAGGTGATGTATATACACATACAGAATATAGGGAGGCCCGATGGATCATTTTGCTCCGTGCAGATAGGGGTAAGGGGCTGAATGAGAGGGCCTCCATCAAGCCCACTTTGAAGAAAATGAGGTTGTTTAAGCAATGACAGAATAAGTAGATTTAAGTTTTATTTTGTGTATGTTTATTTTTGTATATTTATATTTTTTGTAGGACATATGTTTGTGAAGGGTCTATTTTATATATATATATATATATATATATATATATATATATATATATATTTCTTATATATATGTTTTTTACATATACATATTTTTCTAGCGTGTGTATATAGATTTTCCATATCTTTTACGAAGGTCCCCCTGTGAAGCGAGAATATATCCTGGAGCCTAGTTTCGTCTAGATGTTTTCTATCGTGTTCCTGATAGTTTATTGTGTATTTAATTGCTCGACTTTTATTGGCTGTATCTATTATGAATGTATTTAAATAGGCTGTGCTTTTGTAGTTATCTGGTCTGATGAAGCTGAAACAGTGAAAGCGCTTACCTTGTCGACTACAATAAAGGAGTTTTATGTTTTTATATCATTGTTATCTGCTTGGTGTTCCTCCAGTGAGTTTTATTTGTGGAATTCTCAGCGTGTAAATTGTGGAGCTTGGACTTTGGTTACTGCCGTTGCCCATCGTTTTTTTATTACATTTGTTTATCTATTTGAACAACAGAGGATTTATCACTCGGATACCACCTGGTTGGTTTCATTTTTGTTATTTTCAAATATGCACATACCTGAAGAAGTAAAATGTAGCACTTCTTTCTACAATGTTTAGTTTTGATTGCATTATGTCATAGTAATAAGATTTGGGTATGTACAAAAGCTAAACAAAATGCCAAATGAATATGTTTATAGTGAGCCAAAATAACCATTTGGCTTCTCTGTTTTTTTTTCTTTGTAGGTGTGGTGGGGATGACATTTGGATTAGTCGGGATGGTGAACAAATAAGTATACAATAAGGATATGTGACTAACATCCTTGAGGTCTTTAGTCAAATAAAACATTGTTGAAGTAATTGGTACATAGCATGCATTTTATTGTGAATAGCTCTTTAGCTTTCAAATCTGTATATAACCATATATGGCATTTTCTTACTTTGTTAACATACATACAGAGAGCAGAAACACACACTGTGTATGTGTTTATGTGTGTGTGTGTGTGTGTGTGTGTGTGTGTGTGTGTGTATAAATATATATATATATATATATATATATATATATATATATATGTATATGGGTTAATATCGCGTTCAGAATCTTGAGATCTTGAAATCTCGAAATTGTGAGCCCCCCCAAAACACCACCCAACACACTAAAACGTGATGTGAGAGTGTTCAATCTCGCCGTTTGTTCTTACACATGGGTGTCGGAGCCGATCCTCGGCTCCGAGTAGGCCGCTTAGCAAAGCTCTGCATCGAGAAGAAGCTCGAGACCAACCTACCTCCCACAATTCCCTCTGTCTTTACCTCAGATCTAGTTTGCCGCTGCAACCGATCGCATCGTTCTGAAGAGCTCTGAGCCAACTGGAACAGATAAGCTAAAGTTTTTCACAAATTTTTTTCTTGAAAACTCTCAGATTATAGACTTATTTAGTGTGTGTGTGTGTGTGTGTGTGTGTGTGTGTGTGTGTGTGTGTGTGTGAAGGTCTGGGTTTTTCCCCTCGACTATATATAGTGTAGTTTTACATTTATATTTAGTTTAGGTTACCTAAGGCCTGCCCTACCTACTAAAAACTTGGATTTGGGTATTTGATATTACTTGACATTTATATATTACTACTGTGACTTTTCACTATTTGATAGTGTTTCTTGACAATCTTTACTTACTTACCGTTCTTACAGAATGTCAGAGAAGGTGAAATCAGGTTTCAAGAGATGTCAGTGCGGGCAGAAGATGTCTGTCACCGACAACCATAGCTCCTGTGTCTACTGTCTTGGCCCTCTCCATCTTCAGGAAGACTGTTCAATATGTCATTCCTTTAGTGGAAGGGTCATGACAGATAGGCGCAGGAAGCTTATGGACAGAGGTCTTTTAAAGCCTGCCTTCCAAGAGGCTTTAGATAAGTCAGACCAGACTTCTAAACCTCGAAGGAGTCGAGGACTTCGGAGCCCATGTCATCGGCTCCGACTTCTTCTTTTAAAGTTCGTTCACCGATTCCACAGACTTCGGGGCAGAGTGTCGAGCTACTGTCTGTCACCGAGCCTCGAGTCTTGGAACAGGTGACGGAGCTTCCACCTCCGGCTCTTTTGAGGTCGGCACCGTCCTCCATTCCTTCAACGCATTCTTCCAGGCCTCTCTCCAACACCGACGTAGATTGTGTGGTGCAGAAGCTGATGGAGAACACGGCCCTGTCCAAACTCATTGCAGTCTCCTCTCAGTTAGTGTCGAGACTCGAAGGCCTTCCCTCATCTCCAGCTGATCCTCCTCCGAGACCTACTCAGCCCTCGGAGCCAGGAGACACTGATCTGCTGATAGTGGAGCCCTTGGTGCCAGAACCATCTCTTTCTCGGTCGGCACCGTTGACCTCGACTCCGTTGGAACCACTGCCGGACTCGCGGAGCTGTCAATCTCTCCTTGGTTCCGGGGCCGAGAGTCAAACCGATGTTTCAGTGCCGACTCTCCCTCTCGGCGCCTCGGCATGGATCACTTTGGCTCTGTCCTCAGGGTCGGTGCCCTTGGCTTCCTTGTCGGAGATACCTCCGCGTTCTTCGGAACCGGGGGATTCCTCGGCTCAGGGTCCAGGGGCCTTCGACCTCATGAGGAAGGTATTGTCTTCCCAGACAACTACTTCAGCAGAAGCAACCTCTCCCTCCCATAAAGGGCCGTTGTCCTCTTCTGCTCCTACGACTACTCAAAAGCGTCGAGCACCAGTGTCTCAGCCACTCCCAGAGGGAGCCCCTTCTTCCTCGGAGGCTTCATCGGATGCCCCCCCCCCCGAGGATGTCCCAAGGAAAAGATTGTGCAAGAGGAGGCACTTGGATTCTCCACAAGAGTCCTTAACATCAGACACTGACTTAGATGAGTCAGAAGGGTCCCCAAAATCACCCTCGGAGGATGTCTCCTTTTCTGACATCCTGGAGATCCTGAAACAGAGAGATGATTGGCAAGCCCTACCCCCTTCTGAGGATGAGTCAGTTTTGCTGAAGGCATTCGGTGCTCACCCTTCTTCCTCCTGGGTTACTCCGCCCTTCGACGAATTAATGGATTTAATTGCTCGGAGGGTGTGGGAGACACCTGACACAGTGGAGCCAGTTCCCAGAAAGCCTAATAAGTATATTACGGCCCCTCAGGATAAGGCATACCTCACTAAGGGAGTTCCAGTGGACGGTATGGTGGTGGCAGCTGCCACGAAAAAGGAGATGTCCGAATCTTCCTCATCTGTCCATCCTCTTAACAGAAATTCTAGGACCATGGACAGATATGGGAAGCGCATTTTCAGTTCAGCGACTTTTTCCATGCGATCGCTGAACTATTTGACACATTTCACACGATTACAGAGGGATCTAGTCAAAGAGTTGGGAGATACCCTCCAGGGTACTACGGATGCTGCTGTCTCGGATAAGGTTACAGCACAGCTCAATACCCTTACATCTATTGTGAACTCATCTATGAGGCTCATCTCATATGCAGCCGAAGAGGGTCGAGTAGAGCGGCAGCTTCAGCGATTGCGCTTCGTAGACAATCCTGGATGCACCTGTGCTCCTTTGCGGAAGCCTTCAAGTCTTCCTTTACTAATGCCCCCTTTGATGGTGCCACACTCTCTGGCCCCAAAGTAAAGGAGACCCTGACCCAGTGTGAGCAAGAGGGAAAGACTCTGTCTGCTGTCGGAGTCCGTTTTTCCACCCTGTCCAGACCGTACCCCAAAGGGCAACGAGGTGGGAAAATGTGGTTTCATAAACCCCAGGGTTCTTTCCCAAGCACACAGGGTGATGCCCCCTCCAGAGGCAGAGGGGGGGGGGCAGAAGTGGAAGACATCGCCCTGGCGGCAGAGGGGTTCCGCAAAACCAAGGCGACAGGGATACTATCCCTGGTAAGCCTTTCCAGCACTCCTGAAAGGAGGCCCGACTGTCCTGCTCTGGAGGCAGTCGGGGGTTGCTTAGCTTTATACCCTCAGGCCTGGCAAAGTCTTACTTCAGACAAATGGGTAAAAAGCATTATTACCAGAGGTTACAAAATCTCTTTTCTAATTCCCCCGTTACCACGGAAAAGATTCCCAGAAGTACCGCCCCATCTGCGAGAACCTGCAGCTATAGAAATTTCAAAGCTGCTAGAAAAAGGGGTCATCCAACCAGTCCTGGCGGACCAGAGAGGATCCAGAACTTACTCAAGGTTCTTTTTAGTTCCAAAAAAGACAGGGGACTGGAGGCCAATTTTGGACCTAAGCAATCTCAATACTTATGTGAAGAAAGAAAAGTTCCGGATGGTCACGCTTCAATCGATCCTTCCGTTTTTACAGAAGGATGACTGGATGTGCTCAATAGATCTCAAGGACGCATACTACCACATCAAAATGGCCAGAGCGTCCAGAGATCACCTGCGCTTCTGGCTGGGAGCCAGCCACTTTCAGTTTCGGGCCTTGCCCTTTGGTCTAACCTCAGCCCCCAGGGTTTTCACCAAATGCATGGCAGTGGTAGCGTCTCACTTGAGACGCCTAGGATTCCAGGTGTTTCCGTATCTGGACAACTGGCTCCTTACTGCCACCACTGAGTGTCGACTGGTACAGGCCAGGGACTACACACTCAGCCTTTGTCTTCAGCTAGGGATTTCGATAAATTTCGAAAAATCTGCCTTACAGCCATCACAGCATATTTCATTTATAGGGGCAGATTTGGATACCCGTTCCTTGCTTCTAAGACTTCCCTCAGTGAGAATAGCTTCCCTACAAAAACACATATCTCTCCTTCTGTTGTCCAAGAAATCCCCAGCCAAACTAGTCCTGAAAGTCTTGGGACTCATGTCAGCTTCCCTCATTGCAGTTCCCATGGGAAGACTACACATGAGAGTTCTCCAATGGCTGCTGTTCGCACAATGGTCGTTCCAACAGTTACCGCTGACACACGAAATACACATTACAAACACCTGCAAAGCACACCTGTCTTGGTGGTTACAGAATCGCAATTTCATCAGCGGCCGTCCGTTTGTGTTACCCACACCAACAGCCACAGTGACCACGGACGCTTCCCTGATAGGGTGGGGGGGCATCTTTCAGGGACAGACAGTCCAAGGCGAATGGACCAGTTTAGAGTACAATCTGCATATCAATGTCCTGGAGATGAGGGCAGTGTTTCTAGCGTTGCAACACTTTTTCCCCCCTTCTACCTCTAGGGACCATTGTAGTTCAAACGGACAACATGTCCGTAGTTTGGTACATAAACAAACAAGGAGGAACAAAGTCTTACCAGTTGTGCAGGGAGGCCATGAGAATTTGGCAATGGGCAGAATCCACGGGTCGCTTTCTGATAGCAATGCACATCCCGGGGTTATCCAACGTTATAGCGGACAGGTTGAGCAGAGCCATCCTGTTACCTCACGAGTGGTCCCTCAACCAGACAATAGTGGAAATGATATTCCGCAAGTGGGGCCAGCCTTACTGCGATCTGTTTGCGTCTCCAATGAATGCCAAATGCAGAAGCTACTTTGCCCTGTTACCCCCTCCAGGGGATGTCCCCAGGGATGCTCTGATTCACGATTGGCCCCCGGGTCTCCTGTACGCTTTTCCCCCTATACCTCTGATACCGAGATTTCTCCAGAAAGCCAAGGATCTAGAAAGGACTGTAATTCTCATTGCCCCATTCTGGCCTCGTCAGATTTGGTTCCCCTTTCTTCAAGCACACCAAATACGGGAGCCCTGGATTCTGGACCCAGTGCCAGACCTACTGACTCATTCGTCAGGAGCTCCCCACCCGTCGCTCCTGTCCCTCAGATTAGCAGCTTGGCTGCTCCGCTTCCCTTCTTAGCCAGGTCTGATCTTCTCTCTCCTGCGGTTCAAGACATTCTAGTAGCCTCTCATAAGGCTTCCACTACAAAAATCTACTCCAGTAAGTGGAAACGTTTTGTCTACTGGGCGACTGCACAGCATTTAGATCCCTTAATAGCTCCGCTAAACAAAGTTTTAGAGTTCCTATTCATGCTGTTTCACCAAGGAGCCTCTACTGCCACCTTGAGGGTTCAGTTAGCTGCTATTTCTAACTTTCATGTGGGAGAGAATGGACCGCCCATTATGGCTCATAGGCTTTGTAAAGCCTTTTTGAAAGGCTCCTTTCATCTTAGACCACTGGTCAGGTTTCCTACGGCTCCTTGGAATCTAAACCTCCTCTTATTCCAACTAATGTTACCACCATTTGAACCAGCTTCTTCCTCTTCCTTAAAGTTCTTGTCCTGGAAAACTCTTTTCCTAGTAGCTATCACTTCAGCCAGACGAGTATCTAAACTTCAAGCTCTCTCCATTAAACAGCCATATTTAATTTTTCACCCGGACAGGGTATCTTTACGCACCAACCCTTCTTTCCTCCCTAAGGTTTGTTCAGTTAACAACATTAATCAATCCATTGAGCTTCCCACATTTTTCAAAAATCATTCCAATAAGCTGGAATATATGTTGCACAAGTTGGATGTTCATAGACAACTCAGATTCTACCTGGATAGAACTAAAGATCATAGGAAAGCAGACCAGCTCTTTATAGCCATTGCAGACAACAAAAACTGCATGACAGTGACGAACTCTCCAAATGGCTAACTGATTGTATTACCTACATTTATGCTGCTTCTAGTCAGAGTTTGCCCACCAAACCAAAAGGACATTCTACTAGATCAGTTTCTACATCTTTGGCTCATGCGACTCGCCTACCTTTGGACACTATTTCAGCGGCCGCCACTTGGTCTAAACCACATCGCTCATCACTCATTATAAAGTGGATAAGATTTCCAGAGACAGAGCAACTTTTGGTTCCACTGTGCTCAGGAACGTTCTTCCGTGAGTCTCTCAGGGTCACGGAGCTAGGGACGCTACCCATGTGTAAGAACAAACGGCGAGATTGAACACTCTCACATAAAGAAGTTATGTTCTTACCATAACGTTCCATGTGGAGTGTTCATCTCGCCTTTGTTCTTACATCCCCACCCTCCCACCCTCAGGTCAGGAAGAACGTCCAGTTTAGATGTCTGGTCTGCTTGTCTCCCACTACTGCTCTCTCTGTTGTGCTACTGACTTGAGCTATGCTCCTTGTGTATGTGTATGTTTGGATATTTACATTCTTGTTGCTGGATCTGGTATTGTTTTTTTTTTGCAAACTAGATCTGAGGTAAAGACAGAGGGAATTGTGGGAGGTAGGTTGGTCTCGAGCTTCTTCTCGATGCAAAGCTTTGCTAAGTAGGATCGGCTCCGACACCCATGTGTAAGAACAAAGGCGAGATGAACATTCCACATGGAACGTTATGGTAAGAACATAACTTCTTTTTTTATTATTTGTGGAATTCTCAGCGTGTAAATTGTGGACCTTGGACTTTGGTTACTGCCTGGTTCCATCCGTTGCCTTTCATTCTTTTTATTACATATTTCAAAATGTCTGCAATGTACAAGGCTAAGAAATCCATGTGTTTTCTCTTGAAACCTTATAAGAACACCTAGAAACACTACACAGGGCAGTAACATTTGTAGACAGGGCAATATACTGTACATGTCAAACTGGCCATTAGATAGTAAATTGCAACATTTACAAAGTCAATTAGTCAAGAGTAACACAAGTAAAGAATCAAAAACATACAGTGTTGTGATTTCAGGTCCAAAAGGAACATGTACTCCTGTGCAAACGTGTTTTTTGTGGCACAACAATGACATGAAAATAAATATTTAATTAAAAATCAACATGCAGCTGCTCTTTTCCTCTTTTTACCACAAACCTAATGCAAAGCTGTTTTACAACTTTACGGTATCATTCTCTGAATATTTCCAGTGAACATTTGACATACAGGAAACAACTGCTAAAACCAGCAGTTTTGGGACAATCTTTATGAAAATGATCAACAGCAAAGGACCTATTTAGGTAGTCAAATATTTTGCGTGTAGTGGGTCTTACTCAATTAACAGAACAAGTAAAGCATCTGAACAACCAACATAGACGGTTACAAATCAGAGGATACATAATATCACAAACTGATGTAACAGCCAGAAACACAAGTTACGCAAATACAAGTAAAAGTTAAGATTCGTTACTCCAACTAGCAACTGCTTATGAAAAGTTCAGCTCTCTCACATTCAGTTTAGGGTCTCCATTCTTGCAAGAACAAGGTCTGACTAGCTAATACTGGTTCACAATAAATACATGCTGAAACATGAGAGGAATAGTAAAAGGAAAGAGTTGGTTAAAAGGGATACATTTTACTCTTGCACTACCTAATTACACAATTAGGTACATGGCTGCATCTTATATTCATGTAATTTTGTGTAAATACATTTTAGACAGAAGCAGACAAGATGTGAGAACAGAAGATGCATTTTATGCATACATACCCTTCGTGCTTTACTCTGATACTTTACTGCCTTCTTTGTGTCGGACACTGCCCGCTCCACATAATCAACAGAGTGCTCCACATTGTACTCGATCCTGTCGATCATCTCCCCCTATGTAGCACAGAAGAAAAAGATGCATCTGAGACACTGCATTGGTGGAAACTGGGCATGGGCTCCATTCACATTCAACTATGGCTCAGTAACTTTAAAGCCTCTCAAGATGATCTTTTGGAAGAAGCACAGCTGATAACTTTAAATGCATCTACTGTTTTCATTGTTCACCATTCCACCCTATGGAGAGAAAGACAAAAAGAATTATAAGTATTAATGCAAATCAAATAATTTAGAAACAGTTCTCCATAAATCATGAAACAGAGGTAATTGTAAAACAGTATTTTTTTTATCTTCTTCTAGTAACTTCCAAAATTTTTTTTCAGGACCATTCAATAACTATTAACCAAGCATCCCTACAAATGAAATAACAAACCTTTTTTTTTTAATTTTTACTAAGATTGAAGACTTGCAGTGTACATATATTCATCAATAAAAAGAATATGGCAGGAATTATTTACACATATGGATAGCTTATGGCCAAGTACATGCATTAGGAATGGTTATTTGGTGATAAGTGAGTGAATGATAAACTGGTTAAATGCAAATCAAAACACTGTTCAACTGTTCATTTTGTGTCATTTTTTTTCCTGCCCCTCAAAAAAGTTGTAGTTTTCAGGTACATTACTGAGGTTACAGTTAGTCATTAATTTTGTACTCTCCAGAAAGCTGAGATTGATGTAAAACCTGTTGTTGTATTAACATTTTTTTTCAGTGAAATACAGTAATATTTAAAAAAAAAAAAATCTGTCCATGATTTAGTGCCCCTCCCAATTATTTTTGCTTTATCATGTATATATCAATTGTGACTTATTGCTATTGTTAAGTGACACTGGCATGGAAGTGTGTGCACGCTAATCTACTTAAAATCTGCAATTGTAACCTTCATAGGTTAGGACTGGATAAGTATGATGCCACACAAACTGTTGTGGCTTATACCAAGTCTGATGTCAAGCATGAAAGCAGCTTGTGAATTTGTTTGAGGACTTTTGCAATACTGATGTCCTATTTTCTTGGGACCCCAAACCAAATGTGTAGGGTAACTTATAAACTCATACATGACGACATTCAAGTTGCTGCTGTCATCCTCTGAATAAGAACACTACACAAAGGGAACTAGCAACCCACAACAGCCAAATTAAATAAACGATTTATGTCTCAGCTCATATGTGTGTGTGTGCGTGTGTGTTCCCTGCACTGCCGTCAAAATGTCTCCAAGTGCATGCTATTCAAATCTATGTGAATGAACATGCACATTAAAGGGAGCTCACATGTAGTTTCCTATTTTGTGAGAGACTGTAGAACAGGATAAGGTATAAATAGATCGGAGATGCTTTTTAGAATTCTGTCTTTCAATGTAATTTACTTTGAAAGGCAAGAGTTTGAGGAAAGCTATATTCAGTGGGTTACATACAGCTCATGCATAGCCGGCCTTAGACATAGGCCAACTAGGCAGCCGCCTAGGGCGCTGGTCTAGCAAGGGAACTTTTTCAGTTTTTATTTGATGTAGGTAGCCAGGATGGGGCACCAGGTGGTGTGGTGGGGGAGGGGCACCATGGAATTCTTTTGCCTAGGGCACCAGTTGACCTAAGGCCACTCCTGAGCTCACGCACACAAACACACATGTATACTGAGACAGATATACACACATATACACACACAAACACATATACAAACATATACACACAAACCCATATCTTTTTTTTTTTGAAGGCCGTCAACAACTGACTTGTGATTGTAAGGGGATGTTTATTCCGTAATTGGAAGGCACTGTACAAAATGTCTGGTACATTTCAGACACAGCCTTCAGAGGTCAGGCATCGTCTTTTATACTATGTACAGATTACACTTCAAGTATCCTATAATAAAACAGGATAACTACAATAATGAAAAACTGTTTAATGTTCTCCCCCCACCCTACCCCCTAGAAATAACTAGCATGCCCTTTAGAATCAGATGGACTGCAAAATATAGCTTTGCTAAATGTTGTCTACCAATACACCTAGATTTTTAAAAATTATGCAATTTTTTTAACAATTTAATCATTTTACAATCACAGTTTATGTTTCAATTATGCTCTGTTTAATGACATTAAAGATATGGGCATTACAGCTTCACTAGGTATACATTTTTTGTAGTAAGTCTTGAACTTTGGTATCTTTTGCTGAAGTAATTACGTTATCTGATTTGCAATCAGCTTGTGTGTTTGTCCAGAGCTCATTTACCACTTTTATAGATATAAAGAGCTGTTTGAGAAAAGGCTTCAGCACCATCAGCACTCTTGGTGTAGAGAAATTAAGCTACGACTACAGCCCAGGTGACTCATGTTTGATAGTGGCTTACATCTACTGTACCTGGCACTGGGAGAATGGGCATACCTATCAATGACAGGAGGGCAGACTGGAACCATCCAATATCACAATTCCGTGGAGGATGGCCAATGACAAATGGTAGCTCTTTGTCAGGGGCAGGTATGTGACCACCAAGACACAAATGAAGCCTCCATGGTGGTTGCACAAGATCATGTACTAACACTGAAGTGCATACTGGCTCATGGGGACATGCAGGTTGCCCTCAACAACTGGCATCATTTAAGGTCATAATGAATACATCCTTTATTGTGGGGATGCTGGAGAGGACACAAACCAGCAATGAAGCTGCCTCTGACAGCCACCCCTCACACAGCTCTTGCAATTACTGAATAATATCCAGAATGGTGGAACAAACAGGCTTGGCTGATTGAGTAGGTGACAATTAGCAGATGCATCGGCAATAAAGCATGTTGAAAAGAAGGAGGCTCTAGTACATAGATCTATGTAGCAGCATTGGTAAAGCCCTCTGGGATGGGCAGATGGCTCTCTCTCAAACCGATTTGCTGACTCCTGCTGCTTTACCAGAGCTTTAGCCACTGAACTGTACAAGGACTGAAACTTAACGTGGTTAATTTTTCAATTAATTTGTTATGATAAATAGTGCCGAACACTGTAGCAAGATCAATATCAGAAGCATGCAGAGCTATTTCTTCAGGTTCTGAGTGATCCTACTTAAAGGATCCTATGAGCTTCAGAAGGCAATATATCCCCTTAACAAACCATACTGCTCCCTAGCTGAAAGAATCCAGTCCTCTATGTCATTTTTGATAAGATACATTACGACTCACTCTCTTTCACTTTTACAAGGAATATTGGTCAGGCTTTTGACAGCTGAGCTTTTATATCCCACATAATGTTGTCAAATGATATGTGTTGGTCAGAGCTACAGTCTAATCATCTGTATGAATGACCCATCAAATAATATGCAAGGGTGTTTGCCTTAATAGCATAGGGCAAGCATGCATTGTTGCCTCAGGTTATGACCAACGCCTGCCACATCCAAAACCTTTACACTGAACAGCTGCACAACAGAGTTAAAACCACAACCAAGATTTCATCCACCTTGCTCTCAGTCTAACGCCTCTGAGTGAGGTTTCCAAGGAGGGGCTAATGATACCTTTTTTAATGCCATTATCTCTTTTTCAGTCTTTTCAGTAAGGAATACCAATCTAGTACACCAAGAACACAATACCTGTCTACTCATATAGCAAATCATTTGTAATAAATAGTTTGATACCTACCTATGACTAAAGCAGCTACTCTTTGAAAGGCAGATGCCAACAGTTAATGACAACAATTGTATATACATAAACATCAATCTACAAGCTCTTAAAATTTAATAATAAAAAAAACAAGTAATCTCTGTGGTATCCCCAAAGTCTCAAAACAACCCACTAAACAAGTATAGTGGATCCAAAAACAAAACAGTGTAAGAAACTTCTCTGTGTGGAAGATTTTCAGTCCATATATCTTTAATCACTGTATATGAATCAGATCAGTCAATGGTAGTAGAAGTAGCGAACTTAAAAACACGTCTTAAGTATAAAAAAAAATATATATATATATATATATATATATATATATATATATATATATATATATATATAATTGTACAGAAGTACCAAGTATTTGAAAGTAATCCAAGCAAAGCAGGCAGTCTGTTTCCAGTCAAAAATCCTTTAAGTACACAGACAAGCAATCCAAGTAAAACAAAACTAGAGTAATAGTTTCCTCACAAGCTATATATATATATATATATATATATATATATATATATATATATATATACACACACACACACATACATACTTTTTATCAGGCAAGGAAGTGGTTTATTGTGCTGTAAAACAAAGTGTTATCACATCCCTTCCCAAATCAGTGTGACATTTGAGCTGGTCCTCCACTACTTAATAGCTGTCATAATAATATAACCCTTATGTACTTTAAATAAAATTTATAATGATGTGGTACCTCTTATTTAACCAGATTATTAAGTCTGTGATTTTATCTAAGACAATATACTACATGGCTGGAAATATATCAACCTTAGTGCATTTGGCAATCAAAACAGTAAATATAAATATATACATATACACTTTGCATGTAAAAAATCAATTGTAAAAATCATTCTATTTTCATAACCTATTGTTAACAAAAATCACTTTCATCCTTCTAGACTTCTTTAGGTCTGTGTACAAAAACCCTAAAAACTATCTATAAAAATATTATTGTATAATTAGTATTGTTATTACACATCACTTTGAATAAAGTGGAAAAAAAAAGAACCAGAAAAAGAAAAATAAGAAAAAATGTATGATGATGGAAACAATATACACACTTAAATTGTAACTGATTTAAAATGGTATTTAAAACCAACTGGTAGAATAAAATAAAATAAAATTAGTCATGTAAACAATGTGGCAATTTTCTAAGTTCCAGTACACTTTTAATTGAACAGTAGTAGTTTAGTCCAGGCTTCCTAAAAGAGTTCAGCTTTAATTGTTACATGAATTCATGTTTCTCCAGAATATTTGGGATGTCTCCTTCAAGATCACCCATGTCTATACAATCCAGGATCTGGAACTTAAAACTTGTGTGTCTTTTATGAAGAGAAAGGTGTTTGGCTAGTGCATTATTTTTACAACCAGAACGGATTTCTGACAAGATGACATGAAATCCTACGCATGTGTTTATTTACAGTCTTGCCCACATATTATGCACCACATTCATTGCACTGTGCCCTGTAAATTACTTTTGTAGTATTACAGTCACCTCCTACACTGGTCTTAATGATTTTCTTTAACTAAGGGCAATAAACACTATCACCTTGCTATATAAATATACAACATGAATAATTAGTTTCACATCATTTAGTGTTTCTTTCATATGGTCTAGGTTTAAATTCAACAAAACTTGTAATGTTCCTGGCCTTCCAATAAACAAAGGATGGGGCTTCACCTAAGATGTTAATCAGAAAAGGGTTTCCTGTGACAATATCCCAGTTTTCTTCAATAACATTTTTGATACTGTGATAATCCAAAGTGTATGTCAGGATGCAGCTATTTTTGCATTTATTCTCTGTGGAATTTCTTAACATTCTCCTACTGGGGAGGTTGAGTGAAGGTGCTTCAGTCCTTTTCAGTTCTATAATGGGTTCCAGGATGTTTAACATCTGATGTTCATAGCCTCTCACTAGAAAATCATTCTATAAATTGTTCATGTTTCTCAAAAATGTTTCCATCTCTGTGGTAATTCTAGCTAAAAAGTCTATATCCCACAAACTCCACAGTAAAAGTCTACATCCTACAAAAAACAAGTATAATATAGTTAAGTCCCAGGGCTATAGATTAGCTAGAATTACCACAGAGATGGAACCATTTTTGAGAAACCTGAACTTACAGAATGATTTGTGAAGTGATGAGTGAAGGGGGTGACTGTAACACTACAAAAGTAATTTACAGGGCACAGTGCAATGAATGTGATACATTTTATGTGGGCAAGACTGTAAAACTCAAGTGTAGGATTTCATGTCATCTGTGAGAAATCCGCTCTGGATGTAAAAATAATGCACTAGCCAAACACCTTTCTCTTCATAAAAGACACACAGGTTTTAAGTTCCTGATCCTGGATCACATAGACATGGGTGATCTTGAAGGAGGCATCCCGAATATTCTGGAGAAACAAGAACTCATGTGGCAATTAAAGCTGAACTCTTTTAGGAAGCCTGGACTATACTACTACTGGTCAATTAAAAGTGTTATAGAACTTAGAAAATTGCCACATTGTTTGCATGACTAATTTTATTCTACCAGTTGGTTTTAAATACCATTTTAAATCAGTTGTTACTTAAGTGTATATTTTGTTTCCATCATCATACATTTTTTTCTTTTTCTGGTTCTCTTTTTTCCAAAAACAATACTAATTATACAATATCATCTTTATAGATAGATTTTAGGGTTCTTGTACACAGACCTGAAGAAGTCTAGAAGGACGAAGGCGATCTTTAACAATAGGTTATGAAAATAGAATATGATTTTTACAAACTGATTTTTTACATGCAAAGTGTATACGTATATATTTATATATATTTTTTGATTGCCAAATGGACATAGGTTGATATATTTCCAGCCATGTTCTATATTGTCTTGGATAAAATCACAGACTTAATGTTGTTGCATCTTTCGGCTTTTCCCGGTTAAGGGTCGCCATAGCAGAACTCCGGTCCGCTAATGATTGGCAGTAGATTTTTACGTACCAAGTTGCCAGCCCTGACACACAGCCTTCAACGAAGGTATGCCCATTCATGCATGTCTCCACACAGAAGACACTTTAGCTAAGAATCGAACAGGACAACGTCTTGCTGTGAGGTGACAACGCTACCGCAGCACCACCGCAGTCACCTAATCTGGTTAAATAATGGGTACCACCTCATTATAAATTTTATTTAAAGTACATAAGGGTTATATTAATATGACAGCTATTAAGTAGGGCAGGACCAGCTTGAATCTCACACTGATGGGGGAAGGGATGTAAATTTGATTTCGTGGTGGCGCAGAGGTTAGTATTGTCTCACAGCAAGAGGTTCTCCCGTTCGATTCTCGGCTGGACCGCCTATTGTGTGGAGTCTACATGTCCTCCCTGCAGTCGAGTGACGCTAAAGACATGCAGGTAAGTGCGAGCGTGAATGGGCGTGCCTTTGTTGAAGGTTGTATGTCAGGCTGGCAACTCAGCACCATAAAATCCACTGCCAATCATGAGTGGACCGGAGTTCTGCTGTTGCGACCGCTAACCAGGAAAAGCCGAAAGACTTCAAATATACCTTCCTGTTTGCACAGTCACTCAAGTTCTGTAGGAAGTGCAGTCCATTTATGAAAACTGCCCTTAAAAGGAACAGGCAGGCTTAGGAAAAAAAAAAAACATCTCCACAGTGGGAGTCTGCTTGCGTGCATATGATAATCAGTTCAAAGCTTGAATATATTCTAACACCTGTATAATTTTTATACAGTTTACACATTCATTTTATATACATCAAGGTTTAGTGGAAGCCATTGAATATTTTATGTAACTTTTACATTTTCACTTAAAAATAAATACATGTAACTCAACTTAGTATAGTTTTTCTGCCTTTTTGTATGTTTACTATACATTTTCAAAAACGCATAGCTGTAAGTTCCACATAGTCTGTAATGCTCCTCCTTTCTATACTCAAGCAATCCTTCTTGAGAAACCACCAAGAAAAAAAAAAGATGTGGGTTTAAGGTCCGTCTACAGCTGCACTGCCAGTTCCCTCTACTGACAGGCCATATGTATTTGTTTTAGTGGCTCTACTCCAATGTTGGACTGTCATACTATAGGACTTTAATTCCAAACTCCATTTTGCTCACTGGTCCTCTGTAGTCACATTAAGGGATTATGGTTTGCAACTCCTTCAAATCTTCTACCATACAGGTTGGGTTGAAGCAAAGTAAAAACTACCTTCAAGCATCCCCCCTCCACAGCTTCATACAATTCTTCCCTTGACTGGTGTTTAAGACTAACATATTATGGGATTCTCCTCTTCTTTTGAAGAGACCTGGCCCTTAATGTGTAGTCCGAAACATCTATGTACACAAATTATGTTTAAACGAAGATTGGTTACGTGCAGGGTTCCTCTAAAGGCTCCCTTGAGCTTCTACAATATCTGCTCAGAAGTTAATGTCCAGATAAAAATACATGGGTAAAGTGGCTAAGGTTCTACAGTGAGAGAAGATTTCTATAATTTATAGGTACTTGCTAGGCTATCGATCTACAAGGATCTTAAGAAGCCCAGCTTTACATTCCCATGATGGTAGTCAGCCCTTATATTTTCTGTACAAATAAACTAGAGGTGGACAGAACAAGGATATGTTGGGACATTTACATGTTGCTTCTATCCCAAAAGGGACATGGGTGCTAAACTAGGGATGTTGAATTTGCAGATAACTACCATTCATCCAAATTATATACAGAATAAGAGAAGTACTTTATGTGGAAATGGTAGATTTCTCCATGGAAGTGGAATTCTTTATGATATATATGCATCCCTACAAGTTCTATTTACACTGCAGAAGACTGATCTCTTTAGCAGGTGTTTATGCCACCACTGGACCTGCAACTATGTCACAGGACTGACGGGATAAGGTCCACTGAAGACCTATATGCAAGGCAAGGCTCTTTCCAAGTATACTCTATGATAGCAAGGAGGACAAGGCTTTCAGATGTTCCACATGGCTTCTATGATTTAGGCCCTTGATTTTTTTTTTAATGGGGAACCGTTGTGGTCATCCCAGTTGATACGAGTGTTTGGACAAGGGACAAGTACACACTGAAAGGATCATTTCACTGGATCTGGATACTATACCTTTAGATATAAGCTGTGTAATGAAAAAGGATATCTTACAATAGTGGATATGTAGTGATGAAAGGGCAGTTGTTGGCACATGTTCCTAGATCCCCAACTATAGGAATAGTTTTCAGGTGTGGATTGCAATATGACAGTTACAAAGACAGTCATGCTTGCCAAAGGATATGATTATATATTTCTTGGCATGCAGTTTTAGTCCATGGTTTTGACATCAACTATTTGTTTCAGACAGAGCTTCTGGAGGATCATGACATCTGGGGAATTTCCAAACTTGGTCAGCCACAAACCCATAACATTACCTTTGCTCTCCAAGAAAGAAATGCCAAAGAACAGTGACCCAAAGATTGAACCTTTTGGTGTAAACTGCTAGTGACAGGTCTTTTGGAGGAGGTAGAACTGCCCACCTGTATTTCCTGGGTTCTATTTGTGAGACTGCTTGCCATACAATACGTTACATGGGGCTTTACATTTAGTTTTGAGAGTTTAGCTATAATACTTGAGTGTGGGATGGTGCTGACTGATTTTGCAAGGTCTAGATATGTGGTGTGTACTAATCTGGCTTTATCCATTGCTACACTAAATTTTTCAGAAAAGTCAACCAGGTTATGTAGGCAGGATCTGCCATGACAGATCCAAACTGGCTTGGGTTGAGAGTCTGTAGGTTACTTATATCTTTATTTACTAATTCTATAATGATCCTTTCCATAGCCATACAGATGAGGCTGGTCAGGTTTATGTGTTTACAATTACCTAGGTCCATGTGCAAGAGAATGACTGTTGCGGTCTTCCATGCATCCAACGTGAGATCTATTCTGAGGCAAATATTAAATAGCCTCTCTGGGGGGTCGGACAAGTTATGTTTCAGGCTGACCCGGCTGATATGTTGTATTACCCCACAGACATAACCAAATAGACATAGTATTCTTGGCCTTAAAAGTACCTCGAGGACTTGTTTTTGGGAGATTGGGGGGGTGCAGATGTGGGAATGTGATTTCAGAATATTTAAGTGGAGCGGGGTAGAGTTTGGCTAATTTCGTCTGCTAGTAGACTGTCAAAGTCCCCTGGGTAAAAAGTACCATGAGTTATTTACTGTTAGCTCTAATCAGTGCTGGGCACTATTTCTGAGGCTTCTCAACACAGTTAAGGGTGGCTTTGTGGTTATCCTTCACCTTCATAAAACTCAAAAAGTAAACCTCTCCCTTGCAGTGGGTGTGAAGGGTACCTGTCAATGATACTCAGCCAGATTAACAGCAATAAAATACTTGGCCCCCACTTAACTGCAATAAAGTTTCATCTGGGATAAACACTGTAGTTATTTAATTTCCTTCAGTCTGTATAGAACCTGGTTTTCCTACCATCCTTTTTTGACACCAGCACTACAAGTGAGGCCTACAGACTGTTGGATTATTGGATTACACTCACAGATCAATATTTCCTGCAGTTCCTTCCAGATTCATTCATAGGAATACACTGCATACAGTCCAGAACCCAATAAGAAATTCAGGGAGAGCTAAACCTAACATAATAGTAATAATTTAGGCTCCCTGTTCAAGGGGTGTCAATACTACTTTATAAGCATCCATACAGTTGTCCAGATTAGTTTTAAAGTCAGCCAATATTCTGCTTTTCTTGTTGGGTAGAGGAAGTTTATTCCATAAATTGGGGATCCATTGAGGCTGGAAATCTATCCTGCTAGCAGATTCTGTTTACGTGTTGTTGAAGACTAAGGTCCTTGGTGTGAGTGCTACAGAGGTGCAGAAGATAAAGCAGAGTAGAGCCTGTCATCGGGCTGAAGGCCAAGGCACAGAGCAGCAATTAAGATCCTCTGTAACACAGCATAATGAGAGGGCTTTTCATACATCAGCATAGCTTAAGGTGTTTAGTTCTGTAATGCTCTTGGTTACGAATCTCTGTGCCCCATTCTAGTTAACAAGGTGTTTAGAAAGGTAAATGTTGAATGGGAAGTTTTATTCTACGATAGGTCTAATGAGGTTAATATACAGAAAAATTATGAGTTTGTTATTCCTACAGGATTATCCATCCATCCACATCCCCTTTTTCCCCATTTTTGCACTTGGAGTCAGTGTTACTTCAACAGTAACAATCATCTGGCAGATGTGGCTTTGGAAATGAGTTAAGCCAGGTTGAAGGATTTCCTGACTTCGATTGACATATGGTGGTCAAAGAACAGGCTTTTGACAATGATAGTTCACAAATGTCTGATGACAGATTTGATTTTGGAGTAAGTGTTATAAATATGGTTGAACTAAGGAAATCTTGCGTTCAGAATGAAACTACATTACATGTTTTGGCATTAACCTCTAGCCCATTTTTGCTACACCTGTTAGTCCGAGCAAATCTACATTGACATATGAGTGCCACTTATCTGGCTCAGTGGAGGAGAGGCATGAAGCCCTGACTGCAATCCAGATGACCATAGTTTGATTAGTGGTTTGGGTACTGTTAGAGCCTGATAAGGGTGGATAGGTGTGAGTAGCTTGTGTTGGCACTATCTATAGCTTTCTGGAAGGCTGGTTTGTTCTTTTGCACAGGTTATAAAGGGTGGGGACCATGGTGTTACTTCTAAAGCATGGGCATAGAAACAAATGCATTATATGAGGATGAAGGGGACCCTAAAGTGATGTGGGCTGCCCACATCAGCCACGTGGGGGGCGGGGGAGGCTGGGGATACCAGGGATTTGAAACAGAGAACACCTGATGGTAGCCAAAATTATGACCCCAGTGAATGGCTTTTTCCTCATGCAGAATAAGCATTCCAGAAATACTCTCATCTTTAAAGGAAACAAAGGGCTAAAGCATTGTTTTGGTGTGTGTGTGTGGGGGGAGGGGTGATGGCTGGAAGGAAGTAGGCACATAAAAGGACAGTGTGAACATCCAAAGGGAAATGTGAGATGGCATCAGCTTTGTAGTCATCAGCTAACTTAATGAGCCTTAGCCCATCGACTTCAGGCTCAGCATAAGGAAAGCAGATGAAGAGTAGTAGGGGCCCAAAAAGGAGGGCACAAAGAATGCCACTGGTAACATTCGATTCTGTGGAGGCAGCACCCTCAGTCCTTACTGTCGGATCCTGTCAAAGAGTTGTGTGTCAGCTAACATAAGGATTCATATTAAACTGAGTAAACTTCTCAATAATACTGAAGGGGAGGGATTAGGCCATTCTTAAAAATTAGATATCTGTGCGTGTTTCTTATTGCTAGGACACTAACAAGAGCACCAACTCCCCACTGTTTGCCTTGATGGCCGCCTCTGGGCAGCTCTCAGCCTAGGGTATTCTTTAAGGAGATTCCCTATACGCTTAGGAACAAATTGCCTCAAGTTTGACTTTAAGCAGCTCAATGTAGGCCAGCAGAGGAAGAAAAGCATTTCATTTAAAAAAAAAAATAGTTTCTGCACTGTAAGAGAGTCACCGAATTAGTAAAGCTGTATATTTTATCTGTTTATGGCTACACTTTGTAGGACACCATTATGCAGTGGTTTTAACTGAAGATTTTAAAAGTTAGTTATGTAAAAAAATAACTACTGGTATTGAAGCATGCAACTGTAAGCAAAATGATATGAACTGGAGAAGACAGGAGAGGGTCTTTCAGTTATTGCTAGAAGGAATGACTGAACAGTGGAGAGGTTTCTGAAGTTAAACAAATGATTTGACCGTAAGATCAGGGATTACTTTGATTATCCCCCTTTCCAGGGAGTTCCTCTTTTCCATGCTACTGTGTAACTGTGACATTCCTATTTTTTTTAAAAATCAAGTATGAATACTATTTTTTGTGTAAATCTGGATTTCCATAACAAAGTATCTGCATGCATCTTAAGTCTGTTAATGTGCTTTAAAATATACCTTTTAAAGTTCCCAACAAATGTGAAAGCACTGTAAAAATATCTCCCTTATTATTTCCTGCATTATCATATGACAGCAGGATGTACTTACATCATTCATTTAACAATAACTAGTTAATTGATCATATGCAAACATTTTGCAAATCAGTTAGATAATTGTCAACCTTTTAAGCTAGATGTTTGAAAAAAAAAGAAAAAACTAGCTACTACCTGGATTGTTGTCAAACTACTGACTTAAGTTGGCAGTTACATAGTTGATTTACAACTGTTTTCACATTAAAAATTAGTCAATTATTTTACACTCATTCAGTTAAATAAAGCCTGCTGCCACATGTTAATTGAAACAGAACAGGGTGACATTTCTACGGTTTGGTTGGGGATTTTAATAGGTACTTTTTTTTGTATGCTTTGTCCTGACTGCCTGTCGACCAACAGCCCTCTCTTGGCCAATACGTCCATTCCTTCCCCCCTCACTGGGTGAGGGTCGATCAGAAGTGGCTGTCATAAACATAGCAATTAAGGGTGGTTTGAGAGTTTTCTGCTTAAGTGCTTACTGTGGGCATATGACTTTTGAAGCCAAAGTGAAATGCACAATGACCTGTTTGTGCTGGTCATACCTCACTACCCCATGGGACATTGCCAACAAACAGCCCCATCCCCTTCCCTCAAGCCCAGGAAGCGGTTACCCTGGTCTCCACTGGAGAAAAAGCACTTCCCCCTGTGCTCCTTAAATGCCTGCTATGCTCCACTCCCCCTGGGAGAGTTGAGTGGGCTATCCTCCTTCACTCATCTCTCTCTGTGTGCCTGGCTCTTCCAGGGCTGAGAAAGCTATTCTATCACCTGAGTCACAGTAAGGGCTGTAACCCTACCCCCTGTCACAGATAGATACTTCAATAACATGCTATAAACAGATGTTTTCAATAACATTGTTCACATACATGCAGACATTCTTTAGGTGAACCCCCCCCCCAAAAAAAAAAAAGAGATTGTATTTTTTGCTTATTCTGCAAGGTGGTCTTTGATCCTTGTTGACTTGATAAGTTTACATTTGGTGGACTGGAGGGCTGGCACAGGGATCCAGTTCTGTGCATGTACTCACATGGTGGGGCTACTGTTGACAGAGTTTGTCTCAGTGTTCTAGATACCATTACAACTAATACAGATTTAATTCATTTGCTTTTTAACGGCCTACGGGAGCAGGCTGTTAGACTCTTTACCCATGAGCTGTGCCAAAAGGGCAAGGGTATAGTACACAATACATATGCATACAGTTTAGAGTAGCCAATCAACCAACAATCTTTGGAGAAAGTGAAGGAAACCAGGGTACCCAGAGACAGCTCACAAGGAAATGGGGAGAGCATGCAAATTCCATTCAGACCGTGGCTAAAGTCAGAATAGAACCGCCAGGCCCTTTGAGCTGTAAAGGTAAGAGAACTTGCATCTGTTTAGCACCTTTACTGAATTATCACTTAAGACACAGGCAAACATACATTTATATAAAAGAAAACAAACCACATTAACATGTTCACAGTTTCAAACATTAGACATCACATATATTCTTTTATACAATTATCAATTCAACATTACATTAACTGCTCAATCCCTGCCTTCCCTTAAGATTCACTCCTCCAAAACATTATTCTGCATGCATTGTTCCCACAATTCCCATTTTTCCACGTAATTTGCCCTCACCCTTTCCTACAGATGACAATTCCAGTTCTTTTATCTCTGTTACAATGTTCACTACTTCAAATAGTTTGTTTAGACTTCAATTTCCATTTTCTACTAACTTTTTTTTTTTTTTGGCAACCAGAATTAAACTTAAGACCTTACTAGGTTCTGGGCAATTCAGATCCTGTATCCCAGCTCAAAAAGTTAAAAATGTCCTTAGTTATACCCGTTTGCTCACTGAATATTTCTGATGAGTATTCTGTAGGGAGTTTTTAAAAGTCTATCAGCTCTATTGAAAACAAACAATAAAGAAATATTATTGAAAAAAAAAAAAAAGTCTATCGGCTCATTGCATTCCGAAAACATATATTCCCAGTTATCGCTTTCTTTCCCATCACACATCCAAGATTTGCCATCTACCTGAGGAAAAATTCTTTGGAGTTTGCTTGGGGTATAAAAATACCTGGGCAAAAACTTCCAAACAAAATTCTAAATCACCTAGACTTTGTTGAAAATTTGGGAGCCATACATATGTCCTCCCATTGTTCCCTTGTAAATTGCTTATCCAAACTTTCTTCCCAATCTTTTATAACCTCCACTGATTCCTATAGTTATTTAACCAATAACCCATGCCTGGGTGTGGGTAATGCTGGATTGACCCACAGTTGGTGTGGTTTGGTCAGAATGCGAAGCCAGAGTGGCCAAATAAAGACAACCGTGGGTAAATCCAGCATTACCCACACCCAGAAGTGGGTTATTGCTATTATACAATGACATTATTTAAGAAAAAAATACTTACTTTTCTTAAATAATGGCATTGTATAATGCCTCCTTGCTGCCCTTCTGCAGCTGTCCAGTATTCTGTGGAAGTTCTGCTGTACTGCACATGTGTATGCTTATGCACTACAGCAGAACTGTGTGTGGAAGCAATGGAGAAAGGAAGATCTCAGTTGCTTTTAAAAATGTGTCTCGCTATGTTAAACTCATTTAACATAGCGAGATAGCTTTAAAAAAAGCACCAGAGATTTTCCTTTCTCATAACATAAAGAGACCGCTTTAAAAAAAGCAACGGAGAAAGGAAAATCTCCATTGTTTTTTTTTTAAGCTATCTTGCTATGTTAAGCTCGTTTAACATAGCAAAATAACAGCAACGGAGCTCTTCCGTTCTCCGTTGCTGTCCAAAAAAAAAAAGAGACTTATAAAAGTCCGGGCGACTGGACCTTTTTCCATTAGTATAAGTGTGATTTACAACGTGCATGCTGACCAATTAGCATGCACGTTTTGGAATATTAATGGGGGGGTTGTATAATGTGTCATATTTTATACGCCTTACTAAATATCCCTTTTTTTTTTTAACAGCAGCTTCTGTTCTAGATTCAACTAAAAACTCTACTAGAGTGGTCTTTTACTTAAGATTCCCCCATCACTTTTCTCCACCTATACTCTGATATCAATCCCTGACAGGGATGGCAGGTCTCTAGCCTGCAGTCCAAATGTCTTCTTGCCTTCTTCCAATTCTTATTCCCTTTCCCTCTCTAGTTATTTGCTCCCAATACTTTTGGGTGCTTTGACAGTTTTCTCCAGTAAATTATAACTCCCTCTTGCCTATTCCCTGTACCCCTAATTGCAGTCATCTCTATCGGCAGAATCTCCTTTCTCCATTCTTGTGTTGTCTTAGTCCTTAGAAAACTTTCTGCTACTTTATGAATATAATATTCTGTACGTCTGTTATTCTCTTAATGGATCTCCATCCAAAATCCCACTATTTCCTTATTTATTGCATCCCCAAAAAAAAAAAAAGCTGCTGATTGAACAAAAAAATTTTAATTGAGACTGAATTGAAACAACACAGAAATTTTTTTTTTTTCAAAGACTCAAATTTTGATTTCTGTTGCTTTTTCTTCAGTTTTATTTGTTAGGTTGAAAAGGCGGATTTAAAGGTGTTTAGGGTTTAGGGGAGTTGAGGTGAGTTAGGTTGAGCGCGTGTGTGGTGAGGGAGTGTTAGGGGGGGTTTGGGTTGTAAGTGGGGTGGGTAGTGTGTAGGTAAGTGTGTAGTTTAGGGTATCAGATTCATTTAGGTGTGTGGTATCAGTTTTATTGTTTTGTGTGTTTGTTGCTTGTGTTGTGTTGTGTGGATGTTTTGGATCAGCGATTTTTCCCTGGGAAAATCTGACAGTTCGAGACAGCGAGATTGCTTTTTTAAATTTAAATTCGATCAATCAGCATTCGCTTTTTTAAGCGTTCGATGATATAATATAGACCCTTTCAACATCATCCTTTTCCACTTTGAATTATAGCTTTCTGTTTCTGTTATGCATATGAGCCTTAAATGTGTAGCTCTAAAATATCCAATCAAATCTGGTAATCCTGAGCCACCTTGTTATATTGGATGGCTCAACTTGATCCCACTTGACCCTTGCACTCTTCCTCTCCCAGACAAATGTTTTATTAATTACTGTCTATAACTCCTCTGGCTGATAAAAATCTGACTGGCCTATATATAAAACTAAAGGGACTAAAAACATTTTCACTGCTCGTATCTTGTGTGGGTACATAGCTTATAGCTGTAGCCTTTGTTTTGCCTTAATTTTATATCCCAAAAATGCTTTAAACCATCTCAGAATGTTACAGTACTCAGATATTCTTTTCTGGTTTTATCAGGTACAAGATATTACCTGCAAATAAAGGCAATGTTTTTTGATTACCACACTAATTATATCCTTGAATTTTTGAATCCCTTATTTTCTTTGCCAATGGTTCTAAATACAGTGCAAATAATAAAAGGGACACCCATCTGGTTCCTCAGTTCAGATATGACTTATCAGAGCAGAACCTTCCCACTTTAATGTTTGCCTCCAATCCTTCATATATGATATATATATATATATATATATATATATATATATATATATACACACTCTTAATTCACCTGATTATTGTTTCAGTGAATGCAAATGCTTCCTTTGCCCTACTCAAAATCCCAGCTTACTATGTTGAATGCTTTCTCTATATCAAGGCCCACCAACAGCAGCAGTACTTTTTTACATTCTTCCTCCCTCCGGATCATCATTGTTCTATTAATTTTGTCAATGTTTGCCTCCCCCATTTGCTCCATCTCTATCAATTTTGGCAATACCTTTGCTGTTCTTTAAGCTATTATTACAGGCAAACACTTTATAATCATGACTTATAATTGAAATGGGACTATATGGGTCTGATGAGTCTTTAGGTATTTCAGCCACCACAGCTTTCTACTAGGATGTTGGTGCCTCCCTTCCTTTTAAAACACTGTTAAACAAAACCTTCCAGATCTTTATCACCTTCTGCCCTCCTACTATCCAAACTTTCACACGAATACCAACTATTCCTGGAAACTTTCCCGCAGATTGGGTATACATACAGCACTGTTTTATATCTCATCTCCTCTTACCTTACTTATTAACTGTTGAGCCTCATCTGCCTCTAACCTTGGCACACAAGTCTTCCATAAATATTTCCATTTGTGCTTTGATTTCCACAATCCTCTGTTTATACAAATCTTCATAAAATTTCTAAAATATCTCTAATACCTGTACAGTATCTCAACTGTCCTTTCTACTTTGTCGCCTAAGATGTCCTAAAAATGTTTGTGCTCTGGAGTTAACAAAAAAATGCATATTATCCAGATACCCCTTATTTTTTCTTCAGACTCTGCATGCCCCTTATTCTGCAATATTTTAACTTTTGTGAGAACCTCTAAATAATTACTTCTTAATCATTATTTTTTTCTTTTATTGCTATCCTGTTTTAAACTCCAGTTTCATTTTATCCCACTCACTAGCTATAACTTCTGAAGAAATGTGTATCTCCCCTATCAACTCTTGAATAATTTCCAGTACCCATTCCTTATATTTCTCTATTTTTAACAGGTAGGTAGGGAAGTATCTGACTTGTACTTCATTGCCCTGCATTTTTATCTTAGTTGTTATTGGTGCATAATCTGAAATGGTTATTAGATGTGTGGTGAAGCTTTCAATTAAATGAGCATGTTCCTGTGAAATATAATTTCTGCCTAGTCTAGCCCAGTTATTGCACCTTGGGGAGTAATATGAAAATTCTCTCCAAATTCCTACTACTGAATTCATGTCATCCATGCTAAATATTTTCTTATATTTCTTCAGCAATCTACCCTTTGTTATAGTTTCCTTTCTAGCCCCCCAAATACATCCTCACTTTTGCAAATCAAGTTCCAGTCCTCACCTCCTAAGTAGTACTCCCTGCTGAATGCTGATCATTTCTCCCAAAAATGTAAGCTCCAAAACAACAGTTCTAGCAGTAGGTGCATGCGAGGATTTTATGAAGATGCAGAAAAAACTGTGTGAGCACTACAGGATATCAAGTACAGTTGTGTAAAATCTTACCATAACAGTAGATGTCCTTTCCTTCACTGTTGCAGTATTCATTACTAAAGGCATCCCCTGCCTGGGGTAGACCAACGTCCGGCTAGTCTACCAAAGCCTACTGTTACTTTAAGGTACACCGAATGTCACACATATGCTCCTTGCATAGTGTAGGGCATAAAGGGGAGGTGCGGATATACCATCTACAGAATGGATTGCCCCAGTACGAGCACCATTCCAAGGACAACCAAGAGGTAACCAGTACATCCAGGAGGGAAATGGACTAGGGGGAGGAGTGAGGGAATGAATACTGCAACAGTGAAGGAAAGGACATCTAGTGTTATGGTAAGATTTTATACAATTGTACTATGTCCTTCCATTCAGTTGTTATAGTATTCCTTCCATCTGGGAGAGTGCCAAACTCAAGGAGGAAGGACCAGCAGAGCCTTCTAGGAATCCATGAAGGACGGCTCTAGCAAAAACAGCAATAGCTGTAGAGATTCCATCCAACTTGTAGTGCTTGATAAAAGTATGCACATAAGTCCGGGTAGCTGCTTAAAGAACACAGTTAGTATCCAACTCCTTGAAAAAAGCACTAGAAGAAGCCACAGCTCTAGTAGAATGTGTCTTTACAGAAGAAGGAAGGCTCTTACCATGAAAGGAACAAAAAGAGGTAGCTTTGGAGATCCAAGAAGAAATTGTTTGTTTGGATACAGCTAGAACTAGAGACCTAGGATGAACAATAAAACAACTGATCATATTTTCTAATAGATTTAGTCTTATCCAAATAAGATCAGAGTTGTCAGATTGCAGAGAGGGAAGAAAAAGTAGAAAAAGAAAAGACTGATTGATAACTCATTAACCACCTTGGGCATAAATGAAGGATTAGTACACACCACCACCCTGTCCCTTATGAAACACCAAAAAAGGAGGACAAGCCATAAGGGCTTGAAACTCAGACACCTGTCTGGCAGACGTAAGGGCCAACAAAAGAACAGTCTTCCAAGAGCAATGCTGCAAGGAAGCTGAAGCAGCAGGCTCAAAAGGAGCCAGAGTCAACTTCTACAAAACAAAATGAAGATCCCAGGGAGGAGGAAACAGGCTTCCTGAAGGCCTAATATGAAGGACACCATTAAGGAATTGTTAAGCTTCAAATATGGAAGTTAAAGGAGGAGATAAAGGCAGACAAGCAGAGAAAGCGGATAAGTGGGCCTGAATAGAAGAACAGGTTTAACCAGCATTGAACAATTCACATGAGAGAGAACACCACAGGAACATCCACAGTAAGGGGGTCCAACTTACAAGAGAGACAGCAAATAGAAAACGTCTTCTGTTTGGATAAGTAAGATTTCCTAATATTGGGTTTTCTGGCCTCCTGCAGGACCCTTAGCACGTCCTCAGGAAAAAGAGTCTATGTCGAATCAAAATCTTATCACCCACATTGTTAGTTGAAGAGTGGACAGGTGGGGATGGATGAGAGATCCTTTGTCTTGTGTGAGTAGGTCCACTATGTGAGATAACTTGTGATGATTGCCCTTGGCTAAACGCAGAAGAGGGAACCAATGCTAGCTCAGCCAGAAGAGTCACCAACAAGACTTTGGGAGTTTTCTGTTGAATTTTGAACAGGACTTTTGGAAAGTGAGGAAGGGGAGGGAATGCATAAAGAAACATCCCCTTCTACAAAAAGAGAGGGCATCAACCTTCCACACCACAGGATATGGGACTCTGGCACAAAATAGAGGAAGTTGCCTATTCAGAGGGGAGGGAAATAGATCTACTTGAGGAGTACCCCACTGGTGGACAATGTCTAGAAACACATCCCTGTGAAGTATCCATTCGTGGGACTGAGTTAAGGACTAGCTCAGAGTGTGTGCCACAATGTTTTGACCTGAAGGAATGTAAACTGCCCGATGAGTAACTTGACACTGTATAGCAAGATCCCATACCAGCAAAGAAGGTAATATGTTGTTCCTCTCTGTTAATATACCACACCACTGTGGTATTGTCTGTGAATATCTTGCGAGGTCCTCGGGAGAAGAGAGGATAAAAAGCTTGAACAGCCAGCAGAAGGGCTCTCATCTCTTCAACATTGATGTGGTCTGTCTGTTGAATAGGTGACCACACCCCCTTGCACCTTTAGGGAACCAAAAAATGCTCCACATCCCATGTCTGAAGCATCTGTGAACAGATCCTGAGAGGGAAGAGGGGGATGAGAGGGACCCCTGGGTTTAAAGACAACTGTTGCATCCAACACTGAAGTTCCTTCTTGAGACAAGGTAGAAGAGGAACTATAAATTCTAGAAGATGAGCATGTTGAAGCCAAATGACTTCAGGAACCACTGAAACTTTCTCATGTGGAAATTGGCCAGAGGGAGCATAGGGATAGTAGATACCATGAACCTCAGAGCCCTCAGAAACTTTCTGGCAGTACAGGAGGCCACAGGAAGAGTATGAAAGAAGGAAATGAGAGTTAAATCCTTGGGAGGAGGGAGAGATGTCAGCATAGGCACCATCTGAATCCTGCAACCCAGAAAGGCACACTCCCCAGTGAAAGACATGCTGAAGATCATTGTGAACCCCAGGCTCTGAAGAAGGGAAATGGCATAATGAGGTTCTTGCAACAGGAAGCCTGAATCAGTAGGTCATCCAATAAGGAAATACATGGATCCCCTAAAGCCTGCAAAAAGCAATCACAGGAGCAATGCATTTAGTGAATACCCTTGCTGCAGCAGAAAGGCCAAAGGGCAAAGCAGAGAACTGAAAATGCCAGGAAGCAGCATATAGATGCAGAAATATCCTGAAAGGGGGAAGGATTGGAATATGGAGATAATCATCCTTGAGATCCAGACACACCATATAGGCCTGAGGAAGTAAGACAGGAAACAGTCCAAAGGGACAACATTTGAAAAAAGTGAGCACCTTCAGGAAAGTGTTTAGATGAAAGAGGTCTAGAACTGTTCTCCAAGTATCCTCTTTTCTGGGTACTAGAAACATTCTGGAGTAAAAACCCCTCCTCCTTTGGGACACAGGCACCTTCTGAATAGTACCCAGAGTCAAAAGGTCTCAAAGTACCTCTGGGAAAAAAGCGAGTTGTTCCCGAGGAGGTTGAAGATTGCCCATAAAAGGGGATGGGATTTCCACACCATGCGATACCCCTGGCAAATAATTGACAGAACCCAAGAATCCTGAGTAATCTGAAGCCAGTGAGAGAGAGAGAAAGGCGAAGAGAGAGAGGAATGTGGCTGGGAAGAGATGGACAGTCAGGCAGCATCTGGTTTATCAGAAAAAAAGACTTCAGTTTGAAGTTGAGTAGCCTTAGCAGGAGGAGCCTGCTTACCATTCTTTTTACCCTTAGTAGAAGGCAAGATTGCCTATGAATAACCACTGACTTATTGGGGTAGTTTCTCTGAACTTTTGCACAGGCGAGACAAGCACATGTTTCAGTTCCTGTAAGGCCTTCGCCTTATCCTGAAGTGACTTAAACCAGCAGCAGCTTCTGCAAAACAAATGTTTATTAATAAGAGCAGCATCCATCAACTTAGCCTTGATATCATCAGGCAATGGCTGAAGCCGAAGTCAAGAATATCTCATCACTGAACCAAAAGCAGCAGCCCTAGAAAAGGTATCTGCTGCATCATAACTACACTTGATGGAATGATGAACCATTTGTGAGGAAGTCCCCAACAAGTAAAAACCAGAAATGTTACCCTTAAGAGTCGGGGAGATCAGAAATAAGCTGACAAGCCTGAGAAAAGAGTAAACAAGTACCTGGACATATGGATCTGATAATTAATGGACCTAAAAGCTAAGGTAGCAAAGGTGTAAACCTTCTTCCCTAGCCTTTCCATGGTTCTGCTGTCTTTATCAGAAGGCAATAACTTGGGCAAAGGAAGCAAATGAGAGGGCTTATCAGAGGCTACAGACACCACTGAGGGATCAACAGCAGAACATTTGTACAAAAAGTTATCCCTCAGGCACCCTATAGAACCTATCAGGCTTCTTAGGAGCAGGGGACAGAGAATCAAGAGCTTTACAGGCATTGGAAAATGCATCCAACAAAGCAACCAAAACAGGAGAAATAGAAGGTTTTGGAGATTCCATCTGCAGCAATTCACAGTACCTCTTATGAATTTCAGAGACCTGAGCACAATCCCATTAAAAATAAACTCCATGAGCCTGGAGAGTGTGCCCACAAAATAAACTTCTTCAAAGGGAGCATCAGGAGTGTTAGATTCCTCTTCCTCAGACCCATATCCCAAAGAAAAAGGAATTTGGGAAAAGTAAGCAAGGGATTCCTCATCAGAATCCAACTCCTCCTTAGAGGAATTCTCTTTCTTGGGTCTTTTAAGGGGAGTAGAGGACCAAAGGGGAGCTGGAATAGAAAATCCCGAGGAGGTTTCAATGCCATCAAAGCATTAAACAAACCTTGAGTGAAGACTTGCCACTCACTCTGTGGATCCCTAGGAACAGGAGAAACATGTTTAGCTTTTTTGTTTCTTCTTTAACGGGGCATCTACGCTGTAAAACTTAGAAAGTTGTGACGCAGGATGGCATTCAGTAGCAGTAGTAGGGGACCTCTTCCTTAACCAAGATCTGAGGAACACCCAAAGACCCCTTAGAAATAATCAACCATGGCTCCCCCTGAGCATCTGAAACAGACGTCTGCATAACCTCTTCGGAAGTGTTGAAAGCCGAATCCCTGCTGGCCACCAACATAGATGCAACGGAGAAATCAGACAAAGCTGAGTGATCCTCCGGGTTCTCGCTGACCTTGGGAGAAACGTCTAGTGGAGGCTGGACAGCAGAAGATCCTGGTCTTAGTTTCTTAACCTTCTTCCATAACAGCTGATAACCTTCTCTCTAAGGATACCATGGAAGGCAAGTCACTGATTCTCCAGATACAAGCAAGGGAAGAAAGCCTACTACACAGGGTCTTTGGTATGAAAGCCTGACAGAACAGGTTGTATGGTCATGAGAGGCACCTAGGCAAAATAAACACTATTTGTGGTGGTCTTTATGGTGAATCTGTCTCCCACATTGGCATTTACCCTTTCTGGCTGACGAACTCCCAGAAGCAACCAAAAGTCAATAAAAAACAAAACCCCAATGGGGTACTTATCTGTAATGGCCTGAAACAAGCAAACAGGACACAGGTGTTCAGACCAACGAAAGATGCATTTGGGCTGATGGCAAAGATGTAGGTGCTCAAACGTACCATCCTCAGAGCTTCTTTGCTGCCAGTCTAAATGCATCTCTCGATCATCCATCTAGCAGCAAAGGATGGTATGTCCAGATATCACCTTAATCCCTATGCTATACCAGTAGGCTTTTGTATACTGGCCAGACACTGGGCTACCTGAGGCAGTGACTCCCAGATATAAACAATACTTCAACCAGTGAATGGAAGGACATCTAAGAGTTACTGAAGAAAAATGCTCTCAGAGAACAAACTGACAATACTGGAAAAGTGGCACAGGACCCAAGAGTAGGGGTGGAGGTGGAGAAGGGACTAGGGGGTGGAAGTGGAGTGTGGAGCGGGAGTTTTTTACCCAACCTACTGATACAAAGATTTATGAAATAGTACACAAACCTTCAGCATATACAAATGCATTAGTGGACAAATAAAAATTAAGTGTTTCTTGAAATTTTACTTCAGGGTGTCAAATGTCTGAAAATACTGAGTAAGGCTTCCATTTGTCTCCATTATATTACAGTTAGCTATAAAGGAACCTGGATGCTGCTATGGATCTGAAGAAAAATTGAATGCTGCAAGTCTGTTTTAGAATATTTTCACTTGATAAGGATCTTCCAGTTTTATTTATTTCCTTTTCTGACACATCAGCTGTCTGCTCATATTGTCTCTCTGCTAGTTAGCGAATCCTATCAGAAGGCAGGGCTGTAAAGGACGTTACCTCCAGTTAATGTACTTTCATGACTGCAATTAAAATGGCTACAAGGGATGATGAAAGCATTCCTGGGGTACATTTCAGTAAAGTTGCTGAATGCAGTGAAACACTTCTACTGCTTAAGGAGAGAGAGACTATTTATTAAAATTTATTTATCAATTGCATTTGTTTACTGGTACTGGGATAGCCCAACTGTGTATGAAGCCTAGCCTTTTCATCAGAGGCCTGCGGGGAAAAGCTCCTGCATCAAGACAAAATAATAGTTTGCACAACATTTAGAAATAAGCAATTGAATGAATATAAAATCATATAATATGGACATAACACAGACAGTATATAGAAGTTACAAATGAAGTAAAATAAGCTATCAATAGTGCTAATAATACAGCGCAGAGTGATAGATCAAATGCTAGTCATTGCTGCAGAAAAGCTAGACCATAAACTATTAAATCTGTGCAGAAAGGGAGAGGAAGTATGAAGGTGAGTGGACAGAGGGAGAATAAGCAGGGAAGGACAGAAAACAGTAGTACTACAGAGATATTTATAACCGTTTGGAATGGGCAGGTATATTTAGATGAGTAGACATAGGTTCCATTGGGAGGCTGAATGGTTCTAGTAGTCTGTGAGTAAAAGCCTGTGCAAGATATTTAGAATATCGGTGACAAAGAAGAAGATAGAGATGGAAGAGGAAAAAAACAGTAATGGTAGATTTGTAGCAGTAATGGGCTACCGGCAAGGGAGAGGATTATGTACTTGTTATTAATCTAATCAATGTTTTTCATTTGTTGATTGGTTGACTCCTTTTTTTATTATGTATTTAAACGTGAGTTGAACTGCAATGTATTGTCTGAAGAAGTTTATGATTTGACCCTTCTTTCACTTGTTCCAGTACTTTGTGGTTTTAAGGGAGAGGATTATACTGACATGTACTTATATTCCACCTAGAACTGTTGTTTTGCTATAACAAAGGGTAGATTGCTGAAGAAATATAAGAAAATATTTAGTATGGATGACATGAATTCAGTAGTAGGAATTTGGCTAGACTAGGCAGATTATAATTACACAGGAACATGCTCATTTAATTGAAAGCTTCACCCACACATCTAATAACCATTTCAGATTATGCACCAATAACAACTAAGATAAAAGTGTGTGATAAAATGAAAAACTAAGTTTAAAACAGGATAGCATAAAAGAAAAATAAAAATTAAAAAAAGTAGTATTTAGAGAGGTTCTCAAAAAGTTAAAATATTGCAGAATAAGGGCATGCAGAGTCTGAGAAAAAAAAATAGGGGTATCTGGATAATTTTTTGTTAACTCAGAGCACAAAAGATACTGTACAGGTATTAGACCAGTAGGAAGGTCATCTGTGAGAGGTACAGGAGCATAATCATGTTCCGTTAGTTTTCAAGGCCATGTTCTTTACTTGAAACACAAAGTCCTTTAAACCACAACTAGTCAGACTAAGAGGAATGGAATTCCATTTTGAGAGAGATTGGAGGAGTACAAGGAATCTTCTGTGATATTGTTTGATACAGTGACAGTAGTGTTTTACCAGTAAAGCGAAGAAGTCTGCTGGGAGAATAGTGATGCAGGATATTGGTTAGGCTTTTTTTAAACAAGAAACATCTTTATTAAATTATCATGTATAACATAGGCAATGTTACAGTTATATAAATGAAAATAAACTATAGAGGTACAATCGCAGTTGCAAAATTATACATCCCAAACTGTGCCAACACAACTTTAGCTGCAAACATTGGACTTCACTTTTAATATATCTAGTCATTGTTAGTCAACCATTACAAAGCCCTCTGAGATCCTGACTTATTTTAAACCTTGTTACTTCTCTGCATGTATTGATCCAACATTTCCCATTTTTTCTATATAATTTGTTCCTACTCTTTTCTGAAGTTCCCACTTCCAGTTGTTTATCTCGGTTACTATCTCCTCTTCTTCTAGTAAAGTTGATTTAGGCTGATTTACATTTTCTAGTAATTGCTTTTTCTGCCAATCATCATAATTAGGACTCAGCTGGGCCTTACTATGTCTAGACAATTCTGATTCTGTTTCGTAGTTCAAAAGTTTACCCAGCATCTCTAACAGAGCAGTCTGCAGTGAAGCTTTAAAATCTGCCAACTCATTACACTCCCACAAAATATGTTCCCAGTTACCACTTTCATCCCCATTACACCTCCAACATTTGCTGTCTACCCGAGGAAAAATTCTTTGGAGTCTGTTTAGAGTATAAAAATACCTATGCCAGCACTTTCAGGCAAAGATCCTAAATCATACATTTTGTTGCATGTTTGGGAGACATACATATATCCCCCCACCCATTGTTTCTTTGTGAACTGCTTATTCAGTCCCCTCTTCTCAACCCTTCTTAACAGCCTCTGAGTGATTCTCAGTTATTATGTAATATTTTATATGCTCTACTAATTATTCATTTATTAATGACAACTTCTATTCTAGATTCTACTAATAACTCTACCAGTGCTGGTCTTTCATTCAGGACCCCCCTACTTCTTTCTCTTTGCCTATATGCTGATATCAATCCTTGATATGGACTTAAATCTCTAGCCTGCAGTCCAAATAAGTTCTTGGCACCTACCATTCTATTACCTTTCCCTCTTTAGTTATTTGCTCCCAATACCTTGGTTGCTTTGCCAGTTTTCTCCAATATATCCCTGCCCCTTCTTGCCTATTGTCTGTATCCCTAATTTCAGTCACCTTATCAGCACTCTCTCCTTTCTCTATTTCCATGTTGGCTTAGTTCTTAGAAGACCTTCTGCTACTTTATGAATATAATATTCTGTATGATTATTGTTCACCTTAAAAGTCTGCATCCAAAATCCTAGTCTCTCCCTGTTACTTCAGCTCCCCCTGTTTCATCACCATCTCTTTCCAGTTTGAATTATAGTTTTCTGCTTATGCTACATATAAGAGCCTTAACTGTGTTGCTCTAAAACACTCCATTTAACTCAGGTAATCCCAAGCCTTTCTGTTCTATTGATAGAATAAGCTTATCCCACATGACACAATGTCTTCCCCTCCCAGATAAAATCCTTCAGCTCTTTATTGCTATCCACTTCTCCTCTGGCTGATAAAAATATGCCTGACCTATTTACAAGACTAAAGGGACTAAACATTTTAACTGCTTGTATCTTACTATTCATATCCATATAACAGCTTCAGTTTTCTCAGTTTTTGTATTATCTTTTGTTTAGTCTCTTCCCACATATCCTTAGCTGCCACACCAGAATCATTTTTAATCCATACTCCTAAATACTTCATTTCATCTTGTCTCCATAAGTATGGATATTGCTGAACCAATTCTGATGTGGGTACATAATTTACCGCTATTGCTTTTGTTTTAGCTTCATTAATTTTGTATCTTGAAATGGTTTGCAACTGTCTCTGTATGTTCCACAGCACTGTAATGTCGCTTTCTGGTTTTGTCAGGTATAAAATAATGGCATCTGAAAACAGAGCCAGCTTTTCTTGACTACCACACCAATTATATCCTTGAATTTCCGAGTCCCTTGTTTTCTTTGCCGAAGGTTCTAAATATAATGCAAATAACCAAGGGGAGAGAGGACCCCCACGCCTGGTTCTTCTGCTTAAGCTGAGATCACAGAAGACTCCACCCACTTTAATTTTCATCTCCGATCCTACATATATCCTCCTAATCAACATTATAATTTTATCAGGGAATGCAAATGCTTCCATTGCTCTACTCATAAAATCCCGGCTTACTTTAACAAATGCTTTCTCTGCATTACGACCCACCAGCAACAGTGGTATTTTCTTCCATTCTGCTTCCCTCTGGATCATCATTGTTCTGTTTATGTTGTTAAATGTTTGCCTCCACTCCCTCCATAAAAACACATTGATCCTTATCTATCAATGATGGCATCACTTTTACCATTCTTTTAGTCATTACAGACAAACACTTTATAATCATGATTTAGTATTGAAATTGGCCTGAATGAAGCTAGATCTGATGGATTTTATACCCTATTTAGGTATTACAGCTACCACTGCTTTTTTCCAGGATGTTAGTAAGTCTCCTCCTCTTAAAATACTGTTAAAGAAAACCCTCCAGATCTTTATCAGTTTTTTTCCCTCCTAGCTTCCAAACTTCCACAGGAATACTATCTATTCCTAGGGACATTCCTGTAGATTGGTTATACATCACCATTTTTATCTCATCTCCTCTTATCCTAAGGGTTAATAAATTGAGCCTCCTCTCCCTCTAACCTTGACATGATTCATTCTTCCATAAACATTTCCATTTGTAGCTTTTCTTGATTTTCATATTTCTCTGCTTTATACAGACTTTCATAGAATTTTTTAAATATTTCTAATAATTTTTAAAATATGTCTAATACTTCTACAGGATCCCTTGTTATAGGCTCCCTAATCTTGGTGGCAGTCATATCTGCTTTCTGTTGCCTGAGTCATCATGCTAAAAGTTGTGCTCTAGTGTTATTACAAAACCAACCAGCTGCTTACTCTTTCTAAACTCATGCATATTATTGAGGTAATCCCTTATTTTCTGTTTAGTATTCTTTAGTTGCTCATCCTCTTGTTCTGTGAGATTCCCCCTATTTTACAATACTTTAATATTTGTCAGTCCCTCTAAATAATTTGTTTCTTTTATTTCCACCCTATTTTTAAATTCCACTTTAATTTTATCCCACTCCCTAACTACATTTTCAGAAGTTTCTATCTTCTCTAATAGCTCCTGAATAATTTCCACTACCCATTCCTTAAATTCCTCTCTCTTCAACAGATAGGTGGAAAGTGCCAGTGTCTCATTTTTATTTCATTACCCTGTGTTTTTGTTTTAGTTATTATTGGCACATGATCTGAAATAGTTATTGGGTCTGTATCACGACTTTCAACTAAATGCAGATGTTCCTGTGAAATATAAATTCTGTCTAGCATAACCCAGTTTTCATATCTTGGGGAATATGTAAATTCCCTCCGAATTCCTCATACTGAATTCACATATTTCATGCCAAATATTTTAATAAATTACTTTAAAAACCTACCCTCCTATATTATGTTTTCCTTTCTGGGCCCCCAAGAATCATCTTCACTGTTGCAAATCAAATTCCATTCCCCACCTATAAGTAATATTCCTTGCTGAAAGGGGATTTCTCCCAGATTTTCTTAAGCTCCATTATAGCAGTTTTTGATGGAATAAAAATACATGCCAGTCGCCAGTGTAATCCTCCCTTGCCAGTAGCCCCTTAGTACTACAAAACTACCATTATTGTTTTTCCCTCTTCTATTATTAGTGGGGCCACTCTTGCAATTAATGTAAGTACTCCTCTCTTCCTTTGCCAAGGTATTCCACTGAATAACCATGCTGAAAACAATTCTTTATCAAATTCACATGTTCAGTTCTTTCCAAGTGTGTCTCCTGTAGCACAGCTATTTGCACTCTACATGTTTTAATATAGTTCACTACTCTTTTTTGTATTTATCTGTGAGACTATTAACATTTAAAGACATTACAGAAAGAATCCTATTCTTGATGGATTATTTCTCTTCACCTTTTATGTATAAAAGTTTTTTGTTAAATGTGTAGTTCCAGCTTTTGTGTTAGATGCATGCACAGTCTGGCAGGTTAATCTGTTATACAATTGTTTCTTGTCACCTCCATTTGAGCTTATGTCACATCTTGCAGAACTTTTTGCTTTATTGAAAACTCAAAAATATACACAACCCCCCAATACCCCTAAAACGTACTAACTTAACAATAACAAACAAAAGTATGTATATCTTCAAATACTGAAGTTTTACTGTCCTAAAAGGAGCAAAAGTTCCAAACTGACAGCCATACACACACACAGACTCGAGCTAAACAGAAAGTAAGTTAATCCATCCTGAGATGCACGGTATGGCCTGTGACTCTATTAAGTGCTGTCTGGGTTTTGCCTTATCTTTATAGCTCTCCCAGTTGAGAAAACACTTGAATGCTTTTCAGAAAACATTTTCTCCAAGCCATTGCTCTTTATCTGACTGTCTGCTAGTGACATGAGAATCAGATACAGGACTGTTTACTAGAAAAAAAGACCTTATAATAATTAATATTCTTTTTCATTTACTTGCTTTTTGTTTAAACGTTTTACAATATAAAACTAATGGCCCTAACCCAGTCATTCCCTATGCAAGAATGAGAAAAAGCACACTTTTACCATGATCTTTTAACCGGATCCTTTTTTTTTCCATTACAGGGTCTATATTTCTTACAACTGAACAAGCAACGACAGAAGGAAAAACAAAAAGAATAAACAGAAGCACCTATTTACATTAGCATCCCCATTACAGTTAAAAATAACTGAAAAAAATTACTTTATAACATGCAAAGAAAACATGCACCACATAACTGTTAAGAAAAAAAATTGGTTTTACTTGTAGTTAGTTAACTCTCTCACTCCTCTTCCTCTCTCCTAAGTATTTTTCCAAACATTAATGACAAGTATACAAGTTTAGCAAAGTACAAAAAGTCCAATATTTCCAGATTTTCTTGTTCTGACCTACTTCACAAATGCAATTATTGCTTTGTAATACCCATTAGTCAGCTTCAAAGTTACTGATTTTAGTCTCCACATGTTAATGACATGAAGGAGGGCATATGTTTTACAGTCCCCTACAAGTTTAACAAAATCCAAGAAAGTCCAATATTTCCAGATGTTCTTGTTCTATTCCTGTTTATCTCCATCTCCTAAACCCTGTCTCTGCTTCAACTCAAGTGAGCTCTCAATTGTTCTAGTCAACTCCTGTGCTTTTTTCCCTTTCTCAAGCATTTTCTGTTGAAACACTGGTAACAATTACACTGGCAGTGTCTCTCTGTGTGGTCTTTATTACTAGAACAAGGAGAATCTCCTTCTGTTTTCACAGCTAGCTTTTTGTTAGACAAACTTTTGTATTTCTTCCTCAGCTATTACTTCACCAAAAATGTTTTTGTTCCTCTAGGGAAAAATATTTTGAAGATAACTGGATACATCAGTTTGAATCTCATGCCTGCTTCCTGACATTCTCTATACAATGGAATACATTGACAATTTACTCATTGTACACAAGGCAGAAGAGGAATAAATTTACAAAATACATACTAAAAGTGGGAGACAGCAATTATTTATTCTCCTCACTCTGTCTCCCACTTTTAGTGTTATGCTGCAGTTTTTTTTTGTCAGAAAACTCCCTTCTGTTGGTAAGATTGCATTTTTACTATTAAAGGTCTAGGTTGTTTTCTCATAGCCAGGTTTGGAGCGTACACACAATGTGCCCTTTCTATTAACACTTCCTGTTGTGGTATAACTGTCCAGTTGCTTATTTTTGCTTTAATGAAATTAATACAGTCTGCTTCTTTCAGCTTGCCAGGTACAGGTGAAAATGTCAGGTTTTCTCCATGTGCTCTGTTTTCTAACTGTATTATTTTTTGAAACATCTCTTCTTGCACAGTCTCATATTCAGCCAGCCTTTTCTTCACTTCACCCTTTGAGTTTTGCAGTTTTATCATCTTATCTGATGATCTGTTTAAAACTTCTTCCATTTTTTTCCAGCCTTTTATTGTTTGAGCGGATGTACTCCATCAGTGTTTCATTTATTTTAGACAGGTCCATCAGCAATTGCTTAATACTTTCCTCAAGGTTACTGAAAGTCTTGTCTGGAGTCACACTTCATTTTGCTGGGCAGCTGCAGTACTTTTCCCAGTCAGTGTTTTTTTGTAATCTTTTGACATGATTTTCCTTCAAGTCCTCTGTATTTCTTTTTTCTTGTCATCCAGGCAGTGCACTTACTAGTCAGTTACCAAAATTTCCTCAAAAATCCAGGTCTACTGGCTTTCTCTGCTAATTTTTTTTTTCACATTGGATGAGCTAGAATTCAACTATTATTCCATGTGCAGCCATCTTGGAAGTCGAGGACATTATTTAGGCTTGGGCATTTTATGGTTCATAGGATTTTTAGGTAGTTGTTAGTGGTGAGCAATTTTTTCTAGACAAGCATTGCTTAATTACATGACAATGGTGAGATCTACAATGCTGATTTGTGACAAATTTAGCATTGTTCCATTAAGGAGAGTTGAGCTGATTTGATTGTAGGTTATATGTCCAACAGCTGACAAAGTCAAGGCTGTGATCTGTAGTTTCTGTGGTACAGAATTTGATTCCATCAGCCCGCAGTTGCCCACTGTGTGACCTTAAGCAAGTCCCTTAACCAGATATTATTCCCAGATTGCTCCTTAAATGGGACTGTGTACAGTGGTCCTACCTAGTTAGCAAATGGGTATTATTAATCACCAAACAAAAGCGAAATACATCACATGAGTAACTGGTAAGCAAAATAGTGGTATACTATTGAAGAAGCACACACAGAAGTACATGCAAACCACCAACAATTTAATATAAAACACAAAAATGAAGTGCTTTCAACCAACTGTTACATTGGATTTCATCAAAACAAATTTCATTAAACCCAACCCTTCCTATTTAAATAATGTCATACTTGATCTGTGCTCAGCTTTTTAAAGACACCATCAAATTTCAACATGAATTCATAAAAAATACATATATAAACACAAGAGTACATACAAATGTTATAATATATGAACAAATAGAATAAAATGAAATAAAATGCTGAACCACTATGAAATGAAAATATCAATACATACAATAAATATATATTTTCTGCTAACCACACTGGTATGTGTAACAGATAATGCAATGAAAAAACTAACAGAAAAAATGCATTTTATAATCAAAATTTTGCAGTCCTCATTTTAACATGCTTTTGAGAGAAATATTGTTCAAACCTGGAGAAGTAGTGGTATCCAGTCTTAAATGCAACAATAATTCACTGTATTAAAGTCTGTTTCCCTAACAGCTTCCTTTTTGGTATTGCAAAACTTGTTTAAATATACCAAACTTAAAATTCTTAAAGTATGGACAAACTGCAGAATCCTTAAAAATGGCAATGTTAATATTCCCTGGATGAAAATCATAATTATGCTCATAAATTGTTTTCCTAAAAAAACTTTCATTTTTTTCAAGTAGAAACTGGGACATGTGCTGCATTTAGCAATATAAACTACTCCTTCAGTACCACATTTCCCAGAGTACAAATCTAACAAAGCATAATTGAAGTTATCTACAGTAATAATAATGTCTAAGTATCTAATTGCATTGGGATTAGGTTCCAAATTTATTAATAATCCTTGATTTTTTAGTAATTGGAACCATACTTTGTTGATGAATCTTTTAAAATTCTTGCCAGTTTTGTAAACAAATCTATGTTTTAGTCCAACTATTTTCATGATCAATTCATTAGACCTAAAAATACTCTGATTTTTCTTAATATCTTTTATAACATTGGAGATGGAGTTGTATTCCAACACAAATGCTTTATTGAGGGGCTAGAACATCACCAGCTTTTATACTGGAGGGCTCTTCTGAACTAGATGTAACTAACCAAACCAACCCCTAAAAGTGGTTTGTAATCAACCCTCTACTTTTAAAATAAATCATTCTTCTTTTTTCTTTCAGCTTTTCCCGGTTAGGGGCCGCCACAGCGGAACTTTGGTCCGCTAATGATTGGCAGTAGATTTTTACGGTGCCTAGGTGCCAGCCCGACGCCCATTCATGCATGTCTTTCGAATGCCACTCAACCGCAGGGAGGACATGCAGACTCCACATAGAAGGCGATCCAGCCAAGAATCGAACGGGAGAACCTCTTGCTGTGAGGCGACAATGCTACTGCTGCACCACCTTATTTTTACTAATCAAATTTTCATTATATCCTCTAGATAAAAAGATATCCTCCATTTTTCCTTTCATAATCAAAAACTTCCCTTTTAGAAACCATATGGGCTAAGGAAATAAACTGACATAACACAGGTTAATAGGTCTGTACTAGGCTAACCACCACAAGGCCCCTTTTTATGCCTAGTCATGCATCCCAAATCTCTGACAAGTTCTGGTACCCTTGATAAGTGTAAATGTTTCATCTTCCAAGCCCATGTTTACAAACAGGTGCCTTGGAGAAGAAATGTTTACATACTGCCTGTGTCCATTCAAGACATAGGTTCATAGGTGTTTACTAGGCAAATGAGCACAAGGGCCTTTTTAAGTCTAGCCATGCATCCCAAATCTCTGACAAGTTCTGATACCCTTTATAAGTGTAAGCAGGGGCTTGGGAGATTAAACATTTACAGGCTAGGGTGGGGAGATTAACCATTTACAGGTTTCCTGTGTCCATTAGACACAGGTGCCAAACCAGGGATGAATTTCCTGAAAATGGTGGAAAAATTTCTTCAGAATTTCCTCAATGGTGGCAAAAGCTCAGAAAAACTCTAGACCTAGACATAATGGTTGGCAAAGGTTTGCAATGTAGACTATGCTACTGATACACAAATTTTATCCACAGGGGAATTTCTGAAAAAGGCAGGAGAAACAAACAGATTTGGGGGAATGAACTCTTAGTTTACATGGTAAAGTTTTACTTCTGTAAAAGAGTACAGAAAGGATATACAATAAGAAACCCATTTAGATGATGCTTGCTTAGAGATCTTCTTGCCCATTTTGTTTAGGGCAAAGGAAATGAAGCACTAAACATGTTTTCTAAATGGTATGCTTCTGTGGAAGCAGAATTTGAGTTGATATGAACATACAGGGTATTTAACTAGTACCCTCCTTTGTATTAAATATTGTCATCTGCCTCAAAGTATTCTGGCCTCAAGCACAAGGTGTCCTTGGGTGGAATTTTATGATTACATTTTCTGCAATTTCTGAAGCTTTTCCCATAATGCTAAGCTGAACAATTTACTGAAAGGCTAACAACAACAGTAACTAGAATAGAACAATAAAAATAGTAGTAGCACAGCCTCAGAAGCAAACTTAGATTATGGGCGTAGTTATTAAGACCCCCTTTCATTTCTTTCTTTTTTTTAATAAATAAAGATGAGAGATACTAGACCACTGGAATGGGTGTTGAGGAGGACACAAGGCAAAAAATAGGTATCTATTTTAATGTAGAAAAGGTTGCTCAGCTCAATCCTGGAATAAAAATGAAAGCCTCTCAGAAAAAGGAGAAGATGAGGAGTACTAAGATGAGGCACAAATGACCGCCTGCTCTTAATGGTGGCAAATGACATATGAAATTAATGACAGCACACAGACATTATGAGAGGAAATATTTGAAAGTGCTTGACACTAAGAGCACTAGATAACGGCTGGATCTGAAATGACAAATGGTTTGGTACCCAACAGACTGGAAGGATGGATGAAAATGGACCAGGAACATTATTCAGACAACAATAACAAATGTACGATCGCATATGTTTCTCCAAATTCATTGTGCTACACAAGTTCAATTAACAGCTCTCTGACTTATTATACAACCCACAGATATCTCCTATAATAACAGCTACTGATCGGAACTCCCACCTAAATAAAGTCTCATAAGATGCACCGATAAAAAACCTTATGTAACACAAAAACTGTAGCAGAACACAAATTTATAGCTCCAAATAGAGTCTAGAGATGTGAACCAAACGTGCAAATAAACTGGATCAAAAGACAATGTACTGTCCAAAGTTAACTACAAAATAAAGACAAAAAGTATTTAATAAAACTTCAGTTTCAGACATGGGGGTCCATCAGCCAAGAAAGTGGTATCAAGAGTTCAACACTCACCAGGACATACACACAGACTCATGCAACAGTATGTGCTCTAGAATTATAAAGGGGTTAACATGGAAGAGCAGTTTTAAGATACACCTGAAGAACTTCCAACTTCTGATTGAAAAAACACCCAACACAGTTAACAGGGAACAGGAAAATGACTAAAAAAAATTACGGGCATCTACAGAATAGAGGAACAAGACCCCTTTTCTTTGTCTTTTGTTGCATTAGACAAAAAAATTCAGTTCATAAAGTAAAACATTTCTCAAACAGAATACTTGTGTATTAGAACAAAACTATTTCAGACGATATAAGAGCTTCAATGGCAACATGTACATTTTTACCACCAAGTTTTTGTGGTGGGTAACAAGATGACTGACAGCCTTGTAACCTGTTTTTTTATGACAGCTTTTCAGCATTAAAAAGGAAGTTCTGTAATTCAGGGCAAACATCTGCCCTTCTGAAGATTTCTTGACTTTTTTCCCCAAAACTGAAGCACTTAACTTTGACCAGAGCAGATGATATGCAGCAACTCCTTGAAATCTGCTCTGACTCCGTTCACCTACAAGAAACTAGGCGGGAGAAACAGAAAATGGCACTAACATGGGTACTACAAAAGATAATCAGGTTACCAAATATTTCTGCTTTTGCATGGTCTTGAGGACAGAAAACACACTGCAAAGTAAGATGGTAACTCAAATCTTAGGTGGGGATCCTAGAGCCACTCTCACCATTTAGCTTTGCAACTTCTACTTAGGTAAAGGTTTAAAGTGATGAAAACCTCAAACAGTCCAAACAACATGCAACGCATGGTGCTCGGTGATTATTACACATTAACAATCGGGGTAAAGATAGTTTATCTTTCTGATTCAAGTTTTATTAAGCAACTTTCAAGGCTGTTAAACTCTAGTCTGGAACTACAGTGCAAACAGAGGTCAGTCTCTGTCACAACTGAACAGTGTAGAGAAAATAAAATGTTTAACAGCTCTGGAATACTTCAGACTGCCAGACTTCTTTTTTGTATGTGGCAGCACAAAGTTTATTACAGCTTTTTTTTTAAAAGAACAAGTAAACACTTCGCTCTAACAAGGAGCGGCCAGTAGTAAAGTATACTATTCTTTTCAATGCCATAATATACAATGTGGCCTACACTTTTTTTCCTCTTGTTAACCTGGGCTGCCAAAGCAACTAAAGCTACAAGTACTACAAATAATTATGATTAGGTCTATCTGATTATAACTACCAGTTATTATGGACATGGTGTCAAGACTGACCACTTAAGCTTTGCTTCAATCTTCAAGTAAATATTTTGAACTCAAAAATGGAGTATGATGGAGACCCAGACATAATTGTCTGTACTAATGACTGCTGATCCAATGTTAATACTAATACCACAGGAAAAAAACAGAAGTCATGATAGTTTATTCAATCTTCCTTCAAGTATGCTAATAACTGCTCTCTTCTCTAATCAATAAAATAATAAAATAATAATGGATAAAAATAAAGTCAAGCCATGTCCTCAGTATTAACTCAATGAATTTAGGCTAAAAAGGCTGCGTGTCAAACAAACACTTTCCCAATAAACCTTGGGAAAACTACCTATAATTCCACTGTATTTAGCTCCAAACCAGCGATGAATTTCCTGTTCCCCATCCAGCTGTCCAAGTTGCACCTAAACTGGATTAAGGAGAAACTCTGCTTCACATGGATGGGAAGCCTGTTCCAGAGAAGGGTTAGTTCATAGATTAGTACTAAGCTAACTGCCCTTGCGAGCCATTTTAAGCCTAGCCAATTATCCCTTGTGAGACTCAAACCGTGCACCTTGTGTTTGTAAGGCAAACACCTTAACCATTAGGCCACCCACCCAGTCTCTGGGATATATACCCATCTCTTCAGCAGGCACTATTTATATCTCAGGCAAGGTTTAAGTCTCTAGAATGGATAATTCTGCTACTGTTTTTTTGTGGATATATAGGAGGTCCATCTGGATGGGGTCTGACAATGCCTTGTATGCCAGGTTTAGATCCCCCTTCAACAGCCAGTAACAGACAAGAGTACAGGGGATAGAGCTTTGAGGTGGTCTGCATAGGACACGCTACTTACATCCTGAATTCTTTTACTGAGGAACCTCTGTGGACATTGCAATTGTTGGATGTGCCTGGTTAGGTACATACCAAAGGGGCACTGCTTTCAGTGACAGGTCTGATGACTGCTGAATACAGATGAATAATGACATCCTTGGACCTATATGCCATACCTTTGTTTTTCAGGTTGCACAACATAGAAGGACTTCTTTACTACTGTAGACATGTGATGGTCAAAGGCTACATTACTGTCTGTATGTCCCAAAGTCCCTGACTACTGGGTCATCTCTTAGGGGTGTGTTATCAATATGATAGCTATCAGGGGTGGATGAGTTCCCAAAGAATACTATTAATTTCTTGGCATTTAGTTTTAGTCCATGGTTCTGATACCAGTTATTTGTCAGCCCTTCCTGGAGGACATTTTGTGTCAGTGGGGGGATTCTACAACTGTTTCTAATTTGCAATCATCTGCAGATTTAGTTAGCCAGAGGTCACTGACATTGGCCTTGACTTCAGATAAGTAAATGGCAAAAAAGAACAGTCCCAGGACCGATTCATGAGGGACTCCACTTGTGATTGGCCTTTTTGTAGAAGAGACTCCCAAATTCTAACTTCCTGGGTTCTTTAGTAAAAAGGATATAAACTCAAAATGTAAATAGGTGTCACTAAAACTGGGTTTTCTAAAAAATGTTAGATTTAACCCCACTTTCATGAAAAGAAATAGTAACATCCAAAATGTTCACCTCGTTAATATTCTAGGTATGGGTGAACTGAGAATTTGGTAGAATTATTCATAAAATGCATAAATTCATTTGCATCTTCCTTGGTGCCATCCCATTATATAAATATATCAAGGTATCTTAAAAAACACAATGCTCATAATATGCAGAGGAAAAAATGAAATGTTTTTCCTAAGTCTATAAAACCAAGTTGGCAAACAAAGTGCACATATGTTGCCCCCACTGCTACCCCGTTGGCTTGCCTGTAAAATTAATCTTCAAGAAATTTATTTTTTTCTAAAACTGTCACACAATCACAAATTAAATTGATTTTCAGACTAAGAAAACCACATCCTAATAGCAAATCCTGGAAATATTCCAGTCCTAGGTTTTAGGGAACACATGAAAACAAATCTTTAACTACTGTAAGAAAAAGTAAGCTCTTATCTATAAATAAATTGTCTGGAATTCTACCCAAAACATTCCAAGGAATTTTGCAATATATGAATATTTGTATTAGTTATTGGCTTTAACAACCTGTTGATCAAAACAGTATATGTGGACTGGTTTTAGAATTTTGCGCTACTATGATAGGCCTATAAGGAGGATAATACATCTTTGTGCACTTTAGAAACACCAGACAGACTATACATAACAGAGAATAGACTTTCCAAAAATTCATATGTATCTATATTATTATCCTGCAAAAAGCAACTATGTAATTGCAAACCAATTCCCTATATGCTAAATTAATCTGATTCCTTGAAACTTACTCATAGGTTTCCTCACCATGCAATATAATAAACATATTACTACAATATTACATATCACTGTCAATGAGATTAATAAATCCCTGTCTTCATGTGTTAAATTATTCATACCCCATTTTCTTTTGTTACTAAAATAGTTAAGAGGACCTTTCGCAGTCTTTTTCAAAAACCTGGATGGTAGGGTGATTTACAGGCTGAAAAAAACACCTTTTCCTGAGAACTCTACCCTTTATCACTACAACTCTAGAGCCATCCTGGAGCCATTATTGTAGTCAATTTGTAAAGCTAGATTAATGCTTCTAGTAAACTATTTTAACTTCAATAAACAATCTGCCATATCAAAACTATGGGAAGGGACAAAAGTGAACCCTTTTTCACATAACCTGAAATGTTCTACTGTAATATTTAAATGACTACAATTAAAAATTTTAAAATTGTTGCAACTATAAACAATCCTTTTTAGACTTAGATATCCATGTTCTCTCCCTTCCTCCCTTAAGTCTTTGTTCCAGTCTCACTGATGATATGATGAAACATGTTCTTGTTCCCCCTCTGGTGTTGGTTCACTATACATTTCAATTGCTTGACAGAGGGAAATTCTAAAGGGTTTGAGGGATCAGGGACTGTGAGAATTACTGGCCTTAAACTCATCATGAGCAGCATATGTGCAAGAATAAGCATTGTTGGTGTCACCTCCATTAAACATAGCATTTCTAGTCTCCTCGCTAGTAACTTACTGCTGCTTCTGCATAGTACATGTCTCTAACGTCATTTCCCAGGGTATGCCATTCCTTGTTTGTACAGTTTTAAATCATTCCCCAACTTATTTTTTTATTGAGGCTATTACTACCACCTTTCAAAAGTTGTGCACAGCTCAGTTATGGTACTTAAATATTGAGGATTGGGTTAAATGACATTTGTTCTGATGAAGTCCAAGATAACATTTGTTGGTCAAAACTTGTGTGTTTTATATAACATTTTGGGTGGTTTTCATATATTTCAGTGGGCTTTTTCCATAATAGACCCCTTACTATTATTTAATCAATAAAGGAGATGCACAGAGTTGTGCTGGGATAAGGAAAGATGAAGCAATGCTTTTCTTTGCATTTTCTGTTAGGTATGGTTTGACCTTTTAGAGAACTCAGTTTTTGGTGGGTTGTATTTGCTGCCTATTTTATATGGTGGTCAAGTTTCAGGTTTTCAATGATTAGCACCAGGAGTTTGCTGTGGCTTACTATCTCTCTCAATGTGATTGGAAGAAGTTATTGAAAACAGTTTATGATCAGATAGCTGCTTTGGGGCAAATAAGGTCAGTTTGGTCTTTTAGAGGTTAAGCCAAGTCTCAATGTATTAAGAGAGATTTCAGGGTAAGCTTTTATAGTAGCCATACGAGCACAGAGTCATCTACATTAGGATAATAGTGCTCTGACCAGATGCCAAGTGCAGATCACTTATGAATATATTGAAATTGAATGCCGAGTGACAGCAACTGTGACAAGGAAAAAGGAAGAGATGTCATCTTGCCTGTTGCCTATTTGAGAGATAATTGTTAAACCAAGACAGTATAGTTCTAGAGAAAACAATTTGTGCAGCAAACACAGTGACACTGTTTCAGAGGCTTTGGACAGATTTAGGAAAAGAGTTAAGACTAGGTTGTCTTTGTTTATGTCCTAATTAACAGTGGCTATGACACTTAGGAACGCAGCAGTAGTGATGCAAGGGTGGAAACCATGCAGTACAGAGGATAGTAGTAAGTTATCAGCATGCCTCTATACTGCTAAACACAAAACATCTGGACAAAGCCAAACACAATGGGGGAAAAAGGGCAGAAAGTAGGGACACAATTTAAATATTGCTATTACAAACTTAGAAAGTTGCTAGAATAACAGGTTTTATATTAAAATGCATTTCCTGAATTGTATGAAGCCTGAAACTCAATAATTTGACAATAGACCACAAATTTTATGAGGAACAGACACAAACGCAACGAGTCAAGAAACTGAACAGTCTGCAAATATCTGGACAGTTGAGATGCATCAGTAATACAGGTCAGAACTTGAGACCAAATACATTTCTTAAGTATTTTTTGACAGAGGAGATAAGATGGATATGGGCAAGTAACTGGATAAGGCAGTACAGGCCCCCTTTTGTGTAGGATAACCTGCAAGAATTTTTCCCACAAGGCAGGGACATAGCCTTTCTTAAAAGAATGGTTGCTAAAATGGAAATAGGATATGCCTGAGCACTGGCAGCTACTTTGACATGTCCAGCTGGTAAGTTATCAGGAGCAAGTCTGGTGTAGTCAAACGAACCTCAAACCAAGTAAAACCACCAAAAAAGGAAATTATGAAATCCAAACACAGGACTGTTTTAGTGCTTTTTTCTAAAGAAGCTCAGTTTGAATAAAGTGAGTGAAAGCACTAAAACAGTCCTGTGTTTGGATTTAGTTTCCTTTTTTGGTGGTTTTACTTAATTTTTAATAGTGGCAGATGGAACAGGTTGGAGCAAGAATTTTAATGCAGCTTAGTGTATGGAGGTAGTGAAATGTCAGTATAGCCAAATGTGTTAAGAATTTAGACTACTGCTTGAATAAAGTGGGTACTGAACTGGTTAGCTATATTGTAACCTTGAGTAATTGTGGTGGGGGTTTGTTGGGCAGTCTGGTCAGGGTACAATAGCCTGTTACTGGTAGATGAAAAAACTTTTTTTATTTTGTTTTCATACTGTTTCTAAGATGCCTGTATTTCTGATAACTAGCAGCAGTGTTGTTCCATGTTTCCCATGCTTTCATAAGATGTTTGGCAGTTTTTGACAGCCAGGGTACTGGCCTTCATTTAACCATCTATGTTCTAATGGGGGCATGTTCATTTATTTTTATAACTGTTGAGCTAAAAAATGCTACAGCTCCATCAATATGATGTGGATGAAGAGGTCTCCAATTGACTTATTTTAGGCTTATATGAGCATTTCCTTAATGAAACAGCGCAAAGATTGTGGACATGAGTGTAGCAGTGCTATTTTTTGGATAGGGGAGTGATGCTTTATTGCATAGGTAGGCAAGTGATCACTTAGGATTTCTGGAAGGGTATAACAGATTTAATTTTATTTGGGGTATCGATGAGAACTGAATTAATAGCGGGTGTTCTGTTGCTAGTTTTATTATACCTGGTGGGTGTACAGATATGTTAAATAAACCCATACAGGTTAAAAGAATTTGTAGGACCATCACTGCAAATGGCTTGTCAAGCAAAGTTTCCTGAAAAATGTTGGAAGAAACCCAAGAGAGGAATTTATACACAATGCCAATATTATTTTTTTCCAGGAGGTAAGTAAACTCAAATTACGCATAAGCTTTTGCTGCTATTAATTTTGCTGCTATTCATTTTGAGTGAGGATCTAAACATATCAGTGTTATGAATTGTGAAATGATTAAGGTGGTGTCAGGAAAAATGTAATTAATTTTTGTAGATAATTTCCACTACCTCCTCCTTTTTTCTGGGAATTATATCTAGTCTTAATATACTGTACACTGGTGGTAAAATTTCTTTGTCCTTTATTTTTTGTTTTACCCAGGTTTCATTGGCAAGGAGTATATCTGGAGCATAATATGCTCTCCAAACATGCACCTCTGGCAATTTGCTATGGCTGCTTCTAAGGCTGGCTGTGAAAATATGTACACCTGAAGATGTTTTTGATGAAATGGCGGATGAAGAATAGGTGCTCAGTGATGAGATTACTTTACTGGGCCTGGCTTTGGATGAATATCACCATACAACTTTAGTCGAAGGAAGTGCTGTTTATATTTCATCTTTGGTCAGTGATAATAGATAAAAAAAAAATGTTTGCAGGAGGCAAGTCCTCCTGTACTCACATTTCCTAACACACACACACACACACACACACACACACACACACACAGTATATATATATATATATATATATATATATATGTGTGTGTGTGTGTGTGTGTGTGTCGATATATAGGGTCTATATTATATCATCGAACGCTTAAAAAAGCGAATGCTGATTGATTGACCTAATTTAAGCGAAAGCTTACAATCTCGAACTGTCAGATCAGCGATTTTTTTCCCAGGGAAAAAAATTGCTGATCCAAAACACATACACACAACACAAGAACACCAAACAAACAGAAATCCACACACATACACCTAAAATCTGATACCTAACCCTACACTAAACTATGCACACACCACTAACTACCCACTTACCTTAACCCAAACCCTAACCCTAAGGTCCGTCACTATCGCACACTCACCTCACCTGCTCCCTAACCCTAACTCACTTAAATCCGCCCTAACCCTTATGTCCACTCAGTCACACACACACCTAACCTGAGCCCTAACCCTAACTCACCTAAATCACCCTAACACTCACATCCACACAATCGCACACTTACCTGAATCCGACTGGTAACTTTCCACCATAACACTGAAAATACCGAAGCAAAAGAAACGGACAACCAAATTCTTTCCCTAGGAAAAAATTAGTTTCTGCTGCTTCGATATTTTGCAGTTTCGCGAAAATAAGTTAGATCAATCAGCGTTTGAGGATATAATATAGACCCTATATATATATATATATATATATATATATATACATACATATATATATATACATATATACATACACATACACACACACATATATATATATATATATATTTTTTTTTTTTATTGTGTCTATAGACACACAAATGAGTGCACAACAAGAAAAAGTGAAAAAACACTGAACAATGCTACTACCATGCACAAGGTAAAGACTATCAGTTTCAACAAACTGTGATAAAAAAATATTTGCATAAAACTCTACTTGCACAAGAATGTGTTAAATAAATATGGTTATACCTTCTAAAACTGGAGCAAAGGGTGGTGAGTGGGAAAAAGAATCTGACATAAGGAAAATGTGCACATACATACACCAGATAGGTAGAATTGAGGTACAAGCAAGCAATAACACCTCACAGGTAACAGACTGCCCAGGTCTGCTATAGGGGTATGATGTTGCAGGAAAATCGATTACTCCTCTGTGACACCCGGCCTGGAGGGCATTATTAGATTTAGAAAATGGGCTAAATTGTTTTATATTTATTCGACTACTACACACATTTTTATATTTTTTCCTTGTTTTTTTTATTGATAATTTGTCAAATATTACATGAAATCAAAAACAAAAATTATATATATATACAATTGTAAAACCTATAAACTTTAAAAACATTATGTAACTATATACATTGGTGTCTGTTAAGAAGAAAGCCATAAATAAGTTTAAGGTGTAATCTGAAGTATGATATACAAGTTCATATATCTTTTTCCATTTTCTCAATTATTTCTAGTACTTTCATCCAAGAGTTGTATAAAGTTGTAAATCTGGTAGTTCTGTTCTTCAGAGTAGATATTTACATTTGTCCAACAGTTCTAGCTAAATTTTTAAATTCATTAAATGTAGGAGTCGTCTCACTTTTCCAGTGAATGGTGATGATTTTGCGAGCTGCTGCCATTAAAGTCCATAAGATTTGAAAATCTTTTTTTGGCACACAATCCGGAACAGGAGAGTTGAATAAAATCATAGATTTTGATAATTGATAATTTTCATTAAAAACAGTCTGAAAAAAATAATTAATATTATTCCAATACAAAGTAAGACACTTACATTCATAAAAAATATGTTGCCAGTCTGCTCTTATTTTAGTCTGACATCTCCAACATAGATCTTCACTTGCATACATCTTAGATAATTTATGTGGTGTATAAAAACTTCTATTCAAATATTTCCATGTGAATAACTGCAGGTTTATTGATAATGATGACTTCTTGGACGATTTTAATATAATCTTTTTTTCGTTTTCGTTAGGAAGGTGATTATTTATCTGTGTATAATAATTCCAGTAGGTGTCTATTTGGTATATTTTTGTTGTTTTAATTATTTTGCAAATGTTAGATAGATATCCAGCACCTTGATAAGGTTGATTATTAATTATAATAATGTAATCAATAAATTTTGAGACAGTATGTCTAACTGTATCTTGCATTTGTCCAATTCTGTTTATAAGATATTGTCTTAGATTTTGCAAAAGTAGCCATGAGTCATTATTTATATTATATTTTTTGGTTATCTGATTTTTAGTTAATATTTTCTCTTGTTCTACCAGCTGATGCCAGTAGCTTATTGAGCCTATCTTGAGCATATTAATTTTCTGAATTTGGTATGTATCAAGGATAGTGGGTGTGAAGGCTATAGGAAAGATCAGAAAGAACCATGAATTAATATTTGGGACTTTGTTTATGAATGATTTAAATGTTGTTAGTGTGATATTCATATATTTGGATGGCAGTTTATTATTTTTATTTTTGCCTTCTAGATAATCTTTTAACATCCAAACTAAAGGAAATGGTATTATAGTTAAATGATCTGATCTGTTGTTATGACGAAGTTCAGTATAGACCTGTTCATGTAGTTGTTTCCATATAGGTTTGTAGTGAGCATTTAACCATAAGGTTATATTTTTAACAGAGGACATAATATATATCTCAATATCAGATAAATTAATTCCTTCATCTTCACAGTTTGGTAAATGTTTATCTAAAGCAATTTGGGGTTTGATTGGGAACCATAAAAAAAATTTATATTAGTTTATTATATCTCTGAGTGATATACTTGGGAGGTGGCAGTGAAAAACGTTGCATTAGATATAATACTTTAGGAAAAATAATTGATTTAATGAGGTATAATCTGTCTCCCATTGTAAACATATATATATTCCAGGTAGATATCGCTTGCTCTATTTTATTTAGTGTTTTATTATAATTATATATAAGTGAGGTCAGTTAAGTCTTCAAGTAGATCTATGCCTAAATATACTATTTTATTATCCTCTGCTATGTATTTGGAATATTTTTTGTTTATATGTTTCTTTTTAGCATTACATGACATAATTTTTGTTTTGTTTTCATTGAACTGTAAACCTGAAATAGTTTGAAAATTATTTATTTCTTTAAACAAAGCTTGTAAAGATGCATTAGTGTCTGATAGGGTAAGAAGTATATCGTCTGCAAATAATTGTAATTTAAGAGATAAAGTTTTGTTGATGCAGATGCCTTTAATATTACTATTTGATCTTATCTGATTTGCAAATGGTTGTATAAGTAATGCAAAGAATAGTGTTGATAGGGGACAGCCTTGTTTAGTTCCTTTTTTGATTGGTATGGGACCAGATCTATATGGACCTAATTTAACATATGCTATGGAGTCTTTATATAGTGACTGAATAAGGGCGATAAAAGATGTAGGAAAATTGTACTCTTTTAGGACTAGTGTAAGAAAATTCCAGTTAACAGAATCAAATGCTTTATTAATATCTAAGGATATTATATTTAAATCCAAGTTTGCATATTTACTATAATCTATCAATGGCACAATTCTTTTAAGATTATCATATGTATTTCTTCCTTTGATAAATCCTGTCTGGTCATCATGTATTAGCATGGGAAGAAAGTGTTTAATTCTGTCAGCATATATTGCCATATATTTTTTGACTTTTTCGAAACAGTCACCAAGTCCATTGATGAGGGAAAGGCAGTCCACATAGCCTACCTTGACCTGGCAAAGGCTTTCGACACAATACCCCACTCAGGTATCATTGAAAAACTCATCAGCTTAAATGTAAACCCATACGTCACAAGATGGGTTGCAAACTGGCTAAGTGACAGAACCCACAGGGTCAGAGTTGCTGGCGCCATGTCATACTCAAAGCCTGTCACAAGTGGTGTCCCACAGGGTTCTGTCCTGGGCCCACTCCTGTTCGGCATCTACTTTTCAGAAGTACAAGCAAACACAGGAGGATTATGGCTGACAAAATTTGCAGATGACTGCAAACTGGGCACCATAGTTGAGAACACATCTGACACAGATATCCTTCAGAAGGGTCTTATAAACGCCAAAAAATGCATAGTCATACCCTTTGGGAAAAACAAGGTTACCCCTAGCTACCATATAGGCGGCAACCCACTGAGCTCAGAAGAGGTTATCAGGGATCTGGGGACCCAGGTTGACAGTAACCTTTCGTTTGACACTCACGTTGCCAAAGTAGTTAGGAAGACCTTCTACATTGCCCACCTGATCATGAAGGGATTCACATCTAGATCAAGGGAAGTCATCGTCCCCCTGTACTCATCACTCATCAGACCAATGATTGAGTACAATGCCCCATTCGGAATGTATCTGACACGACACCTGCAGCAACTGGAAAGGCCTCAAAAATTCCTCACCAAAAGGATAAAGGGTCTCAAAAATATGTCATATGCTGCCCGACTGAAGGAACTCCAGCTCTATTCAGTCGCTTACCGTCTGCTCAGAGGTGACCTGTGCCTGACATACAAGGCCATGTCCAACCCAGAATTGATGAACATGCTTCACCTCAAAAATCTAGATCCTCAGAACTACAAGGGCGGAGACTTAAACCTTGACACAGTTATTAATAGGATGTGCTAGAGGACAGATTCATCACCCAGAGACTCCTATGCTGTGGAACAAAATCCCGGTACATGTGAGGCAGAGCACCTCGCTGGCTTTGTTCAAGAGAAATCTTGACCAATGGATGGGAGATCGCAGATATACCCCAGGGATTATCTCAGTGTCACTGCTTGACAGAGGCACAGCAAAATAATGGGCATAGTATCCTCCAAACTAAAGGGGTGGTGAAAGCCACAAAACTCTGGGCTAGGCTTATAAATGCCCTTGGGCAGATAGCCTAGTATGTACCTATGAACCTATGAACATTTTATAATCGATGTTTAATAAGGATATTGGTCTATATGATGAACATTGTTTCTCATCTTTGTCTGATTTAATTATTGGTGATATCAATGAATATTTCCATGAAGGTGGTATAATTATATTTTGATTAACTATGGAGTATACTTTTAAGAGTAAAGATATAGCCTGATTAGGTATTACTTTATACATTTCTGATATTATATTATCAGGGCCAGGTGCTTTATTTAATTTAAGCTTTTTAATCTGTGATTTTAGTTCTGTCATGGTAATTGGTTTGCTTATAGTGTCAATTTGCTCCTGTGTTAATCTAGTAAGAATTTTGTTTTTAAGACAATTCTTTTTATCTTTGTCAGGTTTTTCATGAATGCTTGAAAGGTTATCATAGTTGTATTGTAATCTAAAGGTGACTTTTTTCTTTGTATTAGGGATATATAATTCTTTTATTTGCTTAGATTTTATTTTTTTGTTCTATTAGCTAGTTGCCTCTGATGTGCTGGATTTGTTGAATAAGAATTTAATTTTATCTTTTCTAGGTTAATCATTGTCTTGTGATGTAAAATTTCCGCATATTTGTCGTTAATTTGTAGTAATTCTTGAATTCAATCTTTATTTCCTTCTTGAATTTCTAGTTTTAATTTATCGGCTTTCTTTTGTAATTCTAGCATGTCTTTATTCCATATTTTTCTTTTATTAATATACCAGGATATTACTTTTCCATATATATATATATGCTTTCAAGGAGTCCCAGATATATAGTTCTGAAATGTTCTCTGTGGTATTTAGTTCAAGGAAAGTTTTTATTTCACCTTCAAAAAATTCTTTAAAGTCTGTTAATTTTGTAACATATGAAGGTATTCTTGTTATGGGATTATTATTTATATGCATAAGCTCCATTTCAAAAACCAGAGCATTATGATCTGATACTGGACAGTTTATTCTTTTGACATTACTTATTTTTGTTACTAGGTCATTGGATATGTATATCCTGTCAATTCTGGAACTAGTCTTATATCTATGTGAGTAAAAAGTGTAAATTAATGAGTCTGGGTCAGCAAATTCATTTATATATTTTATGGAGATTGCATCAGTAAACTTCAAAAGTGTCTTTGATATAGGTAACGTTCTTCTTTTACTTTTTGAATCTGCATCTTTGTCATCCATTATACAGTTGTAGTCTCCTGTCATTATTAGACTACCTTTAGTTAAATGTAATATTTCTTCAATATGATGTTTTACTGTTCCTACGCCAAGTCCTGGTATCCAATATAGGTTAACTAAAGTGTATATTTTCCTATTTAACTCTATATTTACTAAGCAAAACATAGCAGATGTGTCTTGATAAGTGTTAATTATTCTAGGAGAAATAATTGTATTATGCATTAATATGGCTACTCCTCTCTTCTTTTGTTTGTATTGAGAACTTACTAATACTGTGTAGTTATTAATATTGAGATTGTTTATATCTTTATCGAATAGATGCGTCTCCTGAAGAAATACTATTTGTGGATTGTGTAGATTTATGTATTTATATAGACTTCTTTTGATATTATTTAATCCATTAACATTTATAGATAGATATTTCATATGTTGGTTTATGATTTATTTGTATGACAGTTGATATACATAGATTTAACTCTTGGTTTGCATTATATGTATAATTTACACTATTGTTTACATAGATCATCTGCTTATCTTCTGTAGACACCAAAACAGTATAAGAAAACAATGAAACTTCTAATTTAACTAATTCTAATTTATTACACCTTTTCCTATCTCTATGAGGTAATATACCTCTTTGCATGAGTAACACAAGTACCCACACAAACCTTCTAAATCTGTGACTAATGTTTAAACTAATCTCTCTTAACCTCATACTTAGTATGTCACTATTTACATATATTAACGAGTTAATATGATCAGCTAATAGACAATTATATGCAAATTCGTGTAAAAGCAATAATATTTATACATCAATAACCTGCTTATACTTGTTAAATCTTACTTGCAGAGTTTCTTTTAATCAGAGTTACAAAAACAATTTTCCAATTACATTTAACAAAATTTGTTTCATCTTAGTACAACAATTCACATATCAATCCAACATGACACATTTGCTTTAATTCACATTGCAAAGACTCCAATACCTTGTTAGTTAGTTATTTTGGTTAAATTCTCATAATACCTATGTTCTTTTTAGATTGTAGTTTCATTATACTCACAATTTGTTTAGGGTAATTTTCCACCTCTAGAGTCTCTATCATGTAATATCAGTGCTATAAGAATATTATTTATTCTATAGTTGTGTGAATATTTCCCATTTTCTTCCTCACTCTTTATGAAATAGATTTATTCTTTAACTTTTGAGAAAGTAGTTTTCCAAGTCATATTCCAGAACTCTCTAGTAAAATTGTGTCGGCTTATATGACAATATATGTACATATATATAATAGTCTTTACATATTTTAAGATTCAAAATACTGAAGTAAAACATAGTAGAGAGATAGGTTCCCAACCCACAGACTGGGCAGACTCCGGAAAAGAACTCAGATGACTAGACAGGAGAGAGGAAAATCACCCTGGGGATCATAACGGTCACCCCGGCAAACAGGTGTCCTGGTAAGCAAGCAATATGGAAAGAAATAGCCAGAGAACTGCAACGACTAGACTTATACAAGCCCCAGGGTCGATATCCTCATAGCAATCTATGAACCCACACAGCTATTCTAGTATTAGAATTCTTAATATTAATGTATATAACTATGTATACAGTATTGCCTTTCTGTATATCTAACAATATTTAACTTTTTTTCTAACAATAACTATGCGTAGGTTGCTATTTCTGTTAGTATATAAAGAACCTATTAGAAAATTTGTTTGGTGTCTATTTACTATATCTAATCATATTTTATTTTATTTAGTTTAGGTGTGTTAAATGTTTAGTAATAATCAGTAACATTAAAGGGTTGACGTGTAGCTTTGTAATTCAGGTGCACTAGCACTTTAAATAGTGCTCGTTTTGGGATTTACTTCCTTGTCCATGAATGCTGCAATTACATTTTATTCAAAGGACGTTATACACAAGCATGAAGTGCTTGCAATGAGACATAAGATATTTGGGAGTTGCTTGCGTGTGTATTTAAGGGTACTGTCTCGTGGACGGGGCGGGAAAAGTTGTGAAGATTTTTCTTGATTTTCAAGGCATCGCTCGTGGTAATATTTATTTTTGCATATATTTATCTGTATTATATGCAAGACATTCCTATGTTATATGTGAGACATACTACATGACACCTGCTAGTAAAACAAACAGCACCAAATGCTTTACTTCTTATAAAAGATTCAATATGACATTCCAGTAGTGTAGAATAATTTACTGTAATGGCATGCAAGGGTTTAAACTCTTAACTAACTATAACCATCCAGCACAACTCAATCTTCTATATACAGATTATTTTCCTTCTTCTAGTCGAAGAGTTTTAAGATGTGCTTGTTTTGAGATTTACTTCCTTGCCTAATGATATTGCATTTACATATTATTTAAAGGGCATCATAGACGATTACAAAGTGGTTACAGTGAAAATTACAACCTTTATGTATTACTTGTATGCATATTAGAGATTGCTGTCACGTGAACGGAGCAGGAAACGTAGTGAAGATTTTTCTTATCTTTCAAAGAATCGCTCGTGAAAATATTTTTCTACTGCATAGCTACAACACAGTTCAAACATCTTCAATAAACATAACATTATCCTCCCTTCCAGTAAGGAAGCTTTGTATATATACGTTAAAAGCACAATAAGAGTCCATGTGGTGTACTGGGATGCTATGACATCATAATCCATACAACCAGACATGTGCGCACACCCAAGCTGTCTTTCTATCTCAGTAAAGCAAATCATTACGACAGCATTAATGGATTAAGTACTTTAACTATGCAACTCATTTAACATAAATATATAATTTTTCAAAAAATACATTTGTCGCACTCCCCTCCCAGCCCAGATCGGAAAACTTAGACTAGACATATTACATGAATGGTGCAGTCAAAGATTTTATAATAAATTGCTAGTATAGTTAAATATATGGTGAAATGATTATATCTGGTTAAACCAGATATCCATTTGCATATATCTTGAACATATTGTTATATACATTTTGTTTGTTGATGACTAAATCAGAGACATAAAGAAAGAAAAACATTGTTATCAAGTTTCAAATATGTTTGGATAGACCTAAATGATAATGTTAATTTACCCAGTTTATATTTATTCTAGATTTTAAGTGAGATAAAATAAATAGAATCTGTACCTGATATATTACTGTGATTAATGACTGGAAGATTTCTTGTTAGTTTTTGTGACAATGTTTAAAGTTTTGTGGTACATGTAACACATAAGTTATTTGTCCTTCAGTTTTTTTTTTTCTTCTGTTCAACAGTCTTCCAGTTGTTTACTTCTGCATTTCTTTTTGGTGTACTTTTTGTCCAATCCATAGATTCTTCCTGTGTTAAAATGTTATTTGTAGTGAGATATTTTATTGCTGAATCCACTGTTTCAAATATTTTTATTCCCACTGGAAGGAATATACAAAGTCTTGCTGGAAACAAAAGATGGGTCTTCAGTTATTTCTTTTTCAAGATTTGTATTATTGGCATGAATTCTTTTCTTTTGAAAACCACTTTTGTAGAATAATCATTGTCAAATCTAATTAACGCATCATTATATTTAATGGGTGAGTTAGTGCAAGCATTTTTGAGGATGAGTTCCTTGTCTTGTGTGGAGAAAAGTTTAACAATTATTGATCTTGGTTTGTTTTTGATTAAAGATGCATTTCCTGAAGTTGACAATGACCTGTGTGCACGTTCTATTCCAAAAGAAAGGGCTTCCGTTAATTTTAATACATTTGGGATCCAGGTAGTAAGAAAGTTTATTATATTATCCCCTTCTGCTTTTTCTGGCAGACCATATATTCGGATATTATTTCTTTTCATTCTGTTTTCCATGTCATCTATTTTCTCCAGAAGATGTGTATTTTGTTGCAGTACAAATTCAGTTTGTTGTTGTTCTTGCAGGAGTCTGGAATCAATGTCATTTAAGGACTGTTCAATAACAGAAATTTGACCTTTCTGTTGTGTGAACATTTCCTGAAGTTGTTCAAGTTGTTGAGTACATTTTTCTTTAAGAGAGTCTAATTTATTATCCATCTTATCTATTTTAGTTGTCAACTCCTGGATATTTAAAATAAGTGAATGTAAATCCTTTTTGAATGTTGGGTCCTAAGGTGGATTCCTGAGATGGCTCATTCTGAGTAGCTGATGCTGCTGTTGATTTTCTAGTAATTAATTTGACGCGAATTTTCCAATGTAAGTTGATAAAAATTGTTCTGATGATGTCTCTGGGTACTAGAAAGTGGTTAGTAGCGAAAATATCTTCTTATTGTTGTTTTTTTCTCAAAATTCCTGTCAGAAATATTATTGAGGAAAGAGAGCTGTGAGAAAGTGCTGTTACCAGGTCGCCATCTTGGCCATGCCCCTCCATTTTTATATTTTTGATGCATATTAATTCCTCTGACTAATTTTTCAAAGTTGGTATAAGATACATAACCATTGATGCATACTTTACATCCAAAATATACATATTTAATGATGTCTACACAAACAACCTTACACATATATACACAGAAAGAGAGAGAAAGAAACTTTAATACATATACAGAAAGTCAGGTGTGCATACAGATGCAGAGGTGAGTGTACACACACACACACACACACACACACACACAATGTGCCCAGCTATTACAGCCACTTCAACAATGTATATCTCAAATGTTTTATTCTCATGAAATGAAGACTTATATAAATAATATCAACAATGATATGCTTTAGGTCACTGCTGTTAGACACTGCTAAACATTACAATCTTCCCCATGTGCTCCCGCATACACACACACACACACACACACACACACACACATATATATATATATATATATATATATATATACACACACACACACACACACACACACACACACACACACACAGAAATTTGCACATGCAGACATATTCACTTTTCGATGAGACATAGCTCAAATACTTGACTGTGATCAAATGAATGATTTATAGAGAGGAGATACCACACACAAACCACTACAAGATGTGCATTCACAAACATGTACACAAGTCACTTTACCTCTGTTTTTAATTCCCACTCACTAACCACAGCTTTGCAAGAGATTGACATTATGAGGGAAAAGGAAAAGGCAGGGTTCTTGGAAATGCTCCTGTTATAGTTAATTGCATTATTCCTGTTATTTTATTTTATTTCAATTTTATTTTTCCTGCTTGCTAACCACAACTTTATTTTAATTTGTTTACTAGGGAAAAGTACTTATCAGGCATGACTGATTGTTGGCTCTTACTAGGTTGCACAGTGCAAGAACAAATAAGAGTATCACATGCAGTAAATGTAAACAAATTATATACATATATACATATATATATATATATATATGTATACATATATATATATATATATATATATATATATATATAGTAAATAATGTTATTTAAAAGGATTTCACATTGCATCTCATTGAAAATGCATTGTTGTGCTACAACATCGTATACGATTAACATTAAATTACATCATTGCAGAAAAGTATTGTTGTTGCATAAAACTGGAATAAGCGAATAAAAGTTAAAGACAGACATGCAGTAGAGTAACGATTATATGCATATCTACGCAAGAGGCTGACCATGGTAAACAGTAATTTTACCATGGAGAGGTGTAGGGCAGGAAGTATAGTTTTGTTTAGGTGTTGTGTCCTATGTCATGGCATTTGATTTTTAAGAGCTACTTTTTTTTTTTTTTTTTTTTTTTAACTGGGCAGTCTCTCTCTCTTTTCTGTACATTATTTTACCCCTTTGGAATGACGAGTGTCCAGTGTGGATTACTGATTCTCCAACACCATTTTCAAAGACCTTAGAATACACAGAAAGGATGGTGCTCAGTTTTGTGTATAACAAATGTGGCACAATTCTGTCTCTGCCTGACAGTTTTACACATGGAAATTTTGAAAGCTATTAAATATGCAAGGATACATGGATATTTAGTGAAAAAAGCGATCAGGTAAGGCTCATTAATTAGAGCAGAAAGTGAATTTGAAAGAAACACAGATGACATCATCTTAACATTTCTCCTTTGCCTATAAATAAGGATATGTATTTTACTAGTGCAGTATGCATCAACTAAGGATCATTTCTCACAGCAGAAGGCAAGAAGATGAAGAAAATTAAAGATCACATATTAATCACTTCTTTCTATCCAATTATTTAAGCCCTTAATCCACATATCCTTGCTGAAAGCAGCATCTGCATGATATTGTCAGATTTTACATGGTTCAAACATAACTTTTCAGCACACCAAAAGGTCACTTCAAACTGTGTACATTTGCTTTTCACAGTAATACTGTTAATATCAGGGGTGGCTCGTGCTATTGGACTGCAGCCCCCCAAGCTGTAAATGAAAAGAAAAAAAGAAATAAAACTGATTAGCGAGTTCCTGGACCTTTGTGCATGCCTGCAGGAATCCAGACTGCTGTTTAACCAGTCCAGATTAGGAAGGGAAGGCATCAGACTAGAGATGCCCAGACGTCTATGCGGTTACAACTGCATAGGCTGGAAGGGGATCGGATTGTAATGTCTGCAGGCTGGATAGCTGCTCTCACAGGAAAGAAGGAGAGGGACTTGTATTGCAAACAAATGCTGCTGCAGGAAGGAGGACTTAAACTGGGACTTTGTAGAATGAAGCTGCTGCAGGAAGGACTTTGCGCGTGTGTGTGTGTGTGTGTGTGTGTGTGTGTGTGTGTGTGTGTAAAATACCCCAGTTAAATATACCTGGTGACTGCAGAGAAACTCAGAAACTATACCTTTACACCCCTGGGGTGAGTCAACACTAGGAATTAAAAGAAAAATAACTCTGGATATATTCCTAAAAGAGGTGGTACAGAAGTGAAGAATCCTCATAAAAGCAAATATCTTGGGTCTAACACAGGGGTCAGCAGAGGATAAGAAAGGTGGGTATAGCAGATTTAGTAGAAGACCGAGGTCATAATTCTGTATGCACCTTTCTTGGGAAAAGTGGTGATGTAATGGACTGAGGTATATGTATCTCAATACTAGAGGTTGCCTTTTGTCATGTTAGGCATGAAGTCCTTATAAGCAATGTTGTTATCAGGGACAGTTAGGCACATGCAGGGGCACCACTTCTACTCTACCATCTAGTGTAGAGGTGGCAAGTTCAGATGCTGACATTCACAAAGATGTGGAGCACATGCCACAGGAAGCCTGTATGGGCCATTGGTGTTAATGCAGTATGCTTACCATTAGGCAAGGTGTTATTAGTGCCTGTGACCCTTTCAGGAGGGGAACAGCAAGTGAATTTGAAAACACAGATTACATCATCTTAACATTTCTCCCTCTGCCTATAAATAGAGTAAGGATATTTACCCTAATAGTGCATTGTGCATCAGTTAAAGATCATTTCACAGGGCAGAAGGCAAGAATATGAGAAAATTAGAGATGGGATGCTCACACGTCTCCTGTGGGTGCAGCGGACTTGTCTGATGAGCTCACCAAAGTGCTGCACTATTTGCTGAGGCTGTGTCCTAGCAGACAGACACTTGCATCTCCAATGTCTACTTACACATACATAACTGGTGAGAGCTCCCCCAATACACTAATTAAACTTCAACCCCCCCACATATCTTAGACACAGCACAAACTCATCATTGAGATCATCATGCACATATTCCCTGTGGAAGATGCTGTATACAATTCCCCCAACTTGTGTAGATAACTGTGCCCTGCCCCTGTACTTTGTTACTAGGGTAACCCATGTCTAATGCACAGTATGGCCAGTCTATGCATGGATGAGCACAGCCTGCTTGTAAAGTTTGCACACATCACTTTTATTGTTCTGTACATGACTTAATGTGGCTCACAGTTATGAGCCATCGGCTGACTCCTAGCCAGTGACAAGGTGTATGGGTGCCTGCCTTCATCTAGCATTCTACTCCTCTGCTACCAGCTCCTCCACTGGCCAGTGTGGTGGGATGTGATCCTCCTGCATGCCTACTCCTAGCTGCAACTGTTCTTCACAGAGCATATACAGAGAATATCTTATTGCATGTGACAGTGTCATACTGCAGTGCACCATATGATGCATCCAGGCAGCAAAAGTGGGCCTTTACAAGGCCAATCTCATGCTTATTAATACCCGCATTTTCTGAAAAGTGAATGCTGTACTCATTTACTGGCAGTGTACGTGGATTTCTCATGGTTGTCATTGAGTAGGTCTCTAGGGAATATCTATCATTGCCAATATGATGCCCCTAGTGAAAGTCACCCCTCACAAATCTCTGACATAGGTTAGAGGTATGTCATCATATGTAGGAGTCTTAAATACTACCTGGGTGCCCTGACACTGTACATTATACCCTGTGCACTACAGACCACCTGTCAGGTGGCCTGATGCACTGTAGATTATACACTGTGTAGTACAGTCCACCTGTTAGTTGACTGAGAAGTAAGGTTTATGGTTACTATATCTTTTTTTCAGTTCACCAGGTAGGGCCTTTGTTTTCAATCCAGATGCAGTCTGTGGCTCCCAGTACCTCAAAGAAATGGGCTATGACCTGGACAGCATGGGGTCTTTCCTCTGTAGTAGCAGGAAACCATATATACTCACTCACACACTAGCATGGCATCCAGGAAATGGAGCAGCTACCTTTAAAGGTAGATGGCTGGGATACCTCTACCATGTCCTTTACTGGTCACTGAAAGTCCCAGTACTAGTATTTAGAAAGCTATACATACCTGGGTAAACACATTGATAAGTACTCCACAGCACTGATGTGTCTGCATATGAGTACAATATATTTAACCAGCTCCTGCATGATCACTCTATACTCAGTAATGGTCCACAACTTCAGTGAAATGAAAGGCATGAAATATTAAGGGTGACTGGATAACACGGCACATGTGAGGACAATAACATGTATCAGCATGGCTACCGGCAGCCGGTATAAGATATTACATATACAGGTTTGTTAATGTAGCAGCTACCCAAAATATCATTCTGTTATTTCTCCTTCTGTAACTCTAGAATTTTATGGCAGTCAATTACTCTGGAGTGAATGTCTCAATTTCTAGTATATATACACAGCTGAATTGCTCAGTCATTTTGTTTGTCCTCATTTGCATCTAAGTCCCTCATTTTAATACTGTTGCTCACAATCATATTCTTGTACTATTGTTGTCATATGATGTAGGCAGCTAGGTTGCTTGGCCTTCACCGCTTGTGCTCATGGTGTCTGCAGACTGCACATACCCTAAGTATGGTAGCTTTTCACTCTCAATTACTAACTGCATTGCAGAAAAAGATTCTGAATCCCAGGGTTACATATATATATGTATGTATATGTGCATGTGTACATGTGTTTGTAGATTTAAGACTGAGAACCCATAACGCATACAGCCTTTCAGTCAGATGAGAAGCTGCTGCATCATACCTTTGCAATCTCAAGTCTTATACTATTGTTGAATATCTCAGGCTGATAGCATGCTAACCATTACAAAAAGCTTACAAGTAGACAGACAAATGTGTCATTCAGTAAGTTTGCACAAGATACAGACATTCAATAAGACTGCAGAGGGTGCATTTCAGGACAGGAGCAGCTCAGGGAATTGTTAAATGCATCAAGTCTTATTAAACAGCTCACTGTGGGTGGACTTGAGTGAGGCAGTGGAGGCTTCTGAAGGATGTGCAGCAGCTGACAGACTCTTATTACATAAATACGATCACAGCAAATAAGGGGACAATCAGTCAAGGTTGAAGGGGAACCATTCAGCTCACTACAAGACGAACTCCTTAAGAGGAGGTAAAGAGTGGCAAATCCCCTAAAAAAGGATGCCAATTTTAACTTTACTCTTTTTTTGTCAAGAAAATAACTTTATTCAAGAGAAATTTTTATCACAAGAGAGATAAAAGTTAGAAAAAAGAAAATAAACAAGAAAAAAACTCTAAACTGAGCATATATCTAGGTCAACAACTCAGTTTTGATCGAGGGATTACCAAACACATTACATTGCTGGCATGGTCATTCTTTAGAACAATGGCATTCAACACACCTGTGATAAAGTTTCTAAATAATATTTCAGTTAAATAAACCATGAAGACAGGACTTGACATTTTGCTTTCATTTTACTACGTAGGGAAGGGTCACCTGATAACTAAAGTTCTTAATTATAAGGTTACTGGCTACTTCCATAACTCTAGAGGATGCTGTTGTGTCAAGTCTTCTAGTAATACACTTGTTTGCTACTATAAGCATCAAATGTAAAGCTCTTGACTTGGGGGAGTTGAGCATAAAAGGGTTTGACATGCTTAGAAAATGTAGCTGCAGTGTGAGAACTATAGGCTCGCTCAGTGGAGTTCCCAGCTTCCTTTGTAACTACATATATAAGGATCCTGAAGTTTAGGATATCCCCAAAATATAGGACACCAATCTCAGAAGTTTCCACTTTCTTATTTCCAGCATAATGGCAAAACATTGGGGAGCAGTCTAGCCACTCTAGTAGGAGGGGTGTAGAAAAATGTATACAAGCATTGCCACCCAAAGAGTCTACATTTTCTGATTCTAGAACATATCAGGGAGTATCAGATTTCTTTTACAGGACTCCCAGGGAATGGGGACCCCTAGGTTATTCTCCTATTAGATCCAATATCTGTTTAATTGTACAGTAAGATTTTACAGGGTTTGCTAATCCCCCATATTTAGAAAATTCAAATCTCTCTTTTCCAAAATCCAGGCAAGCAATGGTGAAAAATTCTGAGGGAGCAGTCCCATGTGTATGGATCCTCTGCAGTTCTAAGGACAGTTCTCTCTGTGACCCAAGTCCTCTGTATTCAATATAGCTCTTGCAGACATTATCACATCTAAAAGAAGCCTAGATTGAATAGTAAGGCTATCAATTCACCTTGCAAACAAGTTTTTATATTGACCGGAAAGTTCTAACAGTTTGAGGCATAACATATTCCACACTGACTTGCATCAGTCTGCAGCTAATATAAAAATATTTACAGAAGCCTCTCCAAATGAATTCCAAAGTTAATGTACTTATTTGTGATAGTACTTTTTATCTACTGAATGAATAAGCTCCTCCTTCTTGGTATATCTCTAAACGGAGAAAGAACCATATGAAAGCCTGCATTCCCTGTGGCATATCCAAACAAATAACTTAGCAGTGAGACAGAGTTTTAACATTCAGTAATAGTTCATCATTAACTTCTTTACATTTTTGTAGTGTTGATGCTATCTTAAGGCCCAGGTATCTTATTGGTGTACATTTCCCAGGAAAGAGTACAAGGTGAGGTGTTCTTGTTAAGGGAAATAATGAATTTTGAGAACTGGTGTCCTATATATATATATATTTACATTGCATCCAGTGATCCAAACGTGTGTAATTTATGAAAAGCTTTAGGCAGGTCCCTTTTGAGATTTTTTTTACGTAAAACAATAAATTGTTTGTATACAAGGAAAGTTCACATGCTCGAGCCTGCTAGCTTATATCCCTCTGTTTCAGAGTATCTAACATCAGTGGCTAATAGTGCCAAGTATAAAGTGAAAAGTGAAAATGGGCAGCCCTGTCTCATGTTTACTGCACTCACCTTGTTGACTCCCATTTTGATCACACAAGTTACAACAAATCACGTATGACCTCGTAAAGGATAACAGCTGGAGAGGGGGACAAACTGAAGTACAATTCATGAATACTTTTTAACTGGCAAAAGCGAAAATTAATGATGTACTGTTTGAAATTCTTCTCCCCTCTCTCTGATCACATCCTCAGATTTGAATTCTGCCTAATGTAACATAAATGTAAAAAATTATTGATGCTGGAAAGGTGCATCTTTCTATCAAACTGTAGCATTCATGTATGTCCTACCCTATCTAATAGTATGTTTTCAGCAGATTTGTACAATTTCTGTGTTCCTGTAACTGTAAAATGTAGATCTGAATGACTATGTAATTCTGGTTTTCAGCCAGATGCTGTCATGGAGACAGAACTCAAAGCCAGCTGTTTGTTATGGAGCTTCCGATAGCCTAAAGCTAGTAGCATATCACAGCTGCCTTCTCACTCTGCTAAGGAGTGCTTTTGTACTCTGACATATCTACCTTTCTAACAAAATGAGCATCAGTTTTACTTACAGTTGGTGTCTAATTTAAGCCTTATACCAGTAATGTAAGCTTTGTTAGTGAAGCTTCAAGTCAAGTGCAACCTCGCTGCCTCTGGCAACATCACTGACAACTGCAGCACTACGCAGTGTGTAACTGCATCAGATCCCTTCCCACTTCTGTTTCTACAATATATTTCAACACATTCATGCACATATTTGTTTGCCAGCTTGCCATTTTTGAGTCAGGTTATTACCTTTGGAAGGTACATAATTCATTGTTAAAAAACATGAAATTACTGAGAGTTTACCTATGCAGTGGGAATGTTGGTGCTGCTCAATACTTCAGATATTGGTGGTACTTGTTATAGGTCTGATGTTAAAGATCATAATCTGAAACACTGACAATGCTAAAACCTCTGGTACAAGTTTGACATGATCCGACATGAGATATGGGTGCATCAAGACCTGAAAACTGGATTTACATTGGGGTATGTTATGTGCATCATTACTCATCACCTGTAAACATTCGGAATTCTTTCTCTGGCGTCTACCCATGATTAATGCAATTGAGAAAGATGCAAGCCTCAGTCATATGTGAGTTCAATAACCAAGATCATTAAAGGCACAAATTCACAACTGTCTTCTAGTAGAGAAAGTCTGGTGGGTTTAATGTACTCATTGGAATAGAATTCAGCTCAAGCTTAACAGCTCAAAGGGTATTTTTGGCGTTATGAAGCATACTCAAAGTGTTACAGCTTTTGTTGCTATTGGCAATTTGTTCACAAATGCACTATATACAGTATGCATCAGTTCTAATTCTGACATTGCACTTCAGCTCTGTATCAGACCTGGTCATTCAACACAGTGCACCCAAATGTGATTTTAGTTACCTTGTAACCTGTACTAACATCTTAAAAATGCAGACTTATCAAGTGTCAGTAATCAGAACATAGCCCTGAGCGACTGTCTCCCTGTTCTACATGTCAATGCAAGGAACCACTAAAGCAAATGTTTAAAAAACAGAGAAGTTTGTAAAATTATAGTCCAAAAGATCAGCACCTTACTAGATCAGACTTCAGGAAACTATAGGGCTTCTGCAGTTTATTCAGAGGATCAGCAAACTCAATTTGTTATGTAGATAACTGGATAAGATGAAATTAAAACTCTCCATTGTGGGGTGATGAATGCAGAGGACATTCATTTTAAAAAAAAAAATGTTCAGGGTTATGAAATTTTATATAAGCAACGTGCAGACTTCTGAACTATAACCAGTCTATACAGAAGGGTTCTTAGACCCTCTTCTTTTTCCATTTAGGTAAGAACTTGTGTTAACAGTAGCATTTTTGAGATTTTTCTGCATCAGATCAGACCTCCAAAACTAGACAGTAAATATCAGGACTACGTGGAAATGTTCTTTGTGGATGCACCCAAGACAGTTAAAACGGTCAGTGGCCTAATGTCTTCACTAACATCTTTTGAATGCTAGATCAAAACTTGTTTTTGTAAAGCAAGGTAGAAGGACAACAGAAACAAACAAAAGAAACATAAAATGAAATTTGAGAATGGAAAAAATACAAATATCATAACAATAAAAGGAAACTTAGGCATAGGCCAGTGTGGGTTCATATAACATATCCAAGTGAAGCTTTTTTGTTACAGCATGTTTACATAACTACAGGCCTTCACACCTCTTGCTTCAATCTACATCTGGGGAACAAATTCTAAGTCACTGCATAAATACACTAAATATTAAGGCACCACAGGTACAACACAAGGAACTTTAAATCTCAGCCAGACCAGTGAAATTAATGTTGTGTGAAAGCTATATGCATTACTCAGTAGTTGTAAATCACAACACTGTGCATCATACCTGTCAACCTCTCAGCACAAGAAATCTGGACAAAGCCAAAAATAATGGGGGGAACAAAGGCCCCAAAACAGAAGCAGATGTTAAATATTGCTCTTATAAACATTGTTGCTAGAATGACAGGTTTTGTGTTGTCATGCATTTATTAAAGGATATGAAGGCTAAAACCCAAATGCCTGTCACTATTTAGTGACTTTAATCCCCAGTCATTTGACAGAAAACCACACATTTTATGAGGAACAGACCAAAACTATAAGGCAGAAATCTGGACATTTTGCGAAAATCTGGACAGTTGAGGGGTATGCTGTGTATGTCTGGAATAGACATGTTCAAACAATAAAAACATTCTTAACAGAAACCAAAATGACAAGACTGAACAATACACACAGCTCCTTACTACTGTATTTAGCAAAAAGATAGCCACATTTAGCCCAGTACAGTTTTAGACTTGGAACATGCCTGTTCCATGCGACAGAACAGAACTTCAAGGAACTCCTTTCATTCCCCTTTTGTGGTGCTTGTCATAAGAACATTGCAAAGGAAGACTGTGGCATGGGTGACTAAAAGTGCACAGAAAGGTAACAAGGGCAATCATTGCAGACAAAAGTACAGTAGTATATTTGTTCCACAGCAGCCCTGCTGTGATGTATTCTGCCTGATGAACTGGACTGATGGCAGAGAAGGAAAACAGATACTTATCACACCTGGTTAAGCAGTTAGGAGTAGAATGAGAGGGCCCTATGTCAGCTGTAGACAGAATTCTGAGGTGCCCTCATGGGATAGGTTTTACAAGTAAAAAATAATCTCCTGCTATTCTGGACCTTGACTAAGTCATATTCTGAGTACTACATACAGTTCTGGAGGCTGTACAGGGAAAGACTCATCATGCTGCAGGACAGAGCTGTGAGCTGCATCTCGTGACGGTGTTGGAGGATACTGCATTATGAGATAATATTGTATATAAATGTAAACTGTACAATATAGCATGGTACAAAGTTTCATCTAGCATCCAGCACCTGCTTCCCCCCTATTTATGCCATCGTGAAGAGCTTCTATTCCTCTTGGTAGCTTCTTCCAACGGTCCAATATCTTCCCAGTGCGTGTGCGGAGAGTGTTGCCTACTCCACCTCCCATTCCATTTCCTCCTATCTGTCCTGCTTCTTAATTCTCCAATCTATGCAGATCAAATTTCCTTTCTTCTTCATTGGCTCCAATATTTATATCCCAGGAGATTCAGTATTTCCTTATAATGAAGCCAATCGATTAACTTTCCCTATTGTCACTGTCATTTTCAGCTTATACCATCTCCTTTTCACTAGTGTCCAGATTTCTCTACAGTGCTCTGGACTTGATCACAAGAGTCTTAGAGAGGAGTAGATACATTTATATCCCTGGAACACACTGCACTGGTGATGGACAGTATTTGCTAGCCTTTGCTACTGCCTTTTTTGAACATCTCCTGAAAAATCATTCTAGGGTGTGATCACCACTCTTGGGTCCTCCTTCAGCCATGTCTATTCTAGTTTCATACTTTCCATTTCATAGCTTACCACGGCTTTACTGCAACCCAAGTATGTTACTCAGTACAGCCACAACCACCGATGACCTGCTCATTCATAATTCTCTTTAGAGTCCCATATCATTTTCCACGGGCCAAGTCTTCGTGTAATCTACAAAGAGGTTGGCCATGTCTTTTGGTACTAACATTGCATTTTACATAAACACAGTCAGAACTCACTTAGAAACCCTGCAGGACTTCACTGGATACCACTGTCTCCTCAGATAACTCCATCCTAGCCATTACTTCCTTGCAATTCAAATCATAAAGGATTTCCTTCGATTTCTAATTCAAACCAGAATTCACCTCAGTGGAATATAAATGATCGTTCTTGTGTACTATACTGATCATTACTCCTACTTTTTATCTTGAGTGCCCCCACATTGTTGATGATAGCTTGCTGGTGGCTGGCTGGCACTGGTGCAGTGATATCTCCCAGTGGTGCAACGACCAGTCTCTTATTTCTTACAATCATCACTGGCTTGTAGTGGTGCAGGTAGGGAGCTGCCACACCTCTGGGTATTCTGTCTACATCCTATAACCCTTTCCAGATATATATTCTGCAAGCATTCTCTGAACAGTATATAGTTATGCCAGCTGAATGGTATCATAGCAATGTAGCTACAAGCTAGTAAGCTGGTACTGTAGCACATGAAAGAATTATGGTATGCAACATAATGTCGCAGGATAACTTGTAATAATAACACCAGTATGCTATGCTAGGAAACGGGAGGGGAGTCCCTAGACAACAAGCATGATAAGTACTGCCAAAGGGGTACCTCTAGACATTACGCATGAGTACCATTATGAAAGGTGGGAGGGGTACCCATGGACAACAAGCAAAGAATTCCTGTTAATTACAAACTCACACTTTGTCTCACTGTCTTACAAGACTAACAAGGCATCCTTTTAAGGAAATGAGCCAAAGTATCAAACTTTGTTTTCACAATCTTTGGTAATATGAGAGCTCCTTTTTACAACTAACCACTAACTATGCAAAAACGAAACCATTCTTTTGTATCTTAAGCATAACTTCAGTTTAATCTGCATGTGGGAAGATATCACTCCAACCACTGTAAACACAAAAACGGTTACCCATTACAAATACCCTGGTATATGGTTATATCTCACACTAATTATCACTATAAGCAGATAACTTTCAGTAAGAGTGACATCCATTACACTCAGGACAAGCTACTTGTTTAACCATCTCCTAAATATTTAAGCTAAGCTAGCACCAGGCCGGGCATTTTTCATACTGAAGCTAGGGTATGCCAATACTCAAAAATATGCTAGAAGCAAATATCACCAGAACAAATAATTTAGGTTGATGGGTCACTGTCATCTTTGCCTGCTCACTCTTCCACCTGTCAGTACTGACCTGGCTAACAAAAATATGCTTAATATGTTTCAATAACAAGACATATGATTTTATGTACACTAACATATTATATTGTACTTTGTTATGCTCTATACTACTGTAGCTCATATATGTAAATAATCCAGGTCAACCAAGGGAGGAAGATGCAGTGGCAAGATTTGTAATGCCTTCCCACACTCACAGGTGTCCCACAAAGTTCTGTTCTTGGCCCTCTTCTCTTCAACCTATTCATTAACAACTTTCACCTATCCATCCCAGACTCATCTATCATCCAATATGCAATTGACTTAGCAATAATCTGCTCAACCTTCTCCCCCTCCAAGCTCCTAGCAAAAACCCAACTAGCCTTCTCCAAAACAGAAACCTGGATGCAGTCTAACCATCTGGCACTAAATGCAAATAAAACCAAACTAATGTTTTTTTTTCCTCTACCAAAAACTCCATTGACAAATCCACTTTCACCATATAGAGCCAAAACAACACCCTCCTCGAAATTGTTCCCAACACCAAGCTTCTTGGCATCATTACTGATGAAGTACTAAAATGTAACATCCACTCCACAATCAAGAAAATCCACCAAAAGTTAGGTCTCCTCTACGGGCACAACCATTTCCTAAGCCCCTATATCTGTAAAACTATTGCATCCACCTTCCTACACCCCTCTCTTATGTATGGTGCCTCTCTTTTCACCAATCTCCATCTTGGCCTTCAGTCCAAACTTGAATCCTGCTACAAGATCTCCAAATTTGCAACCAATTCAAAAAACTCATCCCACCACTGCCACTCCCTCCTCACCCTCAAGTGGCTTGAACTACTCATCTACCTCAGTTACCTACAACTCACCATTGCCCACAAGCTCATCTTTAAACCTGACAACTGCCCAGCCCTCGCTACTTCCTTAAAACCTTGCATTGCCAACCGCTCACTCAGATCCAAAAAACAAAATCTCATTCAGGTCCACAAACCTGCATGACCTCCTGGCCATCTACTGCTGCACCACAGAGGGCAGCCGTGGTGATGCAGCGGTTAGCATTCCACCTCACAGCAAGAGGCCCTTCAGTTCAATCCTTGACTGGGGTGCTTTCTGTGTGGAGTCTGCATGTCCTCCCTGTGGTTGTGTGGGTTTCCTCCGGGTGCTCCAGTTTCCTCCCACATCCCAAAGACATGCTGTAGGTGGATTGGACACTCTAAATTGGCCTTAGGCATGAGTGCGTGTGTGCGCCTTCTGTGGATGGCTGGGCACTGGGCTGGCAACTCGACAACGTAAAACTCCACTGTCAATCATGAACAGACAGGTGATCCACTGTGGCGACCCCTAACCGGGAAAACTGAAAGAAAAAGTTGTTCATTTAACACTTCCTAGTCAACAAGTTTTGAATATTTGCAGTTTTAAGTACATCAAAAAAATTTTTATTTAGGGGAAGTGTATTTCAAGGTCTCAAAATGTCTGCAGTTTATTAAGGGAAAAAGTCTATTGATCACTAGTTCTAGATGTAACAATGTCATCAGCTGTGAATACATCTGAAAATCTTTAATAATGGAATCTAGAAATGCATGTTTTTACACTATTAGATATAATGTGCATGGTAAAGATAAGCAGTTATAGAGACAGAAGGAACACAGGCCAAGTTTCTAAAACAGTAGTTGCCACATGGAAGGGAATGCTCACTTGGAATAAGCTGAAATACATGGCCAGTTAAAACCAGTAGCAATGTCTCTGGTGATCAGAATATCAGCAAAATCCTTCAGCCATTTTGTACACTGCACAGGTTAATCAGCAAAAGTTGCACGCAAATTCCTTATCTGACAATAAGCTCAGTGTTTGATTCTTTTAAGCAGGTGGGAGGCGAGTGCTTAAGTCAGCACCATGTATAGCACAGCCAGCACCTGACTAATTCATATTAGTGTGCAGAAGTGCATGCACACTCATTCTATACACACACATACATATATATATATACATACATATAAATATAAATATATATATATACATATAAATATATATATATATATATATATATATATATATATATATATATATATACACACACACACACACACACACACACACACACACACACACACACACACACACACATCACCTACAGAACACAGACAGCCCAAAACACCTTCACCCATATGGCCGATGCCATACGGTCGACACTCACAATATCGACAGCGCCAGAACTTCACAAAAAAGGAAAATAAAATTTCCTTTTTTGTGCTAGCAGGGGGGCTCCCCCCCAACACACACACAACCCCCGTACCTTTAATATACCAACTCCAAGATCGCACTACAGTGCAAGAATGGAAATTTTTCCATTCTACAGTATTGGGAGATAGCGTTTCCCCACTCTCGATATTCTGAACGTCGTCCATATGGTGTCGGCATTGTGAGCTGTCAACGTTCTGTATGGGACCCATATATATATATATTTACTTGCACACACATGCTGTGAGTCTACCACAGAAGAGAGAGAGAGAGAGAGAGCAAGAGGTTCTCGGGTTGAGTTCTTGGTTGGGGAGCCTTCTGTGTGGAGCCTGCCTGTCCTCTCAATAATCTTAATGGTTTTGCCCAGCTTCTCCAGTTCCCCCCAAATTTCAAAAGATATGTAATAAGGTACACCAGGGACTCTAAACTGTCCAAAGTTATGTATGCATATATGAGATCCCACTGCCTTGAACACTCTGTGGGGTCACTCTAGGAGTCAGAGGTGACTTGTTAAGAGCTGATTGATCACATCTGACCATTTTCAGACACAGCCTGAGTTTAGTCATCACAGTTAATACATAGCTACTAAGAGGAGAAAGAGAAATATAAGAGTTTTTTTTCCTGCATAACACAGTGGCATGAAGATTTTCATCAAAGTTGCAACACTAAGATTTTTTATATATAATATATATATATATATATATATATATATATATATATATATATATATGGGATCCGTACAGATGCTCAAATGCATCTTTCACCGAATCCCAATCTGGTGAGCATACTTGCGTGAAAGTGCTGTTCACTGAAGCAGCACTTTCGCGCAAGTATGCTGCTTGTTCCAGTCGTACTACGGTACGGTAAGAGAAAATTCCCTTTTCCCCACTGTAGTGTGACCTCGGAGTGAGAATATTAAAGTAGGGAGGTGGGGGGGCAGCCCCCCACATGGGGGGTGCAGAGGGGCTTGCCCCCTTGCATTCAAATAGATTTTTTTTTTTAACATACTTTAACGAAAGCACTTTTTCGATGAAAGCGCTTTCATTAAAGTGTGTTTTCAAAATGGAGGAACTAAGGAAGTGGAGGACAGTTAAGAAATGGTGGGTTAAGTGATATGACCTCTTTGGGGGCAAGACCATTGGGCTTCCTTGAACAGGTATTTTTTTTAAAGTGTAATTCTGAAGTTGGGGTAAGAGGAGAGTTCTTTTAGGTGAATGGGGAGACTGTGAATATGCTGGATCTCTAACACAGAGGGAGTGTTAGATACAATGCAGTTTAGCTACCAGAGTTAAGAGTATGAGAGTTGCCTGACAGTAGGCCCTCTAGTTGGAGGATGTTTTTTTTTTCAGTTTGTTTGAATGCTAGAGAGGACAATGATTTTTTGTGGCAGTAGTTTAAAATGCTGAGCTCCAAGAGAAGGTCAGACATCTGTTTTATAGGAAGCCACTTTGCTTTGCAAAGAGTGAGGCTGTGGTGGACCAGGAGATGCAGGTTTATGATGAAACAGAAGATTTTGTTGGCAACTGTATTGTCAGCATGTTTTTGGGAACTGTCATGAAGAATGGAAGGCCATATTCCAGATAGAGCAGGAAGAATTATTTTGCTGTGGCTGTTCTTGTTAGAGTACTGAGGTAAGGAGAGATTTTTTTTGACCTAGAAGAGAAGGGAGTTGATTTTGCTTCTAGTTTTTTTTTTCCTTCATTGTGGGGATGAAGATTAAGGTTTTGATCTAGAGAAACTCTGAGTTACCTGAAGAAAGTAGTTGTAATATTGCAGTTAGGTTAAAATATGCAGGCCATTCTGGGACCAGGAAAGCTTTTGATGAATTCTAAACAGCATGGGTTAAATTTTATAAGAATATATATCAACCATATCTTTCACTCCTCCTGTATTACATTCACAACAGAAAAGTTCATCTGAGGTAATCACTTGTTGCCTCCCAAAACAAACTACATCACCTAGCCCTACAGTCCAAATGCAATAAACTAAGCTACTGATTTCCACATTCCTTATGAATGTCCATATTTGGAAGTACAACTAGTAATCTTCAATTCCTCAGGCGTATGCTTAATCTCTAATGGACATTTTTTGCTGTATTTCAACTTGGGTGCATCCTCTCCTTACTATAAAAAGATGCATAACTTGAAATGTAAGCTCCAGTTTCTCATCACTGCTTGCATTACTTTTGTAAACTTCCATAACTTGCTGAGTAATTTCCATTTTTTGTCAAAGTTTGTATCATTCTTTTCATAAGATGTTCAGATAGGCAAGAGACAGAGAACTGAAGTGAAAATACGATCAGTCAAGAATTTAAGACAGCCCTCAATGAACAACAAAACTGTAAATATACAGCAATGGAAATTATCTGTGTTCAGATCAGTGGCATCTGGGAATTTCAAATAAAGTGGGGCTCCAGGAAGCAACATATATTGGGTGGTGCTAACTGGAAAGGGGTAGGGCTCTATTTCATCAGGTCAACAGCTTATCTGTGATCAAACAGATGGGTCATTCATTTTCATCTACATGCTCCCTTAATATGTTCTCCCTCAGCCACTTCACTGACTACATACACCTTGGATATAAATGCAATCAACAAGGTCAGCCTCAGCTGAAACAGAGCCATAGACAAAGGACTCAAAGCCTCCCACCATCGCACTCTAATCCCCTCAACTGCACCGTCCCAGTGCCCCCCCCAACCCACCTTCCTCTCATCCTAGTCCCACACCATCCTGGTAGGTTATTCCTTTCTTGATTTTTTCACATTATGGCACACTTTTTAACTCTCCTCCCCATTCATTAACACATCCAAACTGAGCAACAGTCCACTGTAATAAGTTTGGAGGCAGTAACCATATTAAGTTGGGGTCCAAGGGCCACTAGGTCCCATAAAAGTGATTGGGTTCTAGATGCTGTCAGGTATACCTGAGCTTTTTTCAACTTTTTTTTATCTAATGATGATCTAAACAAAAATGAGTATGGAAAGAAATTTAGTATTCTATTTTTCTTTAAAGGAAAAAAATGTGTCGAGTCTTAAACCTCATATTCAAAGCTAATGAAATAAAAGTTCCCCAATAAACAGAGGATAAATAATTGCAAGAATATATAAACCCCATCTGGGAATAATGGATGCCTTCTTAACCCTCAAAAAATAGTTACAAAATGTGTACCCCTCTGGTTTAAGTTTTCTCAATCATGCTATATCAGATGAAAGTAAAATCTCAAACAGCCAGAGGCAATTATTAAACAGCTGAGCATCTGGGAGAAGAAACCAAATCTCATGGTCAAACTCACAAAGAAACATGGAGTACATGCAGACTCCATACCGAAGGAATAACAGCAAAAACACAACCAAAGAACCAAGAGCTGATCCTTAGAGTGTAACATTACTGAGTACGACACTCTGCCAATGACCAGTTGCTATCACACATATCCTCCCCAGACTACCATATGATATAGCCACTTACTAAAGTACAATGGTGATGATGTACTGTGATGGGAAGTGAAAAAAAATATGGACAACTTGTTACTTCTATATACATAGCAACTCCACTATACATGCAGTCATTGTTGTCACAGATAATTCCCATACTGAATTACAGTCACTTTACTGACTATGCAGACCTGAGAGATCTGAATGTAATAAACACAGACATATTACAGTATTCCAGCTGGCTTCATGCTAGTGCACAGTACTGTAAAGCCAGAAAAATAACTACTTAACTTGAACAAATGGCAAAAGTGTCAATCAACTTCATTCACAGATGACCCCTGTACTTGGCAATAAAAGCTAGCTTTGAGAGTATATACATTTCACATATCAGAATGCAATAAAGTAAAAAGTAATACCTGACCACAGTAATTAACTATAATTTGTGTGTGTGTGTGTGTATATATATATATATATATATATATATATATATATATACACACACACACACATATATATACATACACATATATATATATATATATATATACACACACACAGACACATATATATATACATACACATACACATATATATATATATATATATATATATATATACACACACACACACACAGATTTGCCGACTTGTATGGCTGGGAACATGCACTTTAGATGCCTGATTCTGCCAAATCACGAATACATAACTAACTGCTACACAGGAAGTTCCTCTCAATTCACTGTGCCAAAGCCACTGCACCCCCCCCCCCCTCACATACCTCTCAACGTCTCAGCTGAAGAATCAAGGAGAAAGCCAGTAATAATGGTGGTAGTCCTTGACGTGTAAACCTCCAAGTCAACAAAATCCATAACAATAAAAGCAACTGGAATAAGAAAAAAAATGAGTGCATCACCCCCCTCCCCCCAAAAAAAAATACATGCTGAAAGAACATCATCACTAACAAAAGAGAAGGTCTTGGTTTACTGCACTATCCACCAACACAGACACAAATGCTCACAATTTCTTATCTATTTATTTTATTTTATATTTAACAGGGATGGTCCGACTGGACACAAGTTCATTTTCAGCGGTGGCCCGGGAAGAAAAGCTCCACAGTAAGTACAATTTTACACAATATGTTAAAATACAATATACAGAGAGTTTTCAAATATGTTAAAATACAGTAGAAGATGCAACAAGGCCTATATATATAGGAAAAAATAGTTACATATGGTTAATAACAGAATAAGTATACAAATTCAATCAGCATTAGGAGAAGACCTAGACTGTAATATATATACAGTAGGTATATTAGGAAGTGAGGTATACAAGTAGAATAATTTGAGGACTTATGTAATACATGGGCATAGTCACTTATTCTTTAAGTGTGTTCTAAGTGTATTTTTAGAGTGAGAAGAGGTAGGGTCAGAAATCAGAGCAGGATGGAGATTATTCCAGGTTCTAGCTATGAAGTGGGAGAACAGTGCTTTTCCTTCAGTATTGTTAGCCCTAGAGGTACAGAGGAGGGGTTTGTAGGAAGATCGGAGAGGACAATTTGTATTATAGTGGGTATGAAGTTGGCGTAGTGCAGGGTTTTTTTCTGGACACATTGTAGGCAATGACTAATTGGTGATAGGTTAGTAACCGGATGAAGTTCCAGCCATTGCAGTTCCCTTAGAGCCTGGCAATGGTGGGTTCTATTTATTTATTTACATTTGTTTACCAGGAAATTCTGACTGGACACAGGTCCTTTTTCAGTGGATGCCCAGGGAGAAAAGCTCCACATCATGTACATGATAAATAGAGATACAAAGTTGCAGCAATAGTAAACAACATTACAGGTTGTTTGCTTTTATACAACAAGATATTGATTATCAACAGTGTATACAGTAAATGTTGCAAGTTAAGATAGTTTCTTGTCAATTATAATGTTAGTAACAAAGCTGTCAGACAAGATTTTAAAGTATGTAAAGACAACTAGCTATTTCTGACTGTGGTTAGTAGTGGCGGTAGTATAGTTGGGTTAAGAGCCTAGGTGGGGGGGGGGGCCTAAGGGGGGGGTGCTAGTCTGGATTAGAACAAGGACAAAGCCAGTGCAAATTTAAGTGGAATTTGAGTGCAGTCTTGAAAAGGCTGCTTGAAGGTAGAGTAGTTATAGAGGGTTGAAGATTGTTCCAAAGTTTAGATATGGTACATGGAAATATGGCTTCTCCTACTGAGTGTTTGGGTTTGATAACAGTGAGTTGATTTTTGCTGCTTGATCTTAGGGGCTTAGTGGAGTGATAGGGTTTGAAGGGAAGGGATGTTATAGGGGTGGTTAATAAGTTTATGAGCGAGGATGAGTTGATTAAAGTGAAGGAGGTTTGGGAACTCTAGCCATTGAGTTCTTTAAGGGAGATACAGTGATGGCTGTGGTAGGAGGTTCCAGTGGAAAATTCAGCAATTTTGTTTTAACAAGCATCCAGCTTATGTAGGTCTCTCTGTCTAAGGTTGGTAAGTATGGGGGATGCATAGAGTAGGGTGGAGATTAGCTGGGAATTGGCTATGGAGATTCTAGCCGCCTTGGTTAGGAATTGGTGACTTTGATATAATGCACATAGTTTCTTGTGAACTTTTGTTATTGTGAGAGATATATGGGTGTCAAATCTAAGTTTGTTGTCTATTTCTACAGTGAGTAATTTTGTGTGTTCTGATGGAGAGATGATGGTATTGTCTTTGGGGAGAATGTTGAAGTGGGGGGTGTTTTGGGTGGCTTTGGAAGGTTGGAACAGGAGAAGTTTTGTCTTACTTGGGTTGAGTAGGAGCTGAGCACTTGGGTTGAGTAGGAGCTGAGCACTGGATAGCCAGCTTTCTACAGAAGAGAATGATTCCTGTGTGATTTGTTGTAGTTCTGATAGAGTGTCGGCAGAGCAGAAGAGAGTAGAGTCATCTGAGTGCTGTATAAGATATGCTTGTGTGGTGGCAGTATGTAGGTTGTTAGTGAAAAGTGAGAATGGCAGAAGGCCAAGGAACGACCTTCGGGGAACTCAGAGTAACTGAGAGGTGATAGGTTATCATCCCAGATTACTGATTGCTGGCATCCGTGTAGATAGCTGTGGAACCAGTTGTAGGCTAATTGTGAGAAGGAGAGGTTGGGGAGAATAGAGAGTAGTAGCTCATGAGATACCATGTCAAAGGCCTTTGAGAGATCTAGAAATATGGCAGTAGAGAAGCGGCCATTGTTTTTGTGATGAGTTATCATGTTGGTGAAAGAGAGCAGAGCGGAGGTAGTGCTATGATATGGCCTGGTGGGTTTTGGACAGGAGATTATTAGCTAGGAGGTAGTTGAAAACCTGGGTGTTGATACATTTTTCAAGTATCTTGGAGAGAGGAGAGAGGATAGCAATGAGGCAGTAACTGCAGAGGTCAGTGGAGGGGGTGCCTTTGTGGAGGGGAATGAGGTGGGATATTTTCCATATCAAGGGAACATAGCCTTCTGTTATGGAACAGTTGATTAGAATTGAAATTGGGTAAGCTAGTGTATCAGCTGCAATTTTCAAGTATTCAGAGGGGAGGTTGTCAGCTGTGAGTTTAAGTTTTGACAATAGTCTTTTTATGTTGGAGGTGGGTACTGAGGTGAAGAAGAAAAGAGGAGTGGGGGTTTAGGGTTAGAAGTTGGGGGGCTGTTATAGGGAAGTGTTGTTTGTTTAGAGAGGTTATAGTTTCAGTGAAGTGTTTGTTGAAGGATTCAGCAATACTGCTGGAGGAGGGGGGAATGGACCTTCCCTGGGTGGAGGATAGTGTTAACAGTGGACCTGAACTGCTTAGGTTTGTGGTTGGTAGATTTTAGGGTGGGTTTATAGTAGAGGGATTTGTCTAATTTTATTTGCTTTTTGGCTTTATTGCGCAGTTCAAGGAATGATTGCCTGAGTTATTTTTTGTTAGTCACCAGTGCTCCCAGGCCTTATCTCTGGATTTCATTAGGGTTCTGGTGGTCTTTTGTAACCATGGGACACGCCTGGATCTGACTTTTGGCATTTCTTACAGGAGCATGGGTGCTTAGGATGGAGAGGACGGTACTGTTGAAGAAGTGGACAGCCTCATCTAGGTTGAGGTATTTTAGTGGTGACCAGTTAATTTTTTGCAGGGAGGCGATGGAGTTGGGGTTGAAGTTGGACTTGTTCCATATTTGCCTGTGGATAATGGGCTTGAGACTGTGTGGTGCCGAATTAGGAAACTGGGGGAGTGGTCACTAAGGCTGTCATGTAAGCAGCCTTCTAGGTAAGAGTGAGGGGCTTTGTTGACTAGGATTCAGTCAAGAAAGTATGATTGTTAGGGTTTTTGTTGATTCAGGTAGGGGATTGGATGAGTTGAGTGAACCCATGGAGATTAAGGTGAATGGTTGGGAGATTATTACATTAGAGCCAGTTGATGTTAAAGTCGCCAAGTATGATGGTTTCCTGGGGTAAAGATAGAGCAGCCCAGCTCAAGAGATTTTCTAGGGGTGTAATATTTTGCCCTGGTGGGAAGTAGCATCCTAGGATATTGATTGTTTAGTTTGAGATTGGCATAAAGGATTTCTTCATTGTTGTGGTGAGGGGCAGATGTGTTCAGGAGTTAAATATTGAGGTGGTGTTTAAATATTAATTCTACACCACCTTCATTGAGGTGGTGTTTAAATATCAATGCTACACTGCCTTCGTTTTTGGACAATCTGTCTATGTGAAGGATGTTGTATTCAGGTGGAAGTATTTCCTCACTTCTGTGAGGTTTGAGCTAAGTTTCAGTTAGGAAGAGAATATCTAGGGAATATATTCTTATACTGGCATGTAGTTCTTGGATTTTTTTGCATATGCTTCTGATGTTTAGGGACATTATAAGTAGGCCTGTTGTTTTTTTTTTGTTGGCTAAGATTTGAGTTGTGTGGGGGTTGGATTAGGGTTTGTGGTTGGGTTGGATTTGGGAGGACCAGGGTTTGGATGGATGTCTCCAGCAAGGTCTAGTTTATGGAGGGTGTTTCGGATATGTTTTATATACATAGTAAATTGCTTATGGCATCTTAGGGATATTTTATTTTTGAGTATGTTAGGTGTTTGGTAATAGAGTGTATGTATTGGGAGGATGTTTTTGGTAGCAGGGGTTGTGTAGTTATCATGTAAATGTTTGAGGGAGGGTGTTGAGAGTGTACAGTGGAAGTTGTTGGGGTATGTGACTGTGGAGCCTTGGTAGGATGTAATGTGAGCTAGAACTACGCAGGTTAGGATTGTTATTATATTAGGTAGTAGCATGATTGTGTTGGATGTAGGGGGAGGGGTGACTAGTGATATAGCCTAATTGGTGGTTATTAGGGGTGGGGTTAAGGCTAAGAATAAATGTAGAGGTACTGGGGGCAGGTGGAAATAGGGGAGCGAAGTGAGCGTAGCAAACGGAGCAGGCTAGAAGAACTCCCCAGGGTAAAGATTGCAGGGTAAGTGTCTAAATAGCCAAATTGTTATGAGTTATTAGAATCTAGTAGGGAAAAACAATCTATAGACCTTATTTCAGCTGTGCCCTTTCTGGGTAGATACTTAGTTTGAAGCAGACAAAAAGTGGCAATTGAAGTACATTTTTGCCTCTATTTTACAAGTGGGTAATTCCAGTGTATCTACTGGGTTACCTTTTTTCGCCTAAAGCTTTATCTTGGTTTACTGATAACTAAAAAGAAAAAGTTTAACTGGGGAATCTATTTACAGCTGATGGGGGTGGGGAGCAGCTGCTGTCCCTAGCCATGGGTAGGGCCAGTTATTTCTGCTTTAGACCAGGTAATTTCTACAGTAGACCAAAGCCCCCCAGAGGAGATTAAAAAAATAAATACAACACAACCACGGCCACTGCACACTCAGCCACCAACAGACCGTAGTGTCCAGACAAAGAGAGGGTATAAAACAATAGAAACAACACAAAAAATCCAACGCTGCACAACCACCAACAGACCCGGTAGTGTCCAAAATAAGAGACAATAATCCAGTACCAAAACGAAGATATTATCCAGAATCACAAGAAATTTATTAACAGACTTATCTTCGTTTTGGTACTGGATTATTGTCTCTTATTTTGGACACTACCGGGTCTGTTGGTGGTTGGAGTGCAGTGGCCGTGGAGTTGTTGTTTCTATAATTTCTACAGTAGCAGGCAAAGAGGGAAACATAGCTAGACACCTACAGTAACTTATTTTCTTTTTAAAGCCCTTGAGTCCTTGTGGCTTGTTTCTTCACTGCAGATATGGTCAATGGCCAAGGATTCAGCAAGTGGGGGACTGAGAGAGAACCTGTTCGCAGAGACAGTGGTCACTAAATAAAAAGATGGAGACAAAAAGAATTAAGTTAAGGTCTCTGAAAGGGGAATGAGAGAGAAGTGCTGTAAAAAGTAACTGAAATAATAAATTATCACCCAGGCAGGAAGAGTATTGGGTTTAAGAGTAGCAGCACATTATACTATTTATACAGTTACAAAGTGTTTAGTAAAAAAGGCTCAGGCAACTGTTATGCATTCGCATATGAACCCCTTGACATAAAAAACCCCCACCTTACTTAGTGTTAAGTACGAGATAATTTAGGTAGCCCATGAATTTAAAGAGACAGTTCTATCGCAGACATAGCAGTAGTAAACTATCACAGCAATTGTATATAAACAGTACTTAAATATCGCAACAAAGACATTTACATATCTACATTGCTATAATATTTCACATGGTACAGCAGTTAAGTTAAAACAACTAAGGATCACTTTGACTTGGCAGTAAAACAGGACTTTTTTCTGTAATATGCTGTTCTGTATTTAACTTGAGCTTTCCTTCAAACTGAATCACAGAACACTCAGTCAGACTGCTTACCATCTATTTTAACTAAAATTTACATAATAAACAAAAGTGATGGGGAGTAGCAACCCAGTTTGATACTATAGCATCTGTAAGTGCTAGCAGCATGAAGCACACTAAGCACCAAGTCAGACTGGAAAATGATGATACTTTGTAACACTTTGTCTATAACTTGTATAAATAGGAGACCAGTTCTGCAACAGTAGCAATGCTGACAGTAACAAAGCAATAGAACAAATCTTAGCTGCAATATAAAAAGTAAAGCTCAAACACAATGAGATACACCAGTCCTCAAATTATTCTAAAGGTGGAGTTGTTTGCAAACTTGGCAATTTTATTATAACATGATTTGAGTCTGGCAAGGTCAAGTTTTCTAAGCTGGCTAAGAATTGGAGCAGCACACATTAGGGGTAGACAAGAGGTGAGTTTGGGCTAGGGTAATCCATGCTTGTTTTGAGAGGGATTTCCTGTGCCTATATAGTGTTCTCATTTTTTATGGACTTTTTTGATAGTTTGTGAAATGTGGATGCCAAAGTGTAGATTTTTATCAATTTCAACACCTAGGAGTTTGGTAAGGTCAGAGGGAGAGATAATAGTGCCATTTTTGGAGGAAATAGTGAAGGATAGAAGTGTTGGAAATGGTTTTATTGGGAGTTAAAAGTAGTAATTGGGCTTTATTAGGGTTTAGGATAAGTTGGATCTGAGTGATCCAACTTTCCACAGAGCAAAAGATTCCTGGGTGGGTTGTTGTAGGGTGGGAAGCGATGGAGCTGAACAGATAAGAGTTGAATTGTCAGTGTATTGTATACGTGAAGCATGCTCGGAGGTGGTATGGAGATTATTGGTAAATATGGAGAAAAGAAGTGGGGCTGATATGGAGCCTTGTGGTACACCTATGGTAGTTGGGAGTAAGGGGGGTATAGTACACTTTGGACAGATTGTTGCCTATTTGACAGATAGCTTTTAAACCAGGCTATAGCAGAAGTGGCCAAGGATAGAGATGTCAGGGTGTCTAGTAGTAAGGAATGTGAAACCACGTCAAATGCTTTGGAGAGGTCTAGAAATATTGCAAATACAAAGTTGTTATTATTTCTGTGTTGGTTGATCAGATTGGTGAAAGAGAAGAGTGATGGTTTTGCTATGGTGTTGTCAGAAGCCATGCAGTGTGGGGGAGAGGAGATGGTGCGAGTTGAGGAGTTGTGTTACCTGAGAATGTATACATTTCTCTAGTGTTTTAGATAAGGGGGATATAGAATGGCAATGGGGTGATAATTTGAGTATTTGTAAGAATTTCCGCCTTTATGTAGTGGAATAATGTATGATACCTTCCATAGCTGTGGGACATATGGTTCTTGTATGGAGTGATTAATAAGAATATAATAGGGTAGGATAATGATTCAACAGCTATTTTTAGGAAGTTGGCTGGTAGATTGTCAGCAGGAAGGGTGGTAGGTTTCAGTTTTAGGAGGTGTTTTTTAATTGCTGAGGTGGGAATGAGTGAGAGCTTAAAGGATGGGATGCTGTCAGGGCATTTGGTTGGGTTATATATAGGGCTGTTTTTGGATAGTTGGGAGGGTAGTGTTAAGATGGATTCTGTGAAGTGGTTATTGAATTGGGAGGCAATGTCCTTGTTGTCATTTGTGGAGTTAGGAGTGGGAGTGGTAGTTTTGCCTGGTTTTAGGCGAGAGTTAATGGCATGCCAAAACTTTTGGGGATCTTTTGAATGTTTGTTTTAGATATTGCAAAAGTCATTTTGTCTATCAAGTTTAGTTTGTCTCTTGGCCTGATTTCTAAGTTGTAGGTAACTTTGTTTGGCTAGGCTAGTATTGTATTTCTTCCCAATTTTCCAAGCCTTATCCCTCGACTTTAGAAGGGCTCTAGTTTCCCTAGTTAGCCATGGTGCATAGTTTGCCTTGGCTCTCATTTTCCTAATTGGTGCGAGTCTATCAAGGATATCGATGAGAATATTGTTGAAGTAGTCAATGGCTTGGTCTACATTTAGGGTTAGTAGTGGTTTCCAGTTACTATGTTTTAGAATACTTTTAGTTCTTGTAGATTTAGTTTACGATCATCGCTGACTTGTCTAAAAACAATGGGTTTGGCTATGTTGGTATGTTTCTGCAGGAGGAAGATGGGGAGATGGTCACTAAGAGCATCAGGAAGGCATTCTATCTGATAGTTTTGTTTGGGGCAATTAACTAGTGCCCAATCTAGAATAGACTGTTTCTGGGTTTTTTTGTCAATTCTAGTGGATTCTTGGATAACTTGAGTAAAACTGTAAAGATTAATATGGTTAGTAAGGTTGTTAGATGTACAGGCTGACCAATCAGTGTTCAGGTCACCTAGTAAGATGGTTTCTTGGGGGAGATTATCTGTGGCCCATTTTAACATTCATCAATGATGGGAGAGTTATTACCTGGGGGAATATAACAGCAGAGAATGATGATAGTTTTTTGTGTCATTTATGCTTATGGTTGAACCTAAGGTTTCGGCATTTTGAAATTTAGGTAGGGGGGTTTGTAGAGGTTTGATGTTGATTGTATTTTTGTAGAGGATAGCAACTCCACCTCCCTTTTTGCCCACTCTATCCAGTCTTAGGATATTATATCCTGGTGGGAGAATTTCTTCATTTTGGGTACTAGGTTTTAGCCACGTCTTGGTAATGGTTAGTATGTCAGGAGAGTAGTGAGCTATAAATGAGTGTAGGTCAGAAAGTTTGTTAGAGATACTTTTGATGTTGACATTCAAAATCAATAGGTCAGAGATTTGCCTAGCAGAGAGTAGAGAGTTTTGTGGTCCAGGGTTTGGGTGCATGTCTCCAGATATAAGTAGATTTTTGGTGATAAAAAGTATGTGTTCAATTGTGTTCACTATGTCGATGTTGGATCTAAATGATGTTTTTCTAGTGTAAGATTGTGTTGTGAGACTTATGAATATGTAGGATTAAGTGGTCTTTAAATAATGTAGAAGAGATAGGAAAGAAAATGTGAGAGTGTATATTTGTTTGAGAAAGTGTTATGTGGAACGATGTGTTTTCTAGTGATATGTTTGTATATAATGATGTGATGTTTGTTAGGTATGTGAGGTTAGGAAGAGAATCCCTAGGATTAATGGTATTTTATGAGGGAGTAGTGGTTGGGTCTTTGTGGTTTTGGGGTTCAAGTATAGGTGCGAATATGAATGCATGGCAAGTAGCTACTATGTCATTTTTAAGGTAGAAATTTGATAGGGGTGTGTATGAGAGGGCTTTGATTGGAGGAGGGTGTGGTCAGGTGATCTGGGGTTAGAATAAATGTAGAGGTAGTGGGGGCAGGTAGGAAATGGGGGCAGCATAGGGAAACAGAGTGAGCTGAGCGTAGCGATGTGAAAGGAGTGGGGCTACACCTTTCCGAGACTGCAGAACTTATCTATAGGGCTGGTCAGGACAGAACAATAAAAGGAAGATACCTCTGTAATTAAGCAGGAGTGGGAGGGAGTTGTGCAGGTTCAAGGTGGGGAAGGGGGTAGATACAGAGTAATACAACGTTGTGAGTCAGAAAAACTGGACTAGGCCAGCTGTAAAAAGAAAACAGGAAAACCAAACTAAGTCAACTCCAGGTCAGTGTAGTGCAGTATCTTCCTAATAACTACAAATCTTATGCTACTAATCTAGTACAGTGTGGTGAAAAGGACCACCACTTCTACAGGAAAAACAACTGAAGTATGGGCTACAGGTACATAGGTAAACTTTTTCCAAGAGAAAGTAGTTTTAAGTAATTAACCTAGGAGTACAATAGGAAGAGAAAAATGGGGGGGGGGGGGACCAGTAGTGTACATGTGTACAGTGAAGGGGGAAAGAGTCTAGTGTAGTGTAGTGTAGCTAGTAGCTAATGCATCCAGCTGCATTACAAGTTTACAAAACAAAAAACTTAGTACAGATGGGTGAAGCAAGTAGTCAGAACTGGTATGCAACACAATGCGTCCACTTACTTGCACATCACCCTTTTCATAGGCAATGCATTTTTAGAGATAAAATAAACTGCATCAAGCTGGACTATTTCAGTTTCCAATGTACAGCTAAATATGGCTTAACACGTTAACAAAAACAAGCAAAGCAGCCTGAAGTGGCACTAACTTAACACTAGCATATAGAAAGGCATTACGCGACAAAAAAAAAGATTCGATACATAATCATTTCACCTCTACCCAGCCATTAATGATTCAGCAACAAAACTCAGGATACAACTAACCTCAAATTCAAAATGGGTCTCCACCTTCCACTATGCCACAAGTGAATTTTCAGCACTAATTTTACTGAAAGAGGAAAACAACAACTTGGATCAGATGCTTTATTGCTACTACATAAAACTGGTCAAAACCTGATAATCTTGCCTACAATGACTGCAAATTATTTTGAAGTGATAAATATGACAGAGGCAAAGGGTAGTGGATACAACCTACATTACATTACTTAACTGTGTTGATTAGCCGAACCCCTATCCAGACTTAGGCATGTTTGCAAAACATGGCAAAGGATGCAGAATACTTCCATATCTTAAAAATAAAAATTACTTTGTGTATGATAAATACCCACTACACAACCAATCATCTACACCCAAAGTGGGAAAGTCCAGATCTAGAAGGATGTTAAATAATCAAAAATGGAAGGGAATAGCAGATGCAGGAGAAAATGGATGGTGGGCAGCACACCCCTGTGTTAGACCTAAACTGTCTAAATAAGGGGCAACAAAATCAGTAATTCTTTAAAACCAGGGCAATTAAAAGCATTAACTTCCATAAATACATACAGACAGACTGACACACACACACACACACACACACACACACACACACACACACACACACACACACACACATATACTCTCTTATTAACTGCTTAGCTTTTGTACATGATGACAGTAGCAGGCAGAATGCCTGGGGAAAAAAAATAAAAAAACTTGTTTCTCTGCTCATGCCTCTCCATTCTTAAGTTTAGTCCTGGTTTCTTTCACATGAAGTCTCAGGCTATCTCAGTCCCCTGAGGCAGCCTGAGCCAATAAGCATGACTCTTCACTGCTTCATGAAAGAGCACATTAAGATCCTTTCTGAGGAAGGTTTGTGACGTTCTCAACTTGAAAGCAGACTGGCACAATAAGCCTCCTGCCATAAGTGAATTAAACTGATTTCCCTTTTTTCTTTTTGTAATTATTTGAAGCATCTTGCAACTCCACATGTGTGCATTTATAGCATTCCAAGTACCAAAAAAAGCAAATAATTGGCTATTATCTCAGCTGAAAAAGGGCCATTGTCTCAGTCAGACTTTTATGGTCATCAAAGGATAAATAAAAAAGTAAATGAATAAAAAATAATGGTCAGTTTCTGAATTTTTCTTTGAAACTATTTTTTGTTTTATTTTCAAAGTGGGGGTGGAAGCCCAGTAGACAGTACCATGAGTCACCCTGGTTCAGATATTGGCAGGTACTAAACTGCCTGTAATAAACCACCTTACCTTAAGGCTGTATGTTCATAGGCAAGTACTAGGCAATCTGTCTGCGGATTACCTCCAACCTTAACGAGGGCAATGCAAGATAGATTAGTGAAAACTAGAAGACCCCCCCCCCCCCCAAGTCCAATTATCTACATTTACCTTAAAGGTGGCAACAGTGTTGTTTTGCTTAGCATGTTATTTTAGAGATGTGGTATACATTGGGATATGAATCTATCAAACCAATGTGTCTTAGTTGTTGATGGTTTAAGCTCCTTTGACTTAGCATTTAAGGAACTATATGTTCTACAAAGGAATAGGTCAATAAGAAATTAATCTTTCTTGGTTCAAAAGGCTAGACACATATCCCTATGAAGACTGAGAAGAGAGAGAAACAACTAAGATTTTTAAGGCCACTGAATTTTTTAGTTAGGAATTTCTGAGGTTTCTCATGTTGAGTGATATCTTTAGACAAATACCTGCCAAAAAGGCTAATGTATTCGATAATGGGTCTGATGAGACATGGGTACAATTAAATTACGACTTCTTTGGATCTAGAAAAGACTTTGGAAATTAGAGGAGCCAGATAAAAGACTAACTAATGTGATGACATAACGGTTAAATAAGGAATTATCAACATGAGTGCCTAGATCATTTAAGACAATTTATGATTAGAAGGGTGTGTCACATATACAGTAAGGGAAATGTTTTATCAAAATTGTCTACAATACTTTTTTTCATATTTAATTTGAAACCAATTTTCTTGTACCACTTGTTTACATGGTCTAACCCACACTGGAGTAACTGTTAGTAGTTAAAGATCAAACTACTCTCGCCAATGTAGTCCTCTGCCAATTGATTATATTGTCTGTACATCTTTCCCTTAACAAAACACTACACTCATAAAAATAAAGGTCTGCCTACAATGAGGCCTCATTACTCTTATGCGTTATGCACTGAAGTTTGTTTTTAATCCCCAATATTGCACTACTGTCTGCAGAAATCAAGAGATCCCCCAATAAGTAAATCACAATTAGCAAAGTGAACAGATTGTGTTCCTAGGCAGAGAGTAAGTCTGTTGGCCCAAAATCATGCTCATTTCCTAAAGTGTTGCAGTAAATGCACCTCGAACATGAAACGGACTTGTCTTAATCTTCACTGAAGCTGTACGCCTCTTCAATTTCTGTATGACTTGTATATCCCCCCCTCCAAATTTCTAAGATCACATAGTTATTTATTTTCTGAAGATGCAATATCTGAGATTTGCTTGTGCCTTCAAGTTTGACAAAAAATTTGACTTCATTTTCCTCTGAAACCTAATACAGGAGACTTGAAACTGGTAGCAGTAACATCAGCTAGAAGGATTTTGAAGTTAATGTGCAACACATCATACAAAGATATTGATCTTTAATAAAACAAGTCTATCCTTTATGCTTAACTAATTCATACTAAGGAGTGTTTAGTGCACTCTGTTTAGATCTGCACCTTCAGCAGGACTATGGAAGGTATGTTCTTTATTACAGTGCTACCTGCATTGTAGAATGCTTTAAATGCAGACCTTTATAAGCACTCTAAGTTAATCATGGTTCTGAACTCATGGCATTCAGTACCGCAGATAAGCTACTTAAATGTGAAAAAATGAAATAATGAGCCAAGTCTGATGACACCAAGGCAGGGTGTCCATTTGTTTCACTGTCAACCCACATTTGGGAACAGACTTGTCACCAGTAGGGCTAGTTGAGAATGGGGGTGTATGATGAAGTGGCCCGCATCCATATCTCCTATTCCATTGGGAGAGTGAGGAGGAAACCCAATGCCTATGCAACCACTGGTGGAGATCAGGACATGGAACTGTCACTGCACTAGCCATCTCCACAGTTAAGGGACATTGAGTGGTCACTGCAAGAATGTAGTCTCCCAGGCAATGCACTAGTTTTTTCCCAGTGGATCCCTCATTCCCTGGTCATAAGTACCACTGAGGCCAATTTCTCAACTAGAGAGTTCTGCTCACTACTTAGCCACATCCAGGGTACCCAGCAAGGAGTTACAGGGGTTTTCAGGGATGGGAGAGTGTAGAAGTCAGGGAGAAAAGCCTGAGGTTGTGTGGGGTTGGGGGGGAGATGCAAAATGAATTATAAGTACAACAAAATGCTGCTCTACCAGTTAAAATGAATACATTTATTTCATATTCATTTTTTCACAAACATGCTCCAGGAAATCAGTGTTTAGCCTGTCAGCATAAACTTACTTCTTCAGCAAAAGTGCTGAGAGGTATGGATGAAAAAGTGATGTTTTCTCTCACTGTCCCACCACATTTATTGGAATGCAAATAAAGAAAATGATACTTGTGTGCCTTTGATGTACCCAAGCAAAACACACAGTGGAGAGCAAGGACAAGAGATAATCAGAGCACAAAGCTCTTGGTTCGCTGATTTAGCCCCATACTGCAGTGTCTTTTGTGCTGAGTCTGCATGTCCTTCCTGGGTTAATGCCAACTTTCACCAGATGCTCTGGTTTCCTCCTACATCTCAAAGATATACAAATAAAGGTGAACTAATGATTCTTCTAAACTGCACATTTGGTCACTCTCCTGAATTTTGAAGAATGTCCACATTTCAGACTCACATTTTTAGTCTGTTCCTTATAAAATGTGTGGTTTTCTAGTAAATCATTGAGAAGTAACAATGACAAACATTTAAGTTTCAGACTTCATATTCTCTAGAAAATGCATGTTAATGCAACACCTGTATTTTAGCAACTTTCGAAGTTTATAACGGCAATATTTAAAATTTGCTTCTGATTTTGGCCTTTCTTCCCCTACTACTTTTGGCTTTCTCAAGAACCTTTTTACTAAGAGGTTGACTGTTGTGGGGGTGTGTGTGTGCACATATGTAAACACCTGCACACGTGTATGTACACACACTGATGAACCAGCATCCCATCCATGACTGGCTGGGTCCATTGTTTTCCAGGATAGGTTCTGCCTCCCCTACTCCATGACCCTGGTTATCAAAGCAGGTACCAGAGAATGAATCGTAAATTATTTGCTGCTTTTTACGAATGGGAGAAAAGGCATAACTGTGACAAATGAAACCCTGTACAAATAGCTGTCCTAGGATTTTAACAAGCGCAACAAAATTTTGGAGGATTTTGTCAGAATGCATACTACCTACTCTAGCTCGACATTAAAAAAAAATGTACACACACACCCAGATTGATATGTTTGGGAAGCTGAAATTTGGATGAAGCACACACACTTACAAAACACTAGATGTGATGACCATCCTAGAGGCAATGCTACTTTGGGAGAGCAGTATTAAGAGTATTCATGTCATAGGGCTCCTCAGCCTTCCTGTCATAGAAGTTCTTCTCAAAGAATGTAAAACTGTGTGAATGGTTACTTCAAACAGTAACTCTTCAAAGCATAGAACTGTGTACAAGGATGAATGCCCACTCCTTATTAAGCATCCCTTTTTTGGAAAGAGATCATGTTTTCAATCACTGCAGTACTGGAATGAATTAAAATAACTTGTAGATTATTAAATACTTATTGTTATGATGTGCTTACATTTTGATGTAAGCAAACTATATTTACAGAGACATGGGATCATAGGAGGTTACTAGACTAATGACCCTAGGGCCCTTACAAGCCTAGCCAAGTTTTACCTTTATTTCCATGATCAGCACCTATCACCCTTGTCCAAGAGGGACATAAGTGGAACTCCTGAGGTGAACTTACGGTTACCCATCCAATCATGCAGATTGCATTTTAAGAGGGCCAACACTGGTTACACATCTGCTGTTGGAGATGGATTCCCCTATTTTGCCTATATGAGTTCTATCAGTGAGCTGGTTAGCGACCATCTAATGATACACTAGTTGATTCCTAGCTGGGTGAGTTTGGCGATTATGCCTGAGTAAGGGATAGTGTCAAAAGCCTTGGCCAAGTCTAAGTAGGCTGTGTGCACAGATTTCCTCTCATTGATGGGCTTGGTGACTGAGAAGTCCACCAGGTTTAACAGTCATGATCGTCCTTTGATAAATCCAAATTGAGTAGGGTCACATGTTTGGAGGCAACCAATGTCTTTGTTGAGAAGGTCCATGATGATTCTCTCCATGGCCCTGCAGGATAAGGCTAGTCAGGCTAATAGGTCTATAGTTCCCAGGGTCAGTGGAACCACCACCTTTGTGCAAGAGGATAATGGTAGCTTTTTTCCATTCAGCTGGGACAAAGCCAGTGCTTAGACTATGACTGAAAAAAGAGAGTACCCAATGGTGTTGTTAATTCTTGTTTGAGCCCATGTAGGACGCAGCCTGGGATGTTATCAGGTCCCATGGATGTTGTGTGTTTGACCTTAGAGAGGGTGTTCATGACCTGCTCTTTAGAGATGCAGGGTAGAGGACAAGTGGTAGGGATGTCTTGGGAAAAGGGTGGTGGGGAAGGGAAGTGAAGTTTTCACATAACCTGTCAACAGTTTAGCAATGTCCACAGGCTCGTTATATGTGGTATCATTAACTACCAGTTTGGGACAAATCTGAGCCTTTTCTTTTAGGTTACAGATGTAACTAAAGAATGCCTTATGGCTGTCCTTAGTTAAAGAAGCTAATTTGGATTCATAGTTAGCTTCGGAGGACTTCACAAGGAGTCTTATCTGCTTGTTTATGCTGAGGAGGGGGTGTTTCCAGTTTGGGGCTTGCCTCCTCTTACTCTTAGATAGCAATTTCTAACTCTTATTGTAAAGCCTGTTAATGGCAGTTGTCCACCAGTCAGGTTTGCTCTTCCTCAAGGAGCTTGTTTTGGTCTCATCAGGTACAGCTGCATCAGTGCAGTTGTTCAGGTGTTTGTATAAAAGCATTTGTGTAGAACGCGGCATAGTTGCCAGTTCTATCTGAGGGAGGAGGTACAGTGAAGCTATTTATACCATCCCATAGTCTCTCATCTGACTGCTGCACATCAAGAATGGAAATGCTCAATTTTAAAACTTTTTTTGTAGTTCACAGCACTAATTTTTATAGCACTAATTTTTATATATGAATATGTCCATGGTAAACCGTCTAAGAAAAATGGGAAACGTATTTCTTTCTTTCTTTTTCAACTTTGATACAGAAAGGCAATTTGGCTAAGATCAAGTGTAGCTTTGATCGAACCCTTTAGGAACCAAGCAAAAACATGCACGTTACTTTATACTATACACACACACATATATATATATATATATATATATATATATATATATATATATATACATATACACGAACACACATATACAAACACAAACACACATACATTTGTGCTTGTAATGAAATGACAGATATTCATTTGACCGACATTTTTTGGTGTTAGTGTGTTTGGGGTTTTTTGGTCGTATGTTTTTGAAGATGTAATGGGTATAGATACAGATCTAGACAACCTGCTGGAAGACAGGTTCAGTGAAAACTTCACCCCCATTATCCCCCCATCAGTAAACTAGGTCATCCCCAGAACCTGTACCCTCCCCTCATCACCAGGGAGCAGGTCCTTAATGCCCTCTCAAAGGCAAAAAATACAATCTCCATGGGACCTGATAACATCCCTGGCTGTATTTTGCATGAACTCAGCTCCATTAGACACCCTATTCAACCAAAGCCTGAGCACCAGCTTCATCCCAGCTGAATGGAGAACAGCCACTGTCATCCATCTACACAAAGGTGGAGTGTCCATTGACCCAGGCAATTATAGGCCCATCAGCCTAACTTGCCTGATCTGCAAGGCCATGGAACATATTATCATGGACCATATAAACAAGGACATTGGCAACTTCCAAATGCTTGATCCCACACAGTCTGGTTTTGTCAAAGGGAGATCATGCTTGTTAAACATGGCTGACTTCCTCGAAACAGTCACCAAAGCCATGGACAAGGGGAAGACGGTGCACACCACCTACCTTGATCTAGCCAAAGCCTTTGACACTATTCCCCACTTGGGCATAACAGATAAACTCTCCCAGCATCAACCCATATGTTACCAGATGGGTAGCTAACTGGCTCACTGATAGAACCCACTCAAAGTAGGGGAAGCCACCTCTAGTAGTAGACCCGTAACAAATGGTGCACCCAAAGGACTAGTTTTGGGGCCTCTACTGTTTGGGATATATTTTCTGAGGTGCAAGCCATAACCAGCGGTCTGTGGCTGACCAAGTTTGCCGATGACTGCAAGCTCGGCGCCATCTTAAATTCCCCTAGTGATGTGAACATCTTCCAAGAGGACCTTACCCAAATTAATGACTGGTGCCAGAAGCATGGCCTCAAACTGAATGCCAAGAAATGCATCATTATCCCTTTTGAGGAAAATGTTATCCCCACTAATTATCACATTAATAACAATGTACTAAGCATGCAATCAGTTGTTAGGGACTTGGGCACCTTGGTTGATAGCAACCTGACTTTTGACCACCACATTGCCTCCGTTGTACTTTATACATGGCCCACCTCATAAATAAGGGTATTTCATCCAGTAACAAGGAGGTCATAACATCCGTGTACTTGTCCTTTATCAGACCCATTACTGAATACAATGCCCCCTTCATCATGTACCTTGCCAAGCACATGCAGGAGATGAGAGACCACAGAGGTTCCTGACCAGGAAAATCCAGGGTCTCAAACACCTATCCTATACAAATAGGCTAAAATCCCTGTCCCTCTACTCAGTCTCATACAGATTGCTCAGAGGTGACCTGTGTCTGGCATACAAAGCCATTTCAGACCCAGCCTTGATGGAGTTGCTGCATATCCGTAAGACAAACTCCACTCATGCAACCCACAAGCAAGGCCTTAACATGGTCTGTGACATTAATAGAACTTGTTGATGGGATAGATTTGTGTCCCAAAGACTCCCCCCATCTGTGGAATAGACTCTCTCTCCATGTCAAGCAGAGTACTTCTTTAACCCTCTTTAAGAAGAACCTGGACAACTGAATGGGAAACAGAAAATACACCCCTGGGATCTCACCTGTGTCCCTGCTGGACAAGGCAAACATGTGCAGACTTTGAGGGAACTTGGGAGAAATTCTTGGCTAGGCTTATAAGGGCCTCTGGGCCAATAGCCTAGTATCATCCTATGAAACTATGTATAAGCATATACATATATATTTAATAGAGAGATAAAGACATTGGTATATATAGATAACTGCATGTATATCATAAAAATCTACCACTGGTCAGTAGGCTTGTACACAATATCATCAGGTGCAATAGGCGTAGCTTTGATAACATCATGTAGATTCTGTTTCAGTTACAAGTATTACATTATCCTTAGTTCGCTATAAACCTGACAAAGTTTCTCACTAGAGACACTGAAGTTGGCACCTACCAGTACTTATAGGGTACGCATATCAACTGATGTGGCATGACGTCAGTGCAAGACAAATGCTGGTCTTGCATGTAGAACAGCTCATGACATATTGTGCAGAAGTTCATATATTACGAATGCTGCTAAAGCAGTCGTTCTCAGACTTGTATTATGGTGCCCACACACAAAAGAACTGTGTCTTCCCTGTTTAGCTTAGGTTATCTCTTCTCCATTTTCCACCTTTACTTTCTCTGGCCTTCTAGATTAAGTCACTTTCTGGAAACACAAACCTTGGGCATTGCTGTTTGTCCTACATGACAATGATGACAGCAGCAGTGGCAATTAGTAAATATCATTAGGAGGCATTGGAAACACGGGATACTCAAGGGTGGCTGCAATTTTTATTTCAGATAATCAGATAAAGAAATACAGTAGAAACATTTTACGGACAAGCTGAATACACTGATAGTCATTATCTGTCAGCAGCATCATTAAGGGGATTTTAAAAAATGAATTGTGATGAGTTAGAGCTCACCGAGATTTACACTGTGTGATGGATTTACATGTGTAGCAAGTAGTATGTTCTGAGATGCACTGGGATGGGGGGCTCTGCATCAAAGACTACCTAAGAAAATAGCTAACACTACCATAGCTTTCAATACAGGCTATAGAATTCTGATAAAAATATGTCAGGTTACCAGATGTGGCTAATTAAAATGTCTAAACTGGCTGGACTACCTGCGTGTCCCTAACCAAAGCAGTATATTAACTCTATGCTGCAGCAGATTACAACATACTACTCCATTACTTTTCTGATATAAACCATCTACCATGCAACACATTATAAAAACAAGCTGTGACACAACAGCTGGCAGCGTGGCATGTGTCAAGCACCTCTATGTAGAATCATTTTAGGAATTTCAGTTGCTCATCAGAAAAGAACCAGTTTTTGTCTGTATTTTTCTCTCCATGCTACTCTCTCTGTCTTTTCTGCCTGCTGCCAAACATCAGTGCCGCAGATTGTCTCTAAATGCACATTACAACACACAATCATAAGGCAGCAGCTACTGCATGCATGTCAAAGAATGACATAACAAATGTAAGTTACCTGCCAGTATTACCACTGCGCCCCTCCAGAACGTCAGCCATTAGGAAAAAATAATTAGTTAATTAGGGAAGAATACAGAGTTATGCATTCACAAATAAAAAAAAATACTAAGGTACTTTTATCAAAGTACAGTGTAGAGTTCATCTGAAAGCAGTTGTCAGTGCACAAGTCCCAAGCTGCTGAAACATGGCCCATTTACTAAACTGGTCAGCTCTACCTGCTAGTTAGCATCTAGAACACAAACATTACTCCAAAGCTAAAACTGGTACTGGTGGTCGTAGTGGTGATGATTGTGCGTGTTTTGGTGGGTGTGCATGAAAGCCTTTTACAAAAGAATAACTGCTAACTGGGAACCAATGACAGAACCAAATTACAATCAGAGAACTTAACTCCTGCATGGAGCTTCAGTGCTTCATCTCTAAGCCACTCTTATAATGCCTTAGTTGAAGGAAAGACAAGATAGGTCCCACCATTTTGTGATTTGAAACATCTTCATAAAACCATCACTTACTACACAGGCAATCATACATTTATATAACTTCTAAAAGATGCTTTGAAGTATTTTCAGTTGCTATATCAATAATTCAAATAAAAATATAAAAGTGTGTGTGGGGGGGGGGGGTGCGAGTAAGAGAAATGGACTGAACAGTGGATGAAAGTCATTTAAAATTAAGGTGTGCATACCTCTCAACCTCTTGTATCAAGAAATTCAGATAAAGCCTAAAATAATGAGGGGAGGACAGAGACTCAAAAATTGGAGCAGACTTTAAATATTACTCTTATAAAATTAGAAAGTTGCTCTGCCTGCAGCCTTGGGCCTCAGAATACCCCTAGGTGGGCATTTATTTACATAACACACACTCTGTCAGACATCACTGTTTACTCTCTTGTAAAAAAAGAAGTTCCAAAACCAGAGATAAAGCACTAACTGTAAAACAGGCAAAATACATGTTTTGTCAAGTTGTGTACAGCATTATTCTATGTACCTGAAGTACAACAGTTGATATACTTGGAAATGACAAATTCAGAATCAAAATTGTCTAAGCCAGCCAACAATATGTGAATGTGAGTGGACCAAAAGTTGACAAAAATGAGCATATGAGGCCAAAGGGATCATTCTGGTAATGTTGTCTTTCAGCTTTTCCCAGTTAGGGGTTGCCACAGCGGAACTCCGGTCCGCTAATGACTGGCAGTAGATTTTGACGAACGCTGAGGTGCCAGCTCGACGTTCAACCTTCAACGAAGGCATGCCCATTTATGCATGTCTTTCGAAGATAACACTTAAAATTCTATACTAAAACATGACCTGAAGAAAAATCAATCAACTGAGGTTGTGTAATAACAAGGTTCCTGGTTAGGTCCATTCAATCAAAGAAAAGCACCAGGTGAGAAATTTGAAAGGGGTAAGGAAGGAGATGTGTCGAACCGTATGAAAAGACAACACAGATATTTCGTTATGATGAATACATAACTTTTGTAAATGATGCTGTTTTTTTTTTTCATCCAATTCATCCCTTGGGACAGATAGTCTAGCTGCCATGCACACTAGGAGGTATCAAGGAGGATATTCTCGAGTATGGTGGAGCCAAAAAATGTATGGAATCTTGATTGCACATCCAGCTTGTAATGGGATACAAATGTGTGAAGGATGGACCAAGTTGCTGCAGCACAAATTTCATCTATAGGAACTCTGCACATAAAAGAGTTGGAAGTGGCAACAGATCTTTCTGAATGTGCTCTTGTATTTTTTTTTGGTTAAACAGAGACCGGATTTTTCAAAGATAAACGCTATACAATCTGATAGCCACCTTAGCAGTCTGACTTTGGACACACACTGGCCTAACATGGCTCTAGAGAAAGCTACAAAACTGATCAGATCTCTGAAATCTTTAGACTTAAGATAAAATCCAAGTTGTCTGTCAACATCTAATAAATGGAGCGTATACTCTCCTTTGTTAGAAAATTTTGAGAAGAATACTAGTAAATTAATGGTTTCATTAAATTCATTCCAGTTGTCACTTTTGGAATGAACTTGGGATTTGTTCTCAAAGAAACCTTGTCCTCCTGGAAATTCAGGTAATGAGTTTTACAAGAAAGTGCTAGTAACATGGAGATCCTTTTAGGCAAAGGGTCTTCTAAGGGAGATACTTTAAGTCTGCTGTAGATGCTGGTTGAAACAGCAGTTTTGTTAATGCTTGAAGCATGAAAGTTATGTCCCATGGAGGAGCAGGATCCCTTACTGGAGTTGTCAATAACGGAGTTCCCTTCAGACACGTCTTTGAAATCTTTAGAGAAGCTATAACCATCTGACTGGAAACGATGCGTCAAGAAAGCTCTAAAAAAGAAGGGAGAGGAGCTGAAAAGGAAACTATCCTTTTAGAGGCTGCCCAGATAGAAAATATCTTCCATTTGCAAAGACAAACTTTTCTGGTGCTCAATTTTTGAGAAGCTAATAAAATATGAACAACATGAGTATAAACTGTGACATCTCTAAACACCGTTAAAATTGGAGGAACTATGAGGTTAACTTCAGTGTCTCTGGATCCAGGTGAAGCTGCCTGGATTGGTGAGTCAGAAGCTCTGGACGTCAGTCCAAGGTTCAAAGAGGCTATACTAGATAAGGCAAAAGGAAGGGGAACCAAACTTGCTGGATCCAGAAAGGAGCAATGAGATTACCTTGGCCTTACTTCTTGCTTTCTGAACAAGCTTTGTTATTGTAGAAAATGAGGGAAGGCATATAGGAGATCCCTGAGCCAACTGTGGACTAGTGTGTCTCTCAAGTGACTATCTCTATGGAGGGATTAGGCAATGTAACTGCTGCACTCATTTAGGTACGAAGCAAAAAGGTCACAGCATGGTTGATCCCAGTGGCCAAAAATTTGATTTGCCACTGTATGACTGAAGGACAGAAGGACAGATCTGCTTAATTTGTCTGCTAATGCAGTGAAGTCCCAAGGATATGCATTGCTATGAGAAAGCGGAAGGAAGACATCGCTCACTGCCATATTCCCATGGCCTCCAGGCATAACGGATATGAACAGGTTCCACCTCGTTTGCTGAGGTACCAGACTACTGACATACTGTCCTTTTGGATGGAAATCACACCTCTGGAGAGACAGTCCTGGAAAGTTTACAACTCTAAGAGAACTGACTTCATCTCCAGGATATTGACGTGGAGACTGGCCTACATGTTTGACTACAAACACTGAATGTCTTTCCCTTCTTAATGCCCCATTCCCACCCCAGGAGGGAAGCATCTGCGGTTACTATGGCCACAGAAGAATGTGGTGAAAAGAGCCAACCTTCTAGGACAGCTGCTGAGTTCAACCCCCATCTGAAATGAGATTTGCAAACGGGCATTAGACGGATTCAAGCATGAACAGAATCCAAAAACTGGGATCACTGTACAGAAAAGGTCAACTGAAGAACTCTCATGTGGTGTCAGGGTATGGGAACTAATGTTATTGCTGAAGCCATTACGCCTAGCAATCAAAGGGTCTATATTATAAAGTCGAAGCTTTAGGTAATCGAATACCTAAAGCTTGACACCTAAACAGCAAAAGCTGTAAACACCTAACGGCCACTTCCACAAATTCTTTTGTAGGGAAAGAATTTGCTTGGCCGGAGGAAAAAAAAATTTTCAAAACCCTAATTGACTGGGGGGCTGTCCCCCCACACACACCCTAACTAAATATACCAACTCCGAGATCACTCTATGGTGGAGAAAAAGGCGGATTCACGATAATGGCCAAGTGAATTCTTTCCCCACGAAAGAATTTGCGGAAGTGGCCATTCGATATTTACAGCTTTCGCTGTTTAGGTGTCGATCTTTAGGTATTCGATTACCTAAAATTTTGATCACCTAATACAGACCCCTAATAAAAGAATACTTGCAAGGCTGCCTGATGCAGAGATACAGTCCTCGACTCTGGAAAGGTGGCTATCTGACTACTCATATTCAGGTGGCATCTGATGAACTCTATTGTGTGGTTGTCAATTTGCTTTTGGCTTGACTGACTGATTCCCAATTGCTAATGTAGCTGGAGTATAAAGTCCTATTGCTGGAGGAGAGGGTTCCTGGTTGAGTTGGTGAGGACCCAGTCATCTAAGTATGGGAACACCCAGAAACATAGCAGTATTAGATGCACTGGTGCTACTACTGCAACGCATTTGGTGAACACCTAGGAGCCTGTGTCGAGAGCAAAGGGTGGTGCCCTGAATTGGAAGGGATTGCTCCCAGCCAGAAACAGAAATCTCCTTGATTGCCTTGCTATTTTGTTATGGTAGTAGACATCCTGTAGATCTATAGAGCACATCCAATCATCCATCCTCAAAAGGAGTAGAATGGACTGAACACTGACCATCTGGAACTTTGTCGGTTTTACAAACTAACCGAGAGGACTGAGGTCCAAAACTGAACTTAAGTCCCCTGTCTTTTTTGGAACGAAAAAAGAACGTGGAATAGACTCTGGATTCAAATTGGTCTGGAGGACCTGTGGGATGACTCTCTCTTCCAACAGCTTTACAACTTGCGGTGTTGGAAACCTTTTCTTTGCAGGAGGAGAAACACAGGGAATTATGTAGCCTCTGGTGACTACCCTCAGCACCCAAATATGTGATTGATGGCCTGCCACAACTCAATGTGCTGGGGTAAGCACTACTGCCTGACTGCCTCCAGAGTGAGTCAGTTAGGTAATCTTACAGAAGCGCCGAAAAGATTTCTCAGAAAAGGGACCTCAAAATCCCTGATTCTGCAATCCACCTCTGCTATTAGAGTTATGTCCGTTAAAACTGCTCCCCTTGCCTCAAGAGGACATGATTCCACTGAGTGTCCTGGTTGAAACCCCCGGAGTCACATCTTCTCACCACCTCAATGTTCTCTAGAAAAGGTTCTCTGAGGGGTGGAGAAGGAGATTCCTATGGCAGGAAGGGCATTACCATCCTACTCGGTGTTGGTGAGTTTCCTTAACCTCTGGTTTAAAAAGTGTAGAACCATCAAAGGGGGCATTAAGGAAAAATGTCTCAAAGTATTCCTCAAAGTCAAACAATTGTATCCAGGCGTGCCAGTGGATGGTTTATGCCAGGTTCCTGCTTCTCTCTCCATACCATCAGCTGCATTAGAAAGTAGATGCATGGATAAATTGGACATCGACTGCAAAGTAGACACTATTTTTTGGATGTCCATTAGTAGGTCACCTGACAGGGACGTGGTGAGTTCCTTAGTCAAGTTCTTCTGGAAATGCATCATGCAAGCCAGTTTAAACGTGGCTGAGACATACTTCCATTTCTCAAATCTGTCTAACACTCTTGATTCCCTGTTAGGAGGATGGACAGATGTACTCACCTCAGATAGCTCCTTCTGAGTCACTGCCACCACAATCATGGCATCTGCTGGGGGACCTTTGCTCCAGTGTGCTCTGTCCTTAGGTGTAACCAAGATTGTATCTGACTTCCTAGGAAATGGCTCTGCCGTGTCAGGATCCTATCAAGCCCGCTGAGCCACCAGGTCTATAAGTGCATCAGCAGGAAGAAGCACAGCTGGCTCCAAATACCTCTAGGAACAGATTACCCAGGGGAAGGTGCATCAGTTGACCAACTCACTCTGTTTCATCAATTCCAAAATGTCACCAAAAGTGACATTCTCTAGAAGGGATCTGGGGTATCCATCCCAGTCATCCAAGTGTCTCTCTTCACTTCAATGACCGATTCCAGGGAGGAATTTAAATAAACCTCTTACATGTCTGTTTCCTGGGAACCTGCCTCAATGGAACTTCTGGGGACTGGCCAGACTGGGAACTCACATGGTGAACAACCCAGAGACTGAATGAAGCTGACTGTCCTTGTCAACCTGGATATACACAGGGAAACTCAATGTCCAAAAAGTATTGAGACAGATTCAAGCATGTGGAAAGTAATGCTTTATGAAATATGGCGGATCAAGCAATGAAGGGCTCAGAAGATATGGAATGTGGAATTCATATAACACAATGCATGTGCTGGGGTAGGAATTATGGGAAATGTAGTTAGAATATTATTTTGTTTGTCCCTACTTCTAAGGTACACAGTTTTCAAAGGTCATTTTTAATTACAACTGTGTAGGGCAAAGCCTCTCGTGGGAATGAACTAGGGTGTAAGGCTAGATTTAAAGTACATTGGGATGTGTGAGGGGTGTATATGTATAAATGATTATGATTGCTCAAGTGTTTAGTTGAGCTCTGGAGTGTTGATTTGTTGGCAATACTGTTTGTTCTGTGTGATAGTGATAGTCATATTCACTCCAAACACAGGCATACCTTCCTGACTGCCCAGAATTTCACAGAATGTCCAGATTTTTGCTTCATATTTTTTGGTCTGTTCCTCATAAAATTTGTGGTTTTCTGGTAAAAATCATAAGCACTGAAGTCTCTAAATGAGAGAGACGGGAGTTTTATTCATGTGTTTCAGAAAATACATGTTAATACAAAACCTATGTATTCTAGCAACTTTGTCATTTTAAGAGCAGTATTTAAAATCTGTCCCAGAGTATGGGCCTTTGTCTCACCATTATTTTGGCTTTGCCTAAAATTCATGCACTAAGAGGCTGACAGGTATAAATGCAGGCATCACTGAATATCTGTCCATAAGGACCAAAAGTAACTTAGCCTTAAAAGACTATAAAAGCCTCTAAAAATGAGACCTAGAGGAGTACAGTTAAAGCAGCATTTGTAGAGCCTACTTTTTCAAATTCTGTCCAAAAGAGACAGAGAAAAAAAAAAAAAGAAGATAAGCAAGCATTCTTGAAGAAAATTAATAAAATGTGACTGGAATATCATAGACTAAGAGATTTCATCAAGAAAATCTGATCTAAGGGAGATACCTCCTTTGGAATAAATAGACATTCAAATTGTACAGTTTACTTACAATTACTGATGATAGTTGACAATTCAGTAAGAAAATGGCTTCTTAACACCACTCAGACTCTATGCCAGCTTGACATCAAGTACTATTTATTTTAATTCAGAACATGTTTGAGTACAACTAGTCCAAGACAATGACCCAGGTAAGAATAAATGTTTTAAAATGACAGTGCTTTTAATAAAATAGTTACAAATGGAATGAGCGTACATTCCATATATAAGCAAAACTCATGTGTTTTAAGAGCATTTGATAATTAGAAGAAATTAGTTAAATGCATTTAAGTGACATGCTGCCTATTAATATAAGTTATGAACTGCAAACCTAGGACTGACTACACTAGGTGTTTTTTTATTAATTATCTTAGGGATTTGCGCAGCAAGACTGGTTAGTAAAGAACAGGGGGATCTGTCATTGTGCGCAGGGAGTATATTCCACATAGTAGCTGCAGTGAATAAAAGCTCACTTCTGCAATGTGGTTAGTAAAGCTCCACAGCACTTCTGGAAACAGTCTCTCCCATCCCTATTAATTAGTGCCATCCTTGATGCCAGGGTGGTCAGGTGTAGCAGGTAGTACTGTACTAGAGCTGGGGGAAGGGTGTGCGGCAGCAGCATCTTTTAGGGTAGTACTGTACTAAAACTAGGGGAAGGGGTGTGGCAGCAGCATTGTTTAGGGTAGTAGTGTACTACAGCTGGGGGAAGGGGTTACAGCAGCAGCATTTTTAGGGTAGTGCTGTAATACAGCTGGGGGAAGGGGGTGCACCAGCATCTTTTAAGGTACTACACCTGGGGGAAGGGGGTTGCACCAGCAACATCTTTTAGGGTAGCACTGTACTACAGCTGGGGGAAGGGGGTGCAGCAACAGCATCTTTTAGGTTACTACCACACTACAGTTGGGGAAGGGGGTGCAGCAGCATCTTTTAGGAGTACTGCATGTCAGTGTGGTGCTGACACAGTGAATCACAGCAGCCTCTGAATCTGTCAGAAGCACTGTTGTCATCCCCCTGACAATGCCAGGACACTAAAAGAAGAAACAAATTCCATATCTGTAAAAGTAAAAAGTGTACTATACAAGTTTTACATGTGTCCTGTTCCCTGAAATGAACAGTGTCACTATGGATCTTAAGGATACAGCATCTTTCGGTTACAATAGAACAGTGTCAGGACCTAATGCATAACCAAGATGCAACATCAAGCAAGAGAAACCTTAGAACTATAGTGTTGCAACCAGAAAGTTTTGCTCTGCTGGTGAAATTAATCAGAGAATAGCAAGTTGACAGCATGTGCTGACAAGGAAACACCAGTCTTCTACCACTCTGCACCAGATTCTGACACATCAGCAGAACAAGACCAAAAAAAAAAAAAAAAGACAACAAGCTTTCTTAGAAGCACAGTTTCCTGGTAGATGATCACAAAAAGTAAACCTTAAAATATCTTTCACTGACCCCAATATTTGCCAGTGAAAGCCACTCTGACAGTAAGGCAACAGGGAGCATACCTCTACAGCTATTGACTCGGGCACAGTTTTTGTTTTTTTTATCAGATGATTAGCCAGAGTTGCCAGAGGCCCTGTCTACGCTGCTGGAAGACAAGGGCCCCAGCATCATCTTGCTAACCTCAGGCAGAGTCCAGAGAGGGTCATTAACATAGGGATTCCCAAATTATTATCCAGAACTTTTCACAATGCATCTTTAAGATACCTCATTTGTGTTTAAAACAGGTCCTAATATTAAGATAAGTTTGGAAAGGAGGAATTTGTTAAATTACGGTGACAGCATTGTTAAAAAAGACATCAAAATGTGGGAGATGTTCACAATGTAATTTCATTATGGAAGCAATAGAATATTAGAGAATGTAATAAAAAATGCACAGATACTGGGTAAAACACTCGGTATTCACCTCAAAGTGAAAAGTAACAAAATAAAGAAGAAACCACAACTGAAGGAAGAAAACAAGTAAAATTTAATGAGAAGTTAGTGCTTTCATGATCCAAGCTGATCGCTTCTTTAGACTTAAATCATACTACTGAACGGCCAAATTTAAATTAAAAGACAGCCTATCACAGTGGAAAATGTACTAACTAAATTGGAAAGTGCATTTATCTAAAAGCTTTAATTACTTAAATGCTAAAAACAATTAAAAAATGTACAACTATTAGTAAAATGTATAAACAGTACATATTAATACAAAAAAATGGACACAATTTTAAAGTTTCAATGGTCTGGCTTTCAAAATAGGTTTACGTGATACCATACCATTAATTCCAGGGGGTTTATCAGCCTGCAGTTTCATAATCCACTTCTGTTCACCCTCTTCTGTTCTTAATATCTCCACCTCTCAAGCTTTCTGATAAAATCTTTAATACAAAAAAGTGAAAAACATGGTGCATCCCTTTTTCTTGTACATGCTTAGCCAGTGCACTAGTTTCTTTATTTTTTTATAATGTCCCTCATATGTTCCAGGATTCTATCTTTAGGGCATCTATTTTGTCTTCCCGATATAAAAAGCATCACAGTATTTACAAAAACTAAAATAGACCACATTCTGCATTTTACAATCTGTACAGAAGTCAGCCTCAACTTTAAATTTCTGACTTCTGTGCAAAAAAGAAGAGCCTGAATATAGGTACTTACAGGCTTGTACAAGTTCTGCAGGGGAAGGTGACTACTATGTTAGAGAATTTCTTGCTGGTCATTCCTAAGGACTTATAGCAGAGCTGCCTCTTAAGGGACTTTCTATTAATAAATGAGAAATGTGGTACTGTATCAATTACATTGCCTAGTTCAGTTATCTGTATTAATATATTCCATTTTTTTTTCAAAAATGTTACAAAATAACTTAATATCACTACAGTATGATACTGGAAATCTAGTTCTGTCATTATTAGCCCTAGAATTACTAGGGATCCCTTCAGTTGAATGGAAAAATAAGGTTTGCCACTACTATTACATACCTCATACACATGGCTGACACTTTCATCTATCTCAGTTTGAATATAGCCCCTATCCATGAAATGTTTCCTCAGTACAGAGACTGCTACATTTAAACCATCATCTGTGTTATGTATCCTGCTCATTCCCAGGAACTGGCCCTTGAGAACATTCTTACTCACATGTCTAGGGTGCATACTTGATTTGTGTAGGATGCAATTTTTTTCTGCTAGGTTTTCTGTACACGTCTGTAGTTAATCCCCCAGGTTGTATCTTACTAATTTTTACATCTAAAAACTCTATTCTCTCAGAGTACTTATAAGTGAACCTCAGGAAGTTGGTAGACATATGAAGATAATCAATAAATTGTTCTAATCTTTCTACTGTACTTTCCCATAAAAGGAAGATGTCATCTACAAAGCGTACATACCATAAAATTGCATCACTAAAATCATTGTCTTGGAGTAAAGCATTGTGTTCCCATTGTACCAATGCTAGGTTGGTGTAGCTATTGGCACAAGCTGTGCCCATAGCCATGGCAACCTTTTGCAAGTAAAACGTCTCATTAAATATGAACAAATTATTCTCCAAAATAATCTCAAGTAGGTTACATATCAGGTTAATTTTAGCAGAAGTAACAACTTTTTTAGTACATAGCAATTCACATACATTCTCAATGCTCCATTCATTAGGTATTACTGTAAATAGAGATACTATGTCCATCGTAACAAAAAGAAAGTCATTATTCTCATTTTAAGCCAAGAAATGTCTTAGTATCTCTTAATATAGTACCACAAGTTTCCAAAACGGGGTGCAAGCTCTTCTCTACAAAAATGGATATAGCCTCAGTTGCCCAGCCTCTACTTGAGACTATGGGCCTTATTGGGGGGCAAGTCAAATCTTTTGTGTACTTTTGATAGTCCATAAATAATAGGAACTACCAAATTGTCAACAGAAAAATATTTAAAAAGTTCCTCCGTAATTTGACAGAACACTAATAAATCAAAAATTAGGACAGAAATTTTATCACTAACACCTCTAACCATAGTTTTAGAGATTTGTAGGTATGCTTCTCTGTCATTCAGAAGTTCAAGCATCTGCTGCACATAAAACATTTTGTTCATAATGACAACCCCTCTCTCCCTTTATCAGCTGGTCTAATCTTGATGGACTGCATTGCTTTTAGTTGTGTAAGAGATTCAGATTCATCTCTATTTAAATTATAAAATATTGCTGATCTATTACCCAAAAAAAGCTTCTCTAATTTACTTCTCACATACATTAACATATGCCTCTATCATGGGATGCATCTTGGGTACAAATGTGCTGGGTCTTTTAAAACAATAATCATTCCCAGCTTCATTGTCCTTAAACATGGTTTTTAAGGTTAAGTTCCTGCCAAAAAGTTTAAGTTCTGTCAACAAATCTACCATTACTGTCGTTTGTGCAGGAATGAAGGAAAGTCATTTATTCAACAGTGAAGACTGTGCTTCTGTTAATTGAAAAGAAGAAAGATTGATTACCAGGTTTTTTGATTCTTGCTGCGGGTTATCATTTGGTTCTTGGCATATCTCTCCTTGTGTTTGACGAGTTCTCCCTGAACAGAAGTGGATTATGAAACTGCAGGCTGATAAACCCCCTGGAATTAATGGTATGGTATCACTTAAACCTATTTTGAAAGCCAGACCATTGAAACATTAAAATTATATGTTAAATGTTTTTGTATTAATATGTACTATTTATACATTTTACTAATAGTTGTCATTTTTTTAAATATTTTTAGCACTTAAGTAATTAAAGCTTTTAGATAAATGCACTTTCCAATTTAGTTAGTACATTCTCCACTGTGATAGGCGGTCTTTTAATTTAAATAAATAATGATTTATAGTTTATTGTATTAGGAAATAAGGGTTCAGTACATGGTCTTTTTAAGAAAGTTAATTATGCAAATATGTGATCTTTAAATACGGAATAGTACATTGGCTTGTGATTCTGATGAAGTCCCAGGTGGTTGAGCTGAAAGCACTCAATTCATTTTATTTGGATTTACAATAAAGTGGGTGGTTTTATGAGAAAGAGAGTCCGTTTTCTGACTGCAGCAATATCTTTTATGAATTCGTTGGTCGTTTTGATATCTTTGCACTGTGAATATATTTGTTTTATTCCATTAAGAGATACAGCCCCTATGTAAAAGCAAAGTTAAATTATATTATTTTAGTATGACCTGCAACCACTGTATAAAATCAGAGATTCAAAATACAGTTGGGTAAGTTGCACTTACACATATCAGTACATGTTTGAATACATCACTTCTGCAGTAGCCCTTCGGCTACAGTTTGTTTCCTGCCTAGGAAACAAAACAGCCAGCTTCAAAAAGCACTGGTTCCCATCCACTCCTTAAGGTCTATAAGACTGTTGATTGGCTAATGCCATGGTGGGGAAATCAGCAGTGAGAGTGAAGCTTTTTTCAGCACTTTCTTTCCCATACAAGAGAAAAGCCTAACAATCCTGAACCAACTCACCACCACCACTAATAAAACATATAAACTAGAAACAACCCTACGTTACATCCCAGCTACAACTGAGTACAAGAGTAGGAGGATGGAGGGTAGGTGTGGCTACAGAAGCAGTAAGGAATTCAAACATCTACTATTATGGGTAAGTGAAAATTACACTTCTGTATTATGTTCATCATTCCCACTGCTATTATCGTATTTAGGCTACATGGGCTGATTACCAAAGCCTATCCAACCTGGGAAGAGGAAGGATATGGATGCAGAAATAATCAGCTTTTCTAAAGGGATAAGATCTGGCAAGACATTACCTAAGTTGGCCTATGCACATCCAGAGTTGGCACTATACATTCTCTCTATTTTTATGTTCTGGGAAGAAGACTGAGAGACTGATGGCTTGATTCGAAATAAACTCTGAAACCACTTTGGGCATGAATGAGGGGGTTGGTTGTTAAATAGATCCTCTCTGCAGAAAATCAGCTCGGGTTCTCCCACAATGAGAGAGAGACTTCTTGCAGGTACCACAGTAAAGATAACTACATTTTTCCAAGTCAAGAACCTTAAATCATCTTGACACACAAGTTCAAAAAGTGACAGTCAATTTCTCCAGCACTCGCCTGAGAAACCAAGGAAGAAAAACTATTTATGAGGAGGTCTCGGGTGTAAAACTCCTTTCAGAAACACAGGATGAGGAGAAGGAGCATTCGTGGATAGATGTGCTAAAATGACTGCAACATTAACCTTTATAGAGGAATATGAGGCCAGAGGAAAATAACTCAACTATCTGAGCAAAAGTGGTACAACATCCCTGATGGGCCCCTGATTATTGGTCAGGGGACCAACTACAGCACCGCTTCCACTTACCAACAATTTTCTAGTAGCAGGGTTTCTTGCTTCCTTTAGTGCCTGCTGCATGTCCTCATGAAATAAATACTTAAAAGGTATTAAAACCGAATCCTCCACACAATCCATTAAAGTTATTTATTTACTATTTGTTGACTAGTCTGTTGACCTGTTTCAGTCATGACCCAAGCTCAGACAGCAGAAAATATATCAGTTGAGTGATATTGAGATGCATCAAACTCCCAGTGTCTTGTGTGAGTAGATTCAGTCTATGAGAAAAAGTGTGTAGGTATTGCTGTTGGCCTGGTCCATAAGAAGGAAGAACCAATGTTGCCTTAGCCAAAAGGGGGACACCACAATGACATTTGCTGTATCCATTTAAAACTTTAGAATTACCCTGGAGATCAGCAGAAAGGGTGGAAATATTTAAATGAACTTTGTCTCCCAAGAGAATGAAAATGTATCCATTTTCAAGGCTTACTTGCAAGGAGCCCAGAAACAAACTTTAGTTTCTCTTTGAACGAGAGCAAACAGATCTGAGTTGTTGCCCACAGCAGGACAGATTCCTAGAAGACACTCTCATTCAATTTCCATTCATGAGGGTCTGGTTTTAGTCCTTCTCAACTTATCTGGCACTATATTTTGCTCTAATGAAATCCAAGATATTCACTGGAAGTTTAAGGAATGCTGAAGAGCTAACTCACAAACCATCACTGCCAATCTGCATAGGGCGTATGACCTTGTACTTCCCTGGTTTAGAAACCACATGACTATATTGTCCATCATCACTTGAAGAGGTTCAGGGGACCACAGCTGATGGACAGACTAGAAGGCATGGATCACAGCTAACATCTCAAGTTTAAATGCTTTGGTCTGTCTAAAGGATTCCACAGGCCTTGCACTTTTACCCCTCTGGAAACTGCTCTCTAAGCAAAAACTGATATGTCTGGTGATGCACTGGTTTGGAGTCTGAGGAGAGTCAGAGAGACTTGGGTTAATTTCAGTTTCTCATCTACACCAATGCAGTTTTTTTTATAAAGCCACAAACTGCAATTTGACATAGAAAACACTCCATCTTTCTCATGTGTAATCTGGCTAGAAGTATCATGAGAATCATAGGAGCTATGAAACCTAGGATCCTGAGAAATTCTCTTGCAGAAGTCTGACACTGACTAGAGAAGATCAGGAAAAATTCCAGATAGACATCCACCTTTTCTTGTGTTAAAAAGGCCTTCTGAAGAGAAGAAATTATAAGGAATCACAAACACAGTCCTCTTTGATGGGTGTTAAAGAAGAGTTTGCAATATTTATCTGATTGGTCAAGAGAGATATATAAATTTACCATGCTAATGACTCGACATCTGAATAAAGACTTTGCAAAGATAAGCAAGTCGTCTCAATATGGAAAGTTTTGAATACCATTCAGTCTGCTATAAGCTATGACTGGTGCTAGACAGTTTGTGAATACCCTTGGAGCTACAGATAAACCAAAGGGTAAGGCACAGAACTGATAGTAACCCAGAAACAGAGAATCTTAGAAATTTCCTGAAGCCTATGGCTATTGGAATGTGGTAGTAACCAAGAGGCATCTTACTTTGGCACAATTCTGTAGCAGAAGTCTTTGCCCCTTTCATTTAACAACATTGTTTCTAGGACTCCTTGGATGTGTAAAGACTGAAGAACCTGAGAAAACAATTCTGTTGGTTCAGGGGTGGGGTGGTACTCCCCCTGAAAGGAGGTTTTTGTATCCAGTGCCATCTAAGCCTCCTGTACTATTTTTAACACAAAGTTGTTTGAAACAATACTTTACAAAAGGGAAATGTTGAGGACACTTTTTGGGACAGATTTGTAGAGATACTGGCCAGGGGGAGAGAGAGAAGAGGGTAAGACTTGTTGGCATAGTAATTCTGTACTGTTGGAATGTCCCTTTTATTATGGCAACCTTCATTTTTTTATGCTATTACCCTCTGGACATCTATCTTTTACATCTTGCTTGCCAGAGAAGATTGCTTTTATTTGGCTTTTTCATATGAGTGATGCGTACAAGATTTCTATTGGGGTATATGAAATATCTTAGACACCCAGAATAAATTTCCCTCTTTTACTATATTGTTTGAGAATATGGGTAGCAGAACCACCAAACAATACCTCCTTATCTAAAGCTAATCTACGATTTAAGACTAACTCATTAGCAAACTTTTGCTTACATGCCCAAGCATATCTTTTCAACACTGTAATAGTAACAGTGACCCTTGACATAGCATAGTCCCTGCATAATCATACATACTCTTCAAATCATGATTAGAAACCCAAGGGTAGAAACACTTTGGTTCAGAAAACAGCTTTCCTCTGTAGGAAGAGTAGAAGCCAATTTCCTTACACCATCCATATTTCAAATCAAATTTCCACGGTTTCACTTTATAATCTCAAATTACTGAAATCTCGAATTTCAGTATCTCGAGACCATAGAGTCGAATTTTTAAAATCGTGAAACTCCATAACCACAAATCCGGAAATGTCAAATTCATGGTTATGTTGTTCCGGTATTTGTCTTGGGATGTAGTGTGTGCAGCATGTATGGTTTAGTATGTGGATTTGGCTGGTATGTAAGGTAAGTGAGTATTTTGTTAGGGTTTTAAGTATTTGCTTGAGTGCATGTGAGTGCGTTTGGAAGTTTTATGTGCGGGTAGGCAGGTAAAAGTATGAGTGTTTAAGTGTTGAAAGTGGTGGTGTTTGTATATTTGTAATGTATGTGTGCGAGGGTACTGTAGAGTGTCTAGTGGTGATTTTGCTGTCTTTCTGTTTGGTGCGATCTCGGAGTTAGTATATACAAGCGGGGGGGTGCAGGGGGCTTACCCCCCTGCTTATATGTAGTGTAGGTTTGTTGATTTGTGTCTGTGTGCTTTTTGTTTATTTGTTGTATTGTGGGTAGGATGGTGTATGTGTTGTGTGGTGAATGGTGTTTATGTTCGCGATTTTATGTTTCGCGGTTTTGGGGTTTCAGGATTTCAAGCGTTCAACTTTATGGTCTTGAGATACTGAAATTCAAGATTTCAGTATTTCAAGATTATAAAGTGGAACCATTTCCACATATATGCTTGGTAATTCAGAATTCTTAAGGCTAAAAGTGAAGAAAACATTCTCTTACCTATACAGTCCCAACATTTTTCTACTTTACCAGGTCAAGGGTTTGTATTGAGGATCAGTCTGTTGCCAGCATGGGATCCAGTTGAAATATGGCAGCTAGATCACACTGATGATGAGAGAAAAAGATGAGTGAAAAGAAATTTATAGGCCTGAGGTACCTTATACAGCTTAACTCCTTTTGTAGGGAGTAACGCTAGGTATCAGGATGATTACAGGCAGCATCCAATACATCCTCCGAAGTTAGCAACATAGGAGGAATGGTAGAGGAATGAGGTATATCCATTTGCAACATACCACAGTAACTCCTCATCTCAGGGGGTAACATTATTTGTTCCCAAAAAAATAGCTCATTCATTCTTGCAATGGTCTGATTAAAAAAAAAGTTCCTCCACAGCAAGAAAAGTATTAAAGTTTTCATGTCAGAGTTTGGCCTGGAAATCTGAGGGAGAAGCCCTATCCATGTCAAAATTGGAATCAGAACTATAGACAAAAAAGTGAACTACTGTAAAAAGAAGAGAGACGTACTGTCACAAGTCAACTACAAAAGAAACTTTTATTCCCCAAAACGTTGTTTCAAAATTAGAATCATCAGATCCAGTTTCCCCAAGAATAACTTTACAGGGAATGCCCATCTGTAAATACTTCTGCATACCAGGATTTATTGCCTGCAATTCCTATCTAACCAAAGTAAGGGACTCATCTTTTTTAATGGTAATAGCTATCAGAACATTTAATTGTTTTTGTTTTTTTTTCTTAAAAGGGGTTCCAGCAGAAAAGGATCAACTTGAAAGAGGGATAACTGCCCAATCTAATTGTCTCTTGTCCTGGTTACCCAAAGAAGAATCTCCCAGAGTACTCCCGGGCCTAGAGAAGATGATTCTCCCATAAATGTATTGGACACTGCAACAGCCACAGAGGACAGAGCTAACTTCTGGTTCATTCTGGACAAAACATACAGCACAGGAAGCCTGAGAGGTAAGAGTGTAGTCTGTGGAACAACCAGTGGCTACTGCAGGTTCACTCATTGTAGGATGGGGCACAGATGGACTCTGTGACAATAGTAAGGACTACCTGGTAAGTGATATATTTTTTTTCTTTCTAGGTACTGTGGGAAAAGAGCCAGCTGGACCAGAGTATGTAACTGGGGGGAAAAGCACCAAAATGGTAAAAGTAACTGGAACAAGTCAATCGGAAAGTAATTTGCCACTGAGTGTTCACAGGAAGCACTCTTGCACTCACACATTTTCCAGTTTAAGTTATAAAAACTAAAGCTAGAATAGAATTCTCCTGCCAGTACCATTCAGACACACACTGACAAACTCAAAATGGTAGGTAGGTTTGTCACAATGTGAGCATTAAGCATTACACTGTCTAAAGTTCCCGCTTGTTCCTCTAAAATTTTCTAACCCTCAAAATTCAAAATTTACACGAGCAGTACACAAATTACCACAAAATTAGCCCCAAATACCTTAATAAATACTCTAAGCTAAAAATAGTGGTCTCTGACAGGAAGCTTAAAGAGAAAATACTACTTTTAGTCAAAAAACATTTACATGCTATAATAGGGCAATCATTTTTGAGTGAAGAGGATCCCCAATGGGGATTTATCTGGCAAAATGAAGTTCTTAACTGATTGCTGCTCATGTGAACACCAACTGATATTTCTTATTGGGATGGGAAGAAAGTACTGAAGAAAACTTCACTCTGACTGCTGATTTCCCCCCTTGGGATTAGCCACTCTGCAGTCAGAGTGAAGGAGTTGGGGACAGCCACAGCTTTTTGAAGGTGGCCGGCTGTTGTTTCTTAGGCAGGAAACAACCCATATAGCCTAAGGACTACTGCAGCAGTGGGAATGATTAACATCAGTGAGAATTTGTATACTTTGCAAGCAGTTATTAAAACTTGTTTTGCTTAAACTACTCGTAAAGGTGTGTCTAACAAAAATCAACAGGCTGTGGGCACTTCCTACTCATCAGCTCCTTGGACTCGAGCACCAAACGTGATATGCAGTACAATGCAGTATTAGGAGAGTGCTACACTCATACGGTTTTGTCTTTGAGAGGACATGTTAAAACCAGCTCCTATATGCTTGGCTGGGTGTAACTTAGGTGAAGGACCCATGGCAGTTACTGGGTTGGGAGGGTGGCCTAATGATTGAGGTGTTTGCCTTACAAACACAAGGTACAGTGTTTGAATCTCACAGGGGATAATTGGCTAGGCTTAAAATGGCTCGCAATGGCAGTTAGCCTAGTACTAACCTATAAAAAGATTAAGTTATTTTTATTAATAAAAATACCATATATATATATATATATATATATATATATATATATATATATATATATATATATATAAATACGGTTACAAATTAAGCACAAGTTTCTTTGTACAACATCCAGTATAAATCTACATATTTTGCAACCAAAAATTTAAATGTTAAAAAGATTTATTCAAGCCAGTTAAATGAACAAGAATGCTTGTCTACCAGCTCATTTAACTGGCTTGAATAAACTTTAAAACTTCTAGAAGGCATCTTATTCCTCCTGTTGGAAATGGATTAGAAACATTCTCTTAAACTTAAGAGCTATGGTGATATCCTCTGGGCTTAAAACCTTGGTACACTTTTACTTTTGTTCTTTTTACTCTCTAGGTCACAGGTTGGATACCAGACCCAGCTCAATCACTGTAGACTTCGTTTTCCTAGTCTCCATTACATGATACTGGAGAATTGATCGATAAGGAAAGGTAGTGGAATAAAAAAGTTGATGAATGTTTCATATAATATGGACTGGCAAATATTTGTTAATTAAAAAAATATCCACAGCGGAAGTGCTATGTATGGACACTATATCTGACTCACAGACAGCGTCTTGCGAGTCTGTAGAGTGATTCAGTTCAGATACAGTAAGTATTATGGCTGCAGTGATAATGAAGTATGCTGTTTTACAGGTTACTGTGACAGCTGAAGGTTATAATGCTATGCCAGAGAATGATACTGAGCTTGTCCACAAGGTCACTTAACTGGTTTGAATAAAAGCTTCTACAAGGCATTTTATTCCTCCTGCTGGGAGGAGATTAGAAGCATTCTTCTAAATCTAACAGCTAATGGAGAAACAAGGAGCTTTCCTTTGTATTTTGCTCAAATTTTTCCTGTCTGTAGAAATATCACCTCTGGCCCCTCCTAAAATAGGCCACTTGTCTACTGGGATTAACTCAGGCAAAAAAATAAATAATAATTTACAGACTGCATCTGGCAACTGCAGTACAAGTAAAAAGCTACAACTGTGTGTACACGTTTCAAAATGACGAGTTCAGGAAGGAGCCAAGTAATTCCAGAACATTCAGCTTTACTTCCTTCTCCAGGAACTCTTGCACAGGAAATAATGTGGTCAGGCTTGTGAAACTATAGATTTACACTCAAGTAGATGGACAGATGCACAGATTCACGAAGCAAAGGTCTTGCTAGTTCAATTAATTTCCATTCTGTTACTGGGATACCTCCAAGTCTTACAAGAGGAGCTCTGTGGTTATTGTACATCAAGGCATTGAGGCCTTTGACACTGTTTCAAATAAGGCTGGCAGAACGTAAGTATATGACGATGAGATCCATTTTAGTGAACTAGACAGGCAACTGGCTGGGTAATGGAGTGGCAGTTAGAAAATAATTATGGGAGTGAGACGTGACCAGTGCAGAGCAGTAAGGAAGATCCTGTGGCTGGTCTTGTTTTGGTGGCAGAGTCACACATTTCAATGACTTTACAAAACATAATTAACTCCAAAATGCCAACTATGGACAACTCCATCTTGACATAACATGGTGTAGGAAGGCGGATGGACAGATTGACAGAGGTGTGAAATTTGAAGTTCAATGTAAAAATGTGCAAGACTGCCCAATTTGGTGGTAGGACAAAGGTACAACTTATGTGCAGAAAGTATCACTCCTAGGCTAGATGGAACAGAACACAGATCAGACTACTATAATGTCAAAGCTGACTTGTGCTGTGTGATATGGTAGGACACTGGTGAAAAACAGAATACTGCCATATACTGAAACGGGATGTGGATCTCAGAGTTGCAGGTACCAGCCCTCCGATGCAATACAGTGGTAAGACCTTATCTGGGATGCTACATTCATGTCTTAAATTCATATTAACAATGGCAATGCAACATCATTAAGACTGTGTTGTGTTACAATGTGGACTATTAGGAAAATGATGAAAAAACATAGGAATATACTAGACAAGCAATCATGGAGACCATAAGATGCCTAAGCCATATACATTTTTTAAGCAGACCCTTTTTGAGCACCTAATATTAAGCAGGGCTGCACATGATAACTCTGGTGTAAGTTTGTGTCTTCCCATCTAGTCATCAAGACTAGCCTTAAAGGTAGCCATAGTAATACTTTACTTGACCTGTAGTGGTGACTTATTGCATATGTTAGGAATACATTGAGTTAGGAGCGTGCAGATTTAAGACCTTAGTACGGGTGTTTGTAGAGCCACTGGTTTTGCAAGGAAATGGTAGGTCAAATATGACTAGGTCTTTCATGGCTCAAAATGCACAGGTCACCACTCAGCAACCAGTACGCTACAGAGTATAAGAATTGTGCTAACCTATCAGGGTAGTTGAAAGATTCAAGACCTTGTATTTTTTTGTTTAGAAATCTTTGAGGCCTTTTCAATTTTGCAATATGCTTGGATTTGTACATACTAAAGGGTGCATTATATTCAGTGATGTGTCTAAGGGTAGAGAACAGTGGTAGGATAATGTCTGTTGATGTTGCAGATCTGCCCTTAGAAAGCAAATGGGTCAGACAGGATTTCCTGACTATGGTGGAAACATGATGATCAAATGAGAGAGAGAGTTATTCACTTAAGTAGCTAGGTCTCTTATGACTATCTGTCTGAAAAGGAATACCATTTATAACACATGAGGTGGGAACAACCTATCTACCAAATGCTAATATGCTGCACATTTATTTTCTGTTTAGAGCCCATTTTTGCTACAACATGTATGTGCAAGTTCCAGCTGTTACTGGAACTGTCTAGTACCAGTCGAAGCATGGATAAGTGTCCTGTTTGCAGCTGTCAGCAAACTTGATCAACCAAACTTATGGGACATTGACTTGGATGTCTGCAAAATAAATGCCAAACAAAGATGATCTAGAATTGATCCCTGTGGTACCCCACTAGTTACATTTTTTTTTCATTCAGAAAAGGAACCAGCAACTTTCACAACTTGGCTATTGGCTAGGCTTAAAGTGGCGCACAAGGGCAGCTAGCCTAGTACTCACCTATGAACCCTACTGGATAGCCAATTTGCAATACAGTGGACAATGTAGGGATTTACATTGATCTTGTCTAGTTTTTGAATAATACCAGCATGGCGGAAGAGTGTCGAAAGTACTGGCCAGGTCAAGATAAGCAGTGTGCACAGAATGACTACTGCCCACAGTCCATGTAACCTTTTCAAAGAAGCTTAACAGGTTCAGGAGATAGGACCTGCCATTCATAAAACCAAACTGATTGGGATTTAGATCAGTTAGGTTGCCTATGTCTGCATAAATGAGCTCTGTTATGATATGCTCCATGGCTTTGCATACAAGGCTGGGAAGACTGATGGGTCTATAATTGCTCGGGTGTGTAGAAGGACCACTGTTGTGTACAGGAATCACAGTTGATGTTCTCCAGCCATCAGGAAAAAAAATGTAGATAGGTTGAGGTGGAACAGTTTACATAATGACTCTGACAGTGCATATTTGGCACTGATGATAATGTAGCCTGATATACCGACTGGTCCCAATGAAGTATTTTTTGTAGCCTTTGATAGGGATTCTAGGACTTGTTCCAAAGTGATTTTTAGGGGAAACTAATTTCTTAGGGACAGTGGGAGCAATGTTGGCACAAAATGTCTCTACTAATAAATTAACTATATCCTTTGGTTAAAATGGGTGATAGTATGGATGAGCTCAGTGCCTTGTTGGACATCATTCCTTCATTTTCAGACATAACTGAATGTTTTCTTTGGAATCTACAGCAACCTTAAGTTCATACTCTGCTTTGAAGTTTCTAATAGTGGTTTTAAGTTCCTTGCTGGCATGTTTCAGTGCAGTCCTGAGGTAGGGAAATGGTGACTTCTTGTAACGTTTCATTATTCTCCTTATTTTGTTGTACAGTTTATTAACACAGGAGTTCCTCCCGAGAGGCTCATTCCTGAATTTACCATTACATTTCGGGCAGATGGATACTGACTTTTCTATGCATCTGTTCAGAAGAGATAGACAATGAGGACAAGTTATGAATGCATCATATCAAGTAGCAGGCAGGTGGTGGTGGTAGAACTGGAAAGAGAAAAAATGGGTGAGGAAGACAGAACATGGCTGGGAGAAAATTTAAGATCGAATTCAAGAAATGTTACTTTGCAGTGAGAGTGGTAGATCTGTGGAATGCTTTGCTGAAGATGACAGACTACAACAGTGGGGTTTTAAAGGCAACTTGAAGAGGTTTAGGTAAAAGTAGAGAGGACAAGTATGGTTAGTAGCAGCACACAGATGGGACTAAACAGAAAAAAGACCACCTCTTTTTTTATGTTTGTTTTTGTACAAGGATACCTCAAGCCGCAGTACAGGCTAAAGTTTTTGTGGTCTGCATTATTCCCTGTCATCTGAATGTGGGAGTTCTCAGTTCTACATTTCTAGCCGCCTATCAACATATCTCCCCTGCACGCCACACTCAGCCATATGAATACAAGGTGTTATGTCATGCCTGTGCATGTACAAGTTCTGACACTATTGTGTCAAGCTGTGAATAAGATCCTATTACTTGTACATTTTAGCAAAAACATTGGGTATCTATTACATAGCCCTCAAGGTTCCCTTCAAGTAATATCTGTGAAACATGAAAAGTAGAACATTACAAATTAACTATTATCTGACACCTTAACTCTTTTGCACCAATTTCTGCATTTGTCCTACACATGCCTACAGTGTGAGCTCTATAATACAAAATGATCTTCCACACCCACAGACCGTCTGTGCACTCCTAAAAAAAAATAAGCGAACATCCTCAAATTACAACTTAAATATGTACAATAATGATTACTGCATTCTTTGATGACATCTTAAAGTGCAACTAACAAAAATTAGTAGTTACTATTGGAAAATAGTAAATAAAACTGCAATGTTCTTTGCCTTAACAATCCATTATCTGGTTGATCCCCCAGTGGCCACATAAATACATACTGGGACTGATGCACATTATGTAGTAATCCAGTTTCTTCCACTGCATAAGCAAAAGATCCATGCAGTAATGTTCCGGAGTATTTCTAACTTGTTTCTAAAGTGCTCCTTTCCTCCACTCGCTATTGTACTTTAGATGGCCAGTCCTGGTTGTTTCATCTATGACGCATGAATGTCTAATGTCATCAGCTAACAGACCAATTGCAAGATGAGGCATCTGTGGCACTCCAAATGGAACCAAATAAGAATATGCAGCTGTTTTGAGTTCATGGAGCTCCTGCTGCTGACAAAACTTTTCTAGCGGTTTAGAAATTCTGTGATTTGGGTTCTTTTTCTTGTGCAGTGAGTCTTTTTCCTCCTATTATTAAAGCCTGCAGTTTCCAAATAATGCAGACGATTGTATTCCAAGCTTCCCAGTCTTCAGCAAAATTTCAGGTAGTATACTTGGAGCTATATTTGTCAGTGGTTATGTGCTTTTGTCTCTGATTATTTTTTCATAGGTTCATTGGTAAGTACTAGGCTATCTGCCCATGGGCATTTATAAGCCTAGCCACAGAGTGATGGCTTTCGCCTCCCCATTAGATTAGTAACCTGGGCCTCTGTCAATAGGGCTCCTGAAGTGATCCCAAGGTAGAACTTACGATTACCCATCAACTCATCAAGATTTCTCTTGAAGAGGGTCAGAGAGGAGCTCTGTCGAATATGGATTGGGATTCTATTCCAGAGTGAGGGGTGTCGCTGGGACAGGAATCTATCCCTCCAGCATGTCCTGTTTATTGTTGTACATAGGTTCAAGTCGCTAGAACGAGTGGTTCTGAGGGATCTCATTTTTTTGAGGTGAAGCATGTCCATTAGTTCAGGGTTTGACATGGCCCTATAGGTCAGACATAGGTCACCTCTGAGCAGGCGGTGGCGACTGAGAAGAGCTGGAGCTTTTTTAGTCATGCTTCATAGGGTAATTGTTTAAGGCCCTTAATCCTCTTAGTGAGGTACTTCTGTGGTCTTTCTAGTTGTTGCAGGTGTCTAGTGAGGTACATCCCAAATGGGGCATTGTACTCTATTATGGGCCTAATGAGTGAGGAGTAAAGGGGCACAATCACCTCCTTGGATCTGGATGAGAAACCCTTTGTGATCAGGTGTGCCACATAGAAGGATTTCCTGACCATTTTGGCTATGTGGTTATCAAAGGAGAGCATGCTATCTACTTGGGTACCCAGGTCCCTAATTACTTCTTCTGTACTTAGTGGATTCCCATCTATGTGGTAGTATGTAGGTACTTTGTTTTTTCCAAATGGGATTACTATGCATTTTTTGGCATTTAGCTTGAGGCCGTGACTTTGACACCAGGTGTTTGTCTCTGTGAGACCCTTTTGCAGGATGTCTGTCAGCTGTACCCAATTTACAGTCATCTGCCAACTTGGTTAGCCACAGTCCCTCCACCTTTGCCTGTACTTCGGAGAAATATATACAGAACAGGAGGGGTTCCAGGACTGAGCCCTGTGGGACTCCGCTTGTGACTGGCTTAGAGTCAGACATGGCGCCTGACACTCTTACCGTGTGGGTTCTGTCTGAGAGCCAATTGGCAACCCATCTCGTGACATGGGGGTTGATATTTAAGCTGGTGAGTTTGTCCATGATTGCTGAGTGTGGGATGGTGTCAAACACCTTAGCGAGGTCCAGATATGCTGTGTGGACCACCTTCCCTTCATCTATGGCCTTGCTGACTGTTTCGAAGAAGTCTACCAATTTCAGGAGGCAAGATCTGCTTTTAACAAAGCCGAACTGGGTGGGGTCCAGTGTCTGGAGGTTCCCAATGTCCCTGTTAATAAGCTCTATGATAACGTGTTTCATGGCTTTGCAGACCAAGCTAGTCAAGTTTATAGGGCGATAGTTCCCAGGGTCAGTTGTGGCACCACCTTTGTGGAGTGGTACGACTGTTGCTGTATGCCATTCTTTCGGTACATAGCCTGTAGAGAGGCTGAGTTTGAATAGTGATTTGAGATGGGGGGGTTAGTTCATTTTGAAGCTCGTGTAAGACACAACCTGGGATAGTACCTGGTCCCACTGATGCTGTGTTTTTGGCCTTTGCAAGGGCTGTCTTTACTTGTGTGTCTGAGATATCTGGAGCGCCACATTCTTCTGGGATGGGTGCTAGCCCCTTTGGTGGAGGGGGGGGTGAGGTTTGCACTGAACTTGTCAGCCAGGATGTTGGCAATGTCGGTTGGTTCAGTGTATTTATGGCCATTATGCACTAGCTCGGAGCATATCTGAGAGTTTGCCCCTAGACTCGACATAGTTTATTTATTTTTATTTTATTTATTTTTATTTTACATTTGTTAACCGGGGGTGTCTGACTGAGCTGAAAAGGCCCTTTTTCAGCAGAGGCCTGGGGAGAAAAGCTCCACAAAGAAAAATTACAGACACATTTAGTTATTTAGACATGATCAGTATACACACAAATTACAGGAGACATGTTTTTACAGAGGTATGCGGCACATAAACTGTTACAGTGGAGAGAACAAACAAAAAAAATATCAATTTTAAAAATAAAGGTAATTAATAGATTTGTGGTGTACAGCTGAAATTTGGAACATAGGTAGAATACATACATAGTACACACATACAGTACATACATTGTAGATTAGCCAGTGCACGTGAGTAAGATTGAAAACTATTATCAAGTGCTCTAGATTTTGTATGTATGTGTTATCTGCTTTCACTAGCCTGGGGAGCAATCATGGTACTGCCAACTTTCCTTGAGATGTTGCTTGATGAGGTCTTTAAAGGAGGCTTTGGATAATGTGTTTTGAATGCTTGTAGGGACAGAGTTAGTTAAAGAAGGCCTTGTGGTTATCCTTAGAGTCACTGGCTATTTTTCTTTCAAAGTTGGCCTTGGATGATTTAATGAGGGAGCGCAGTTGTTTACTGATGTTAATCAGAGATGCCTTCTTATTTTGGGATTTTGTTCTATCTTGCAGGAGTTTCCTCCTTCTGTTGTAAAGTTTATTGATGTCCGGGTCCACCAGACTGGCTTCCTCTTTTTTGAGGAGTTGGTCTAGGTTTTACTTGGGATGGCTCAGTCCATGCATTCTTGAAGGTGTTCATAGAATGCACTTGTAAAGGATTCTGCCGATGGGTCATCATTTTCCATTTGATTGGGGCTTTGAAACTTCCCACCTTGGTCTTGAGGAGTGTGAAGTTGGCTTTAGAGAAGTATTTTTACCTTGATTTCCTTGACTGGGGGGGGGGGGGTCGGGATGTCAATGTCCAGTGTGATTAGTTTGTGATCTGATCTTACCAATGACGAGTTTACCTCAGGTGTGGGACATAGGTTCCCCATGTTGGTGATGACCAGGTCCAGTATGTTGTCACCTCTTGTGGGAGTGGTGACCAGCTGTTCAAGGGCGTTTGAGTTTATAAACTCAAGGAAGCATTGGGCTAGGGCATTTGAGCTTGAGTAGTTTTCCCAGTCAATGTTTGGATAGTTGAAGTCACCCAGTAGCATGGTGTTGGGTAGAATCTTTATACTTTCTAATGTTCTCGGGAATGCTGCATGAGGGTCCTGAGACAAGGTGTGAGATCTGTAGCAAGCTATAAATTGAACAGTCAATTTACCCTCTGTCAATTGCACTTGGATGGTCTCAGATTCCGAGTGCTGTGCTACTAACCTGGAGGTGTGGGTGTTCATGATGAATATAGACACACCCCCTCCTTTTGTGTTCCGGTCCTGGTTTTGGGACCTAAAAGTATGTAGGAGTTATAGCCTGGTAGTGCTGGGGTGCTCTCTGGAGCCTTGAACCAGGTTTCTGTCACTGCACATACATCAATTTCTTCCATACTAAGGAGAGCCTTGAGTGCGTGCATTTTGAGATTTAGACTTCTGACGTTGAGCTGCATTACCCTCAGTTTTTGTTTGTTATTGTTGTTTATGGAGACGGGTTTGTCTTTTGAGCCTTACCTAAAAAAGGCAGTATTGGGGCAGCAAGAGTCTTGGCCAGTATTCGAAAGCCCAGGAGTGACAGGTGCAAGCCGTCTCCGGCGAAGCAGTGTGGCTTGTCAAGCATGTCATCCTAGTCTGACAAGTACTGGATCCCCTTTGAATGACACCAGTAGTTTAACCAATTGTTGAAACTGATCATTTTTTCTTCGTATGCTGGCATAATTTTGGGTGAGGGCAGGATGCTACTCCGAGTCAAAGTCATACCAGCCTGGGCTACATGATCAGAGAGTTCCTCCATGTTGCTTTTCATGTAGTCCAGGGAGGTACGTCTCAGGTCATTTATGCCAACATGTACAAAGACAGAGTCATATTTGTACTTGTTGTGGAGTGACCTGAGTGCATGTGTTATGTGGCGGATTCTGGCACCCGACAGGCAGCTTTTGGTAACCTTCTCCTCTAGTGAGTGGGACGTCTGTGTGCCTGATGATAGAATCACCGATTGCTAGTGTGTTAGGTGTGTTATTTAGTCTTACGGGCTGTTTTTGCTTGGCACACTGACGTTGTGATGTATGTGTTACCTGGTTTCTGTTGTGGGATGGGGGTTGCTTGGGTGTATGCTTAGGAGGTCTCTGTTGTTTAAGCAGGTTCTTATTTAGAGCCTCCGAGTATGTTTTTGCGTGTTTCTGAGAGTTGTTTTCTGGAGCAGCTATGGCCACTTTGATGCTGATATTTTAGCTAACAGATTTAGAGGTATGATTATAGAATATGTCTCTCATCCCTCCTAATTCTGTCTTATGCCTGAGAAGGGCTTACCTATGCTCCAGCCTCCAACAGCCAGCTACCTCTAATTCTTTGCTCCCCCCCCCTTTTTTTGCATTCCCTTCTTATTTACTGCCTCTGTTTCTCCTTAACTTGTTTACTCAGCCTCCTCTCTGCCCTACCTCAGTTACTACCCCCTGTCCCTATCTCTCTACCTGCACTACATAGTGGGATACCCCCCTCTTCTAGACCTCTTTGCAGCTACTCTTGGCTCTAGCTGTAAGGCTGTTACTTGTCCTTATCCGTTGCTGTGCTCTCGTCTCTTTACCTTACTGTTTATCTGTTCCTCCCTCTACTCCATACTGTTATCTTATCCTTATTCCTGCCTTTCACTTCCATACCTATCTCACTCCTGCTCCCTTACTTCTTTATGCTTTACACTGGCTCTATATTAGCTTCTGCTGTTTAACTTATTAGTGTTACTGGTCTCGTTCTTACCCTTTCCTGCTAGACTCTCACCCATCCTATGCTACTTTCCTGCTATTTCTGATTGTCTCCTTTCTCATCTGACCTTCTGTGGTGTCTACCCGCTCCGTTTGCCCTGCGGGCTCACTCCGCTCCCCTCCCTACCCCCAATTCCCACCCACCCCAGGGGTCCTATTCTTATAGCTCTATGGCCACACCCCCTATCCCTCCTATCCTATCCCTCTCCCTCCCGCCAAATTGTTACCAACCCTTAACACACCCCTTCCACTCCCCCCTTCTCTTTCTTTGCCCTATTACCTTAATTCTTATATTACCTTTCACCTTTTCTTATACTTCTCTCTCTACCCCTCCTCTTTCTTCTCCAGTCATATCATTCTTTATTTCCCTATAGAATTCAATAGTCCTTCACCTACATTTTTAACACGTATACTACCCCCTCTCTAGCTTACCTCACATATCGTCTCTCCTTTTTACATTCCTCTTTCCTCCTCACTTCTCAGACTACTAAATAATGACTCCCTTCCTACCAACTATGCCTATACTCTCAGTCTTACTCTTGACCACCCTTCTCTCAACATACCATCTCACCTTCTTTGAAATTTCACTTAACACCTATCATAACTCCTCACAAAAACACACTTCTACTATATACACTTTCACATCATACTCAAATGTTAATTCCACCCCTAGCTATCATCTATCTAAATTCCACAGGCTATATCACCTTACCTACCTCTTACAATCAGACAAAAAAACAAAACTTCTAACATTTCTAAAGAGCAACTATTTAACTAAACTAGTTAATCCTACCTTACAAGATGGTGACATCCACCCCAACCCTGGCCCTATCTCCCCTCCTCCCCAAAGCTGCTCATCTAACCTCAATAATAACTTTCTTATAGGACACCTTAACATTCAAAGTACAAATAAGAAAATACCCTACATCCATGCCCTCTTAGATATCCACTCTTTTGGCATTCTATGCCTCTCAGAAACCTGGCTAAACCCAGGCACAAAAGACTCTGAGATTATACCCTAAGGTTATAATATAGTAAGACATGCCCACTTAAAATGTAAAGGTGGTGGAGTAGCAATTCTTTTCAAAAATCAACTTAACATCTCTACTTAATCAGCATGTCCAAACCAAGATAGCAAAATAGAAGCCATCATTATTAATCTCCAACTTAATACCAAAAAAGCCCTTTACTTTATATGCTTGTATCTTCCTCCAGGTAATAACATTCCAATATTAGAAGACTTTCTTAGCTGGGTTTCTACCACCTACCCCCAAGAAACTATAATTCTTGGCGATGTTAACATAGATTGGAACACTATTAATATGCTGAAAATCCCTCCTCTCATATTAACCTACATGGTTTCACCCAAACTATTACCTCAACTACAAGAGTCAATAAGCCCAGTAAGAGAGAGAGTATATTAGACTGGATACTCACAAATAAAGTCAACAAACAGTATAAAGTAGGTACTATGCCAGACGATATTAGTGACCACTCCCTAACCTACATTACTAGACAAAAGTCAGAATGCGTTAACCTCCAAAATACAAGGATAATTCGCTCTATCAAGCATTTTAATATAGACCTTTTTCAAGCTGAACTGAGAGCATGCAATTGGAATTGCTTAAAATCACTTCCCCTGGAAGAGGCAGTCTTATTCTTTAATACTACCTTCTTATCCATACTTGACAGACATGCTCCAGAACGTTCCATTAGAGTAAAGACTAAAACAGCCCCATGGCTTACCAACGATACTAAAAAACTCATTCATACTAGAAACAAAGCATGGACTAAATGGAGATGCCATAGACAAAACCCTGATTTAGTTCATTTCCGCCAGCTTAGAAATCTGGCTAAGAAATCAATAATCTCTGACAAGAAAAAATTCTACTGTGAACTTCAGGAAACTCATCTTAACAATTCTAAACAATTCTGGTCATCAGTAAATAGACTTCTGTCCCCAGAAATTACTAAAACTCCTTCCCCACTAAATGCTGACCCAGAAACCCCTCTCCAGACTGCTAATGCATTCAACTCTTTTTTTCTCTGAAACTATTCAATCCCTAGCCAAACAAATGAACACCAACAACTCTTATACTCCAACTAATACAGCTAACTCCTCCTACAACTTCTCTCTAAAACCTGTATCTACTTCTTTCATCTACAGACTCATTCACAAACTGAAACCTTGTACGCCTTCTGCTGACAAGCTCCCTTCTCTTTTCCTTCAGAAAGCTGCCAAAGAAATTGCATACCCTATATCCTTACTTATAAACAGAACTATCCAAGAGGGAACCATCCCTGACATCTGGAAAGTCTCCCATATTATACCACTACATAAAGGTGGTAACTCCCTTGACTATTCCAACTTTAGACCAATTGCCCTTCTCTCACCCCTAGCAAAAATCATGGAAAAATGTATTCATCAGCAACTTGTGCACTATCTCTCTCTTCACAACATAATAGCAAACTGTCAGCATGGCTTTAGACCTCACCACAGTACCACCACTGCCCTTCTTTCCTTTGTAGATACTATCAACAAGAATCGAAACAACAATATTCTCTCTTCCGCTCTTTTCATTGATCTCTCTAAAGCTTTCGACATGGTCAACCACTCTCTCTTAATTAACATTCTTGAATCTCTCTCTTGTGATAACCTTGCCATTAATTGGTTTAGATCTTATCTTAACAGAAAACAAGCAGTACTATGCGATAACCATATCTCATCACTCTTGCCCATTTCCATCGGAGTTCCCCAGGGCTCCATTCTTGGTCCACTTCTGTTCTCCCTCTTTATTAACGATCTTCAGACTGCAATCCCACAAGCAACCTGCATACAATATGCAGACGATTCGACCCTTATCTGTTCTGCACCTTCCACTACAGAACTGATCTCACTGACCCAAAATATCTTTAATACTGTTGAAACATGGTTTTCTAGACAGTTTCTCCTACTAAATGCCAAAAAAACAAAACTCCTCCTCTTCTCCCCCACCACTCGACCCCCCCCTTTAAACTTTACCATTTCCTCAAATAATGGTAATATCATCTCACCTGATCCAACTACAAAACTTTTAGGAATAACCATTGACAATAATCTCTCCTTCGATCAGCACATTAACAACAACATCAAGCTAGTTAACAGAAAAATAGGATCCCTATATCGTATCAAACCTTTTCTAACCCCGGCAACTAGAACCAGGATTGCACAATCTCATCTTTTTTCAACTCTCCTATATGCCTCCCCTATTTATACAAACCTTAAGAAAAGTAATCTTAACAAACTTGCAACTTGCTATAACAACATTGCTCGCTTCGCCACTAGTAACCCCTTTAGGACCCACCATTGTATAAACCTAAAACTACTAGGCTGGCTTGAATTCCAAAACTACCTTATAATTCCTCAACTCACTATTGCCCATAATATATTACACCTACCTGACAACACCCCAATACTCTCTCAACTTTTAACCCCTTACAACAATCTTAACTCACTTCGCTCCTCTAGTAAACTCATGACAAGATCTATAAAAGCAAACAACACAGCAGGTGATTCTCTATTCACTAACACAATAGGTAGAAGTTGGAATCTCTTACCTAGTGACATAACTCTGACTACATCCCTGCCACTCTTCAAACAGAAAATTAAACTGTACTTCCAAAATCATTGGCTTTGTTCCTGCTGTACACCTGACTAACCATCCTCTCTCACTCTTTCTCCTCCACTCTTTTCTTCTCTACCTTATTCAGTTCTGTTCCTATTATTTTTAGAGATTTAAGTGTGTACATATTTTGTACAATTGTTGCTATTTAAGAACTGCATATTGTAAATTTGTTTCTCTTTGAAAGTATCTTTCATTGTTTTTGTAATTCTGATTTAGCTACATCCTAGAGAAGTCAATTTTTATGCAATGTACTTAGTATATAGTGGAGCTTTTCTCCTCGGGCCTCTGCTGAAAATGGACATGTAACCAGCCAGACTAGACCGGTCAACAAATGTAAAATAAAAAATAAAATAAATAAATTATGTTTTTGATCCATTCCTTGTAACTGATGGTGTGTGCGTTTGTACGGGTATGACTACCTACCTATGTGTGTGCAAATACATTCTTTCTCAACTGACCAGAATTTTGCCTCATTCTTGTTCTGTTCCTCATAAAGTTTGTGATTTTTCTGTCAGATCATGGAGGACTGCACTCACTAAATAATGCCAGCATTTGTATTTCAGGTTTTAATATCCTTCAGAAAATGCATTCTAATGCAAAACTGTACAGTTGTGCAAGATCTTACCAAAAAAGTAAATGTCCAAATTGTTACTGTTGCAGTATTCTTCACTCTTGGTATATCCCGCAGAGGGTAGCCAAATGTCCAAGCCAGCATACCAAAGCCTTTACACATTTCAGAGGCCATACATCAGATGTATGTCTTACATGCAAAGCATGAGGTACATATGTGATGTATGAGCATCTACTCCTTAGAACTGAAATGCCCCAGAACCACCAGAGAAAAGCAATAACATGTACATGCAAGAAAAGGAGGAAGAGAACAAATATTAAGGAGGACCCCTTTGCCAGAAGGAAAGCAACAGAAAGAACCAGGGGAAGGAGGGAAAGACATAATAGTGCCAACAGTGAGAAACAGAGCATGTACTGTGATGTTCAGCTCTTACACAACTGTACTATGTCCTTCCTTATCAATGTTGCAGGATTCTTCACATTTGGAAGAGAACAATAGTTACTTGAAAGTACAAGAGGAAGAAGCCACAGAAGAAACCTCCAAAATCATGAAAGATGGCCTTGGCAAACCCCACTCTGGCCCAAGAAATGACATCCAAATCAGAGTTGTAATGTCTGGTGAAAGTGCAAACAGAAGACCAAGTAGCAGCTAGTATCCAGACCCTTGAGAAAAAGCACCAGTAGAATCAGCATGAACAAAGAAAGCTGCTTTCTATGAAAAGAATAGCAAAAAAGAAATGGCTTAGAAATCCAGGAGCAGATGGTTTGCTTAGATATCATCAAACCTAATTTCCTGCCATGAAAGGAAACAAAAAGCTGCTCATATTTCTTGATATGTTTTGCCTTATTTATTTAATACCTGAGCTGTCTATGTAAATCCAAGGTATGCAGAACCCTCTCACTAGGATTCTGTGGAGAAGAAAAAAAAAACACAAGAAGATAAATGGACTGAATCAAAAACAACTCATAAACCACCTTGGACATAAAAGGATGGGTAGAGAGAGACAGACACTGTACTTATGGAAAAAAAAAAAGGTGGAACTGTCATGAGTGCTTGAAGTTCAGAGATCCTCTTGGCAGAACAGCAACCAGCAATATAGTCTTACAAGTATAATGATGTAGGGAAGAGGAAACTACAGGTTCAAAAGGGGACAGACTCAACTGATCAACAACAAAAGGTCCCAAGAAAGAGGAATAGGCTTTCTTAGAGGCTGAATATAAAGGATGCCTTGCAGAAACTGTTTGACTTTAAAACTAGAAGCCAGAGGTGGATTCAGAAGCAGATATGTGGAAATGACTGACAAATGAACTAACAGATGAATATGCTAATCCAAAACTGACCAAATAAAGGACTGTAGGAATACCCACTGAAAAGAGTTTGGGTTATGCTTGAGACACCAAATAGAAAACCTCTTCTATTTAGTCACACAGAATTGTTGAGTAATGGGCTGTCTGGATTCTTGCAAAACTCGAAACATGTCCTCAGAAAATTGGTGTCTAAAAAGAATAAAAACACTGTCGCTCAAAGTGTCAAGTAAAGGGTGGGAAAATGAGAGTGAATTAGAGATCCCTTGTCTTGTGTGAGAGGATCCATCCTATGAAGGAAGTTGTGATGACTGCCCCTGGTCAGATGAAATAGAAGGGAGAACAATTCCTGTCTTGGCCAAAAGGGAGTCACCAGCAAGATACTGGGCCCGTTTCTCATGATCTTGTGCAGGATCTTTGGTAATTGATGAAGAGGGGAATAAGTCTATGGAAACATCCCCTTCCAATAATTAGACATGGTGTCCACTTTCCCAAGCCAGAGGACTTGTATATTTTTCCTTCCCTCTGCTAAAGACCCTACTTCCAGTTCTTTTATCACTATTACAATACTCACTGCTTCATATACTTCATATACAATTGGTTTAGACTGATTTCCATTTTCTAATAATAGCTTTTGGTAGCTACCAGATTAAATTTATGTCTAGGCAATTCAGATCCTGTGTCTCATCTCAAAAGAATAATTTCTTTATTTATACCAATTTACTCTCCCAGTATTTCTGACAGAGTACTCTGTAGGGATTTTTTTAAATCTGCCAACTCATTATACTCCCAAAACACGTTTGTAGTTACCTTTTTCTTCCCAATCATAACTCCATCATTTACTACCTGAGAAGAAATTATATGAAGTTTGCTTGGTGTATAAAAATACATATGTAAACACTTCCAAGCAAAAATCCGAAATCTTCTAGGTTTTGTTGCATACTTGAGAGCCATACATATGTCCACCCATTGTTCTCTTGTAAAAAGATATTCCCAATCCATCTTCCCAATCTTTTCTAATCTCAGCTGACTGATACTTATACGTATTGTGCAATATTTATAACCCCTAATAATTGTTCATTTTATCAGCAGCAGCTGTTCTAGATTCAACTAAAAGCTCTATCAGCACAGGTTAGAATTCCCCTTTCTCTATACTCCAATAACAATCTCAGATAAGAAATGCAGTATCTAGCCTGCAGTTCAAATGCCTTCTTATCCTCATCCTATCGTATTATCTTTCCCTCTCTAGTTATTTGCTCCCAAATACCTTGGTTTTTGCCAGTTTTCTCCAGTAAATTCCAGGCCCCTCTTGCCTATTCTCTGTACCCCTACATGGAGCCATCCTTTTTCAGCAAAATTGTCTTTCTCCATTCTCATGTTGGCTTAGTTTTTAGAATACTTTCTGCTACTCTGTAAATACAATATTCTGTATGGCTGTTATTCTCCTTGAGAGTCTGCATCCACAATCTCATTCTCTTTATTCCCTGCATCCTCCCCTGCTTTGTTCTACTGGAAGGATCAGCTTATTCCCAAGATATCTTCTTCTACCAAATTAATTCAACTCTCTAACTACTGTCCACAACCTCTCCACTGGTTGATATATGCCTTACCTGTAAATAAAAATAAAGGGACCAACACATTTCACTGCGTGTATCTTACTATCCATATCCATAAACAAAAGCTCCCAGTCTCTCAGTTTTTGGATTATCTTTTTAGTCTCTTCCCACATATCATTGGCTGCCACAGCAGAAGCCTTTTTAATCCATACTCCTAAATAGTTCATCTTACCACTTTCCTATAAATATGGGTACACAATTTATGGCTGTAGTCTCTTTTTATCTTCATTAATTTTATAACCTGGAAAGATTTGAAACCATCTCAAAATGTTCCAAAACCCTGAGATGTCATTTTCTGGATTTATCAGGTACAAAATAAGATCATCTGCAAATAACACCAACTTTTCTTGATTACTATACCAATTACAACCTTGAATTTCTGAGTCCCTTATTTTCTTTGCCAATGGCTTAAATATAAATAAAATCAAGGGGAAAGAGGACACCTCTGCCTGGTTCCTCTGTTCAGACAACTTCTTTAACTTTGGAATCACCTTTGCCATTTTTTTAGCTAGTACCGACATTTTATAATCATGGTTTAAAACTGAAATGAGTCTGCATGAAGCTGGTTCTCATGACTCTTGTGTATCACAACCACCACAGCTTTCTTCCAAGATGTTGGTGCTTCATTTCCATTTAAAATATTGTTAAGCAAAAAATTCCAGATCATTATCACTTTCTTCTCCCCTAAATTCCAAATTCCACAGGAAATTTTCCTGCAAATTGATTATACATTACTGTTTTTTTATCTCATCTCTTCCTGTCTTAACTAGTAATTGCTGAGCTTCATCTATTTCTAAACTTAGTGTAGCTAGGGTGAGGCAAGTGGGCAATCACCCCAAGAGCAAAATGTTGGGGGGGGGGGTGTGATCAGCCAATCCCGATTGCTCATTAATGCAATACTGGCTTTTTAGATCAGATATTTATTTGTGGTCAAACCTGAGTTCTGTAGTACCCTGTGTGTGGTATAAACTGTAGCAACTGCTTGCTACATTGTAGCAAACAGTTTGCTATTTTTTAAAAGAAGATTTTTTTAAAAATAAAATGTTAAAGGAGGGTTGGGGGCAGGACACAGAAACAGGACCTGAATAGCTGGGGCTGGAGGGGCGTGTCATGCATCTGGCCATCTGTTTGGTTTGCCAGTAGGAGGGACTTTTTTTTTTGCTTGGGAGGGTGCACAGACCTAACTGTAATAAAAAAAATAATTTCTGGCTTATTCACTTGAAGAGCTGATGGGGGTGGGGCACTGGTTCATAGCACCAGCACAGTGTGTTAATTGAACCAGCTACACATCTACCTTAACATACTTAACTCTTCCATAAATATTTCCATTTGTGCTCTTTCTAGATTTCCACTTTTCTTTACTTCATAACATTTCTGAAATATATCTAATGCCTCTACAAGATCTCTGGTTATTTTTGTCATTATAGGCTCCCTAAGTTTGGCGGCAACCCTTTCTACTTTCTGTTGCCTCAGTCTCTCTGCTTAAAGTGTTTGTGCACTAGAGTTGCATCAAAAATGTTGCTTAACAGCAATATGTAAACATATGCATGTTATCAAGATACTCCCTTAATTTCTTTTTAGCACTTTACCCTTTGTCAGCCCCTCTAAATAAATTTCTATTATTTTTACTCATCTATCTCTCTTATATCTACCTTAGTTTTAAGCTCCATTTTCATTGTATCCCACTCACTTGCTATAACTTCTGAAGAAATTTCTATCATCCCTAATAACTCTCGAATAATTTCCACTACCCATTCCTTAAAATTTTCTCAAGTCGATGGGGGAAAAAACAGCGTCTCATTATCCTACATTTTTATCTTAGTTTTTGTTACTGTATGATCTGAAATAATTACTGGATGCATGCTGAAGGTTTCAATTAAATGCACATGTTCCTGGGAAATATAATCTCTACTTAGTCTAGCCCTGTATATTGTACCTTGGGGAATAAGTAAATTCTCTCAGAATTCCTATTACTGAATTCACTTCCATACTGAATATTTTCATAAATTTCTTCAGAAATATGCTCTTTTTTGTTATATTTCCCTTCTGGCTACCCCAGGTACAGCCTCACTGCTACAAATTAAGTTCCATTCCTCATCTATAAGCAATATTCCCTGCTGAAAGCAGATTTTCCCCACATTTTCTTAAGCTCCATAATAGCAGTTATTAGTGGAATATAAATACATACCATAATCCTCCTTCCCTTGCCAGTAGCATCTTAGTACCACAAATCTATCATTATCTTTTTTGCTCTTCTATCACTATTGGACCTCCTCAAGAACTCTAGCAATTAGTATTGCTACTCCCCTTTTCTTATGTCCCTGATATTCTGCTCAATATCTGTCCCGAAATACTTTATCAAATTTACATGCTTGTTTCTTTCCAAATGCATCTCTTGCAGTATTGCTGTTTGCACTCTGCAGTTCTTAATATAATTTAATATTCTTACCTTTTATCTTTATCTGCAAGGTCATTTACATTCCAAAGTAATAATGATAGCATAGCCATTTTAAATTATTGTTCCCACCTATTATACATGATAGCTTTTTTGAATATGTATTTCCAACTTTTGTGATACATGCCCACACTAGTGTTTGCAGGATGATCTTTTATATAGTTGTTTCTTGTCATCTCCATTTGAACCTATGTTACACTTTCTGAGAAATTTTGTTTTAATGAAAATCCTAAAAAAAAAAAAATAATAAAAAATAAAATAGAAACCTTTTCAGAATACCCTGATAAATTAATTGTAGATGTTTAGATGTCTGTGCTGAATGCTGTGTGCCTTATAGAAAACCAAAGTGTGATGACTGCACATACACCTTGCAGATTATTAACCCTTTAAACTGTGCACAATAACTATTAAAGTAACTGTCTATATAACAGATGAGACGTACAACACTGTTCAGGTTGCAGGATTTAATGTTTTCAGGTTTCTTTTCAATACAGCATAAATGATGTTCTCCATGAAACAGCTCAGACAGATCTCCCTATAAATCAGATTACATCTCCCATATATACATTCTTATGAAAGCAGTCTTTTGGGAACTTTCAAAGTCATTACTTTGGTATTTAGGGAGTCTTTTCTGGTCTGTGTGAAAACTGTCTTTGGATACCCCCACACGATGTCATGCAGTCTGTTAATAATGCTCCTTTGTGTTTTTCTTTCAAGGTGAATTATGTAACGGTTCTTTCCTTGCACCTGGATCCTTATCTTAGCATGTTCCAGACATTGAACATTCAGCTTGTCTTAAGTTGCACCACACTATGTTGCATTGCATAACTGAATGCCACTTTATTTGATTTTTTCTTGTTTTCAGCTAAGAATAGTTTAACCCTTTAATATATGTATGCTAGCAAATACATGCATTTAACTGACTATATTATTCTTACATATATTATAGCAACAGATGTGTATAGGCATCTAACTAGCAAATAGATGTGTACATGCATTTATACATTTTTGAACATATCTAACATACACCATAACATATTAACTCAGAACAAACAGAAAACTATGTACATTTTCAAAAAATGTAATTCTCCAAAGTGGGAGAATTGCCCCAAATCAACAAGTGTACCCACAGACAGCACCTAACCTAAAATTAAGGTTACCCATGCTAAAGCACATGTTATAGCCTGTGCTTCCACTTACACAGATTGCTTGTCTTTTTTCCTCTATTCCCCTTAGATGTGAATAAACAGCTTGTATACTTTCAGAAAAAGTAACTTTTAGCCTTAAGAAAAAGGGCACTGGCTATCTTTAAATAAAACCCAGTTTAAAGACTGTTCTATTGAATGTAGTGAAAGGCTGCTACAGAAGCTGCTCTCTCTCTTATTCACTTCCAATAATTTCAACCTTTTTTTTACTGAACTGCTTGCCACTATCTTTAAATTTTGCATTTCCCTCAGCAAACAGTCCTCAGAACTGTCAAGATTAACTGCTCGCACCTGCAGATAACTTGTCTCCATAAAAGAGTCAGCAATAAGGAAAAAAAATGGATAACTCCACAGATGCACAAATAGAACAGAATGTACAACTGCATTCAGCTGCAGACTTCTTGACTCCCAATGAATATTCAAAGGTTAAAAAAACAAGCCAATATCATTGCATACGCAAGAAACTTAGCACCTCATGACATTCATCATTTTGTCTTATTTTTTCAAGGCTACTTGCTTACAGAAAACATTTTGATTTTAGATTAAGCCAAGGACATGAATCCAGACATTCACCTGTGCAAAAATAGTAGAAAGAATATCCTTGTGTTTTGAAAGAGTGCTTCTCAAACAATCTGGAAATATACAGCTAATAAGTATATTCTTTGGCACTTTAACTGTTCAAAGTTTTGCACTGTCTTTATTTTTGATTGACTGAATTATGTATATATTTGCTGGCAGAATTTTGCTTTTTGATGTCTGCTGAATCCCCCCCCCACACTATTGCTGTTGTATTCTTAAAGTTGGTGGCTTTTCACAGTTGCCCGCCATTACTGTAAATTTGATATGGGACACTCCTCTCAGTCACATCTCTTTAGCTCATTTTACCTAACACAGAGATCATTTGGGAAGGCCAAACCCCTTAGTCCCTTAACTCTGAATTATCTTCTGTTCCTGCAATAAAACGAGGACTTTATTCAGCTGCTTATATTTTGATAAAAAGAGCACTTTATTCAGCTGCTTATTTTTGTCTAATTTGTGTTTCTTCCTACTACTCTGTTATTTCATCTTGGGTCTATATTACATAGTCGATGTTCCATAACTCTGATCACCTAATTGTCAAACCATTATGTTAGAAGTTACAGAACTTCGACTATGTAAAACAAATAAATAAAATAACCACACAACGGACAAAACAATAACTTGTAAGCAGGGGAGCAAGCCCTCCTGCACCCCTACACCCCCGCTACTTAAATATACCGACTCCAAGATCACACCACATTGAAGTGAATGGAAACCTCCGCTTATGGAGATTTCCATTCAAACGCTCAAACTTTTACAAATTTGAACGTATGGTCTTGACCATATGTGGTTCAAGCTTGCAAAAGTTCGACTATGTCATAGGAACCCCTTCATCTTGCTTTGCTTTTTCCTGCTACTTGCTGCCCGTTCTCTAAAGTGTTCAACTGGATCTTTTCTGTTACATTTATTACTGCTTGTTTATAGCCTGTCTAAATTAAGTGTTATTCTTAAGTGTTATTTTGAGCTCTTAGTTTTGGTTTAAGCACTTGGGCTTTAGGCCCACCCCCTTAGCTCTCCATAGCCTTTCTTCCTCAGATTCTGACAAATATGGATGGACACTTTCCTACAGTTTCTCCTCCCAGTCTGGTTGATATGGGCATCCTGAGACAGTGTAGCAACTGCCTCATGTACACGGACAACCATCTATTACTACCACCTAGGAACACAATTTGTGAGAGATGCAATTACATCAGGAACCTACAGTCCAAGCTCTCCCCCCTCAAGCCAGTATATCTGTCACCAAAAAGGTTGTCAGCATAATTACTACACCTCAAACACCACCCACATCTACACAACACACACCTACATATGCAGAGGTCCTCAACATAAACATACCCAATCAAAGGAGACCTCCGAGGCAAAAACACACTGGATCTCCACACCACATAGCACACATAGTCCACACATCTGTGCTTCACAGCCACTACGGCTTCATCATAAACCTAACATATTAGTCAAAGGAGACTCCATTGTGATTCACACAGATGTGCTTCTCACCAGGCTGGATAAGGAGAAAGTCACGGTTAGTTGTCTGTCAAGTCTATCAACAACAGGTACTGTTATGACTGTCATAGCCTATGTTGGCATGAATGACTTGAGATGTACCTCTCTGGACTATATGAAGAGACACATTATTGCGTTCGCTGATTGTGTGTCCCAGGGCAGGTATGCCCCTAGTGATAAGCAGCATTCTTCAGTCACCCAGAATGATGCCTCAATGCAAACAGAAAATGATTGACTTTAACAATTGGCTTAGTTTCTGGTGTCATTCCAGGGGGATCCAGTACCCGACAGCCTGGGAAGATATGATCGACAGACCACGATGCTTTGCCACAGATGGCCTGCATCTGTCTCACCTGGGCTTCAGGCTTCTGACAAAGGCTCTTGCCAACCCTATACTGACTTTTTATAGGAAAATTGATGAGGTTAAAACTACCAACATAAAAATTTCAACAAAACACAAATTAAAGGTCATGCTGCTAAATGTTAGGACCCTAAACATGAAACTGCCCTCATTGCAAGCATTCCTGACCCTGGAGAATGCTGACATCTGTGCAGTTACAGAAACCTGGTTCAGAGTTGTGGAGAGCAGCCCAGCCTTACCTGGTTACTCATTCTATCATACATTCAGACCCCAAACTGTGGGCAGTAAACCCAAAGGAGGTGCAGTTTCAATATACATTAAAGACATACACCTCTCCAGGCTGGAAAAAGAGTTTGACACACAGGAAACACTCCAGGTACAGTTAACCAATGACAAGACCCCGACTCAAACCATAGCTAGCTACCAGCCCTCAGATATGACTCAAGATGCCCAATCTTCCAATTTGGACATGTTTGAACCTATCAAGATTCAACTCTTTACCCTGATCCTGGGTGAATAACTTCCCAAACATAGATTTGAAGAACTACTCATGCCAGAACACAAATGCGCAGAAATTCCTTGATTTTGTCAATGCAAATTTCTTGGGACAGCTAGTCAATACCCCCCACAAGAGGTAATATCTTGGACTTGGTATTAACCACATGAGTAACCACTGCAGCATCCCTATAGTATCATCCTCCCTAGCAAGATCCGACCACAAAGCGGTCACTTTCGAAGTCATCATCTCCCCCAACCCCACTCTAGTTAGGATCAGACATAAAAGCTTCTCCAAAGCTGATTACAGCCTCCTGAGGGATGGTATAAATAGCTTCACAGCCCCCTCTGTAGGAAATGGCACCGATATCCAAAACTACACCAAAGCACTATACAAGCATTTATATAGATGCATGGAGTCAGGAATACTTGACAGGACTAAATCATCCTCTGCAAGGAAGAGTAAACCTGTCTGGTGGACATCTGGAATAAACTCTATAACAAAAGGAAAAAATTGCTGTCCGAGGCCAAGAAGGAGCAGGTACCCAATTGGAAGAAATGTCGCCTTAGTCTGAACAAGCAAATAAGAGCACTAGTGAAATTCTTCAAAGCAAAGTTCAGAGTCCACATTGGCCACATCTACTAGAGACAGTCATAAGGCCTTCTCACAAATATGTTTGCAACCTCAAAGGAAGCATCCAGATCTGTTCAGAACTGGTGGTCAAGGACACCACATATACAAATGCTATAGATATTGCTCTCACAAAGGCAAAAATACAGCTTCCATGGGACCCAATAACATCCCAGGCTGAATCCTACATGAACTCAGGCAGGAACTTGCAGCACTATATTAGGCACCCTATTCAACCAAAGCCTGAGTACTGGCTTTGTCCCAGCTGAGTGGAGGACAGCCACTGTCATCCCCTTACACAAAGGTGGAGCATCCAACGATCTGAGAAATTACAGACCCATCAGCCTAACTAGCCTGATCTGCAAGGCGATGGAACAGAGTATGATGGACCTAATTAACAAGGACATTTGCAACTTCCAAACACTTGATCCTACACAGTATGGCTTCGTCAAGGGGAGGTCATGTCTGCTAAATCTGGTCGACTTCTTTGAGACAGTCACCAAGGCCATGAATGAGGGAAGACTGTGCACACCGCCTACCGTGACCTGGCCAAAGCCTTTGACACTATTCCCCACTAGGGCATAATAAACTCTCTCAACTAGGCATCAATCCATATGTTACTAGATGGGTAACAAGCACCAGCATACCCCAGGGTTCAGTCTTGGGGCCTCTGTTATTTGGGATATACTTTTCTGAGGTGCCGGCCAAAACCAGTGGGCTATGGCTGACCAAGTTTGCAAATGACTGCAAGCTGGGTGCTGTCATCAGTTCCCCTAGTGATGTGGACATCCTCCAAGAGGGTCTCACTCAGACAAATGACTGATGCCAGAAACATGGGCTCAAGCTGAATACAAAAAAATGCATCATCATCCCCTTTGGGGAGAGTGATGTCCCCACAAGTTATCACATTAATAATAATGTCCTAAGCATGCAATCAGTCGAGGGATTTGGGCACCTAAGTTGATGGCAACCTGACTTTTGACCACCATGTTGCTTCCATTGTATGAAAAGCTTTCTACATGGCCCACCTCATAAGTAAGGGCATCACATCCAGGGACAAGAAGGTTATAACATCCCTGTATTCTTCCCTTATAAGGCCCATTATTGAGTACAATTCCCCTTTCAGCATGTACCTCACAAAGCATATGCAGCAGCTGGAGGGACAACAGAGGTTCTTCACCAGGAGAATCCAGGGGCTCAAAGATCTGCCATTCACAGATAGGCTAAAAGCCCTATCCCTCTACTCAGTTTCATACAGACTCCTCAGAGGTGACCTCTGTCTGGCATACAAGGCGATCACGGACCCCACCTTGATGGGACTTGCTGCATATCCACCTCAACCTGGTCTGTGACATCAAGACTTGTTGGTGGGACAGATTTGTTTCCCAGAGACACCCCCATGAATGGACTAGACTCCCTTCTCCACATCAAGCAGAGTACCTCTTTACCCCTTTTTAGGTGCAACCTGGATAACTGGATGGGAAACAGAAAATATACCCCTGGGATTCCACCCATGTCCCTGCTGGTCAGGGGCATTGGGTGCTGATTTGTCTAAACATGGGCTAAACTCTTGGTTAGGCTTATAAGGGCCTCAGAGCCAATAGCCTAGTAACCTCCTATGATCCTATGAAAACATCTCAGATCTACATATAATCAGTGTTCTTTTATACCCCACCTCAGCAGCTCATGATTACAGCATATTAACTTAAGTTTTTGTCCAGCCTTTCTTGCATTTTTTAAGCTTAAATTTCTTGAAATTGAAAGGGTACTTGTTTACTTTAATACTTTATCCCATACAACATCACTGAAGAAAGTCACCCTCACCCCAACATTTAAAATACCCCTGACTACACAAAACTACTTTACTCTATAACATGCAGTTTATCATCATGAAATGATTTATAGAAATACTACTAACAAAAATATTTTACTTACAGTTAGTTTTTCCCCTTGTAGTGTTCTTCTAAACATTAATGAAAAAGTGTGGTATATGCTTTATAGTCTACACACAGGTTAAACAAAGTCAACTAAAGTCCAATCTTTCTCATCTACATTTTCTTGCAAAGCCATACTTGACAAATGTGCTTGATGCTTTCTTCACAAATTTCAATTTTGCTGGTGTTTCCTGTTTATCTCCCTCTCCCAACTCCAGACTCTGTTTTAAGTTCAAGGTACACCCGATTGTTCTAGTCAACACCTGTTTTTTTTTTTGTTCTGTCTCAAGCATTTTCCTTTGGAGCACTGGAAAAAGTTTCACTGACAAAGTCTCTAAGAACTTCATTGTCAGAAGACTGAAAAAAGCCTCCTTCTGTTTGATGGCTCATATTTTGTTGAAAAAACTTTTGTATTTCCTTCTTAGCCTGTTCTACATCAAGAAATTTCTGATCCTCCAGACAAAAATACAGCACAATGAATCTCGGACAATGGCTGAATGTCAAATAAAAGCAAATTTGTCGAGGAAAAGGCTTTTGACCCTTGGAACCCTGGGAAGACTTGTCTAGAAAAAAAACTCTCCTAGAAGCCCTCTTGCCAACTTTTTTCTGATGAAACCATAAGGGACTAATC
>NC_056747.1:521992492-522010924 GCF_019279795.1 Protopterus annectens | reverse complement strand
GGTAAAAGGGTGTTGGCCTGTCGTCAGAGAAGTAGATGCCAAACAAAGAGGTCCCAGGACTGAACCTGAGGGTACTCCACTTGTCACTTGTCTGGAGCTGGATTTGGAGTCAGCTACTTTTACAGTATGGGTTCTGTCAGTAAGCCAGTTGGCAACCCATTGAGTGATGTAGGGATTAATGCCCAGCTTTAAAACATGTCTCGGTAACTGCATAAATTTCTACATTCTCCATGGTGAAGAGAGATTAGAGGGAGTGGTGTTTCTTGTTTAGACCTATGGTATTAAGCAGTAAAGTCTTTAGATTTTTAGGGCTGGTTTTGCTGTGTCAGAAGGTTTGTTAATTTGGCGTTGACTAAAAAAGGGGAGGACAATGTTTTAGCCAATATTTGAAAGCCTATGAGGACAGGTGTAGACCATCTCTGACAAAGCAGTGTGGTCTGTTGACCATATCCTCCCATGATGACAAACATTGTGCCTCCTTGGACCCAATTATTAAAGCCAATAATCTTATGTTCGTTACTGTGGTATCATCCTTGGAGAAGGTAGAATGCTGCTCAATGCTATGTTCATACGGGCCTGGGACACATAATCAAAGAGCTCCATTGTGTTTCTCTGCATATAGTCCACGAAGTATGTTTCAGATTGTTAAATAAATTGTTAAATCAGACTGTAAAAATCATCAGGTTTTTCAAAATGACAGACAGTAATGCAGGATGCTCAGATATCAAAACAATTATGCATTCTTATTCTAATGATCATTAGGAGGCAAAAAACCATACACAAACATGTACAGAATTTTGACTAACTTTATTTAGGACATACCCTTCACTTTATAGTGTTTACAATCAGCTTTTGCCCACCTCACTGACGTGGTCAGTGACAGGGTCTTTACATCACTACAATTCATAAGAAAATGCTGAAGTAACACTTTTTCAAAAGTTTTTTCCCATGAGAATATTACAGCCTTGCAAAGCACCTGGTCAGTCACAATGTCTTTATGAAGATGTAGCTAATTCAAGGCTCTTAGATTAGTTCGAATACAATGGATGAATGTCTTTTTAATACATTTCTTTGTCTCTCTGTTCACCAGCTGGATTTTATCTCCGGTAGTGTTCACAAGGCCATCCTCCTTGGTGGAAGCAGGAAAAAGATACACATACAGACAGATTCATTACTTTCTAACTTTGCAAATAATATTTACTGAAAGACATGTGCCAGCCGAGCTGGCTACTGTCAGGGTCAAGTTTTTAATCACACTGCAGCTAAGCTTCAAGCAATAATATGCAAGTTCATTTCTACTACCATTCTAGTAAAACAGAATTAAATGCATTACATATTATACTATTTTCAACCTTTGCTCTTCATATAAGTTTGAGTACATTTATTTATATCTAAGCATACATTTTCCTAACAGTTTATAGATGTCTGAATACATATTTTCCTAACAGTATATATATATGTCTGAATACATATTTTTCTAACAGTTTATATGTCTGAATACATATTTTTCTGACATTCTCCCTCCTGTTAATGCATTTCATTCTATTAGAAACATAAACAATATCATTTAATTTCTTAGCTTTTTCCCTTTGAGGACTTTCAGCTAAGTAAGTCATTTGTTTTATATTTCAGATAGGCTTTCACTTGGTATCAACAGATTCAGTTCCATGTCCTGGTACATTGTCTCAGTTACTGATATGTCAACAAAATCTCTAACTAATCTTTTCATACAGGGTATCCCGCAGCAGACACATGCTCCAATTATGAGCAGAACCACACAAATAGCAATTAAAATATTCATTAGGCTTGACCACCCCCAAATAGATTCTGGAAAAGTTTGTCAGTGGGTTTGGGCCTGGTTCCGCCATTGCTGATACCTGCTGTATTACCTCCAGGTGGTCGTTGATTTCATGTCTGTTGTCTGGAATGTATGCACAGCATTCTTCTTTGATAAGCGCAGGACCACCTCTCTGCCGCTAGGGTGAAGTCAAGAGCCATTCGTTTTGTAGTACAACAGTTCTCATCGCATTCAGTTCATCAGTTACAAGTTCGAGAGCGGAAAAGTTGCATTGCTCATCACTTGAGGAGTTTTGACAATTTCCTCAGTTCCCAAATCGATTTGACTGCTCCATAGGCTGGAAATATTCCAGCCCAGGATATGACACTGTCACTCAAGTCCATATGGGTCAATTTTCTTTATCTCACATTCGACTGGTCTTTCCAGCTTGCTTCAATCTTACCCACTGGATTAGCAGGTTTCTTGACCGTGTTCCCAGTTTGTTGGACTACATCTCTTACATTGCGTATCTTACCCTGAGGCAATTCTGCAGTATGTCTTATGGCTGGAACCAGATAACCCAAAAAACAACTGCCGGACCAATTCTCAGGTAACCATTTATAGGCTTTTTTCCCACAAACAAAATAACAATTTTCTACTTTAGTACTAATGCGGGTTAACTCTGGATGAAACATTTTCTTGTCTATAACAGATAACTGTTTATACATTTCAGGATTTTTCTGCACATCTCTTGACGTTGTTTTCATCAAGCTTAAATATGAATCGTAATTCGTGCTACAACTAGTACTCTGGTCTCTAGCTTTTATATAACATTTATAAGATACAGTTATGTTACAATTACTCCAACCAACTTGGAGTGTATCATTTTTAATAAAACAAACAATTCCTTTTTTGAGTAACGGGTAGATATAATGCCACTTTGTCCTGTGATCTCACAGTACCTGTGTCAAACAATAGGTTCTCCCAAGTCTCATTTATCCCCAGAGGGACAGCAGACATCAAAAGTCCTCCATATGCTGTAGGTATCGCAGTACAAACCCAGCAGTTTGAAACGTTCATAGTCTCTACGTACACTCGTTTCATGGCTAGGTATGTGTTAAAGTTTGGATGCCAATCTATGGCAAGTCCATCACGTTTCATCAGTTTCACTTCTGTAGTTATATGCAAGAAAAACCACAACAACAAAAAGGTTACCACAAACATGGTTAACAGGTGTATGATCAGTAGGCCAGTGAACCAATGTCTTTGGGGTTGTTTTGTATTTCTATACACTCTGCCCCTGGCCATTCTGTTTCTGTGGTATATCAGTTACAAAATGTTTATCTAACTTAAACTCCTTGAGCAGTTTACAGTGCGTCAAATGAACCCAAGATGATCTCTCAGCAATTTTCACTGCAGTAGGTGTTGCCAATAGTACCTGGTACGGACCTTCCCACTTTGGACTCACCCAATTCTTCTTTTTGATAACCTTTAGCCAAATCCAGGACCCCAGGGTCAGCACGGCTTCCGGCTTTGTTTCTTCTTTGTCTGAAAAAGAGTTCAACTGCAAAACAGTCTTATTTGTTAACAATTTCTTCACATAACTAGCTAATGAGCTATCGGCCTCCAGCTCTGCAGGCATGAGGGCTTTCCATTGTGGCACATAATATGCTCTTCCAAATACTACCTCAAAGGGGGTCAAACCCCTTACATTTGGAACAGTTCTCATGCTCAGCAGTGCTAAAGGTAGACAGCAAATCCAAGTCTTCTGAGTCTCATTCATCAATTTTCTTAACTTATTTTTCAAAATCCCATTGTACCTCTCCACCAGTCCTGCTGACTGGGGGTGATAAGCACAATGGTTCTTCAAAGAAATCCCAAAGAATCTCCCAAGCTGGTGAATTGTCTGGTTAACGAAATGTGTTCCATTATCACTATAAATTCTCTCCGGTATGCCAAATCTAGGAATGATTTCTTTTACTAAGGCTTTTGCCACTGTTGCTGCATCCAGTTCCTAGTCGGAAAAGCTTCTACCCATTTTGAAAACATATCTATGATCACTAAACAGTACTTTTTTCCTTCACATTTATTCAATTCTATGAAATCCATACAAATAGTATGGAACGGATATGGTGGTGTAGGGAAACTCCTCGCTTGGTTTAAATGCTCCCTGTGCATGATGTTTACTACAAATATGACATGCTGCACAAAATTTTGTGTATAATTCGTGAATCCATTATGTTTGGAATGTTCTGTTAACTAACTGTACCATCCCCCTGTTGAGACATGGCTCTGCCCATGGCTCAACAAAGCTATATCTAAATAAATTAGATGGTAATATTGGCTTCTCTTTGGAGATGTACAGTCCTTCTTTGAGAATTGCTCCTCGTTTTACCCACTTCTGCTTTTCTGCTTTTGTAGTTAATGTCTGCATTTTTTTCAACATTTCTAAATCTAAAGTCTCAGAAGGTTGTAGTTCCTCATTTGAAAACAAAGTCTCTGAGTCTGAGGCAGCTTGCTTCGCAGCTGCATCAGCCCGAGCATTTCCTCTTGAAATCTTATCCTGTTGCTTAGTATGGGCTGCACATTTACAAATAGCTATTTTAGTAGGTAACTGAATGGAATCTAACAGGTTCAAAATCAATTGTGCATGGTTAATCGGTTTGCCAGTAGATGTTATCATTCCCCTGTTCTTCCACTGTTGTGCGAAAACATGCACTGTAGAGAAAGCATACTGACTATCAGTATATATGTTTACACATCTATCTTTCGCTAAAGTGCAGGCACGTGTTAAAGCTATCAATTCTGCTGCTTGAGCAGATAGGTTATGCTGCAGGGGTTGCGCTTCTACAATTTCAACATCTGTTACTACTGCATAACCCACTAGGTTCTTTCCTGTAGGACCCTTTCTACATGATCCGTCTACATAAAATGTCACCTCTGCATCAGCTAAGGGCACATCAGTGAGATCTTGTCTGGGTAAGGTTATTTGTTCCATTTCCTGTAGGCAACTGTGTGGTGTGCCATCCACAGGAATTGGAAGTAATGTTGATGGATTTAATGTTGTGCATCGTTCAATTATCATATGAGGTTGACTCAACAGTATGGTCATACAAGAAAGATGTCTAGCAGGGGATAAAAATGCTATTTTTTCTTGCAGTAAAATTATCGCAACTGCATGAGGCACCCTCAAAGTGAGAGGGTGAAACAACACCACTGAGGCCGAAGCCTGCACTGCCATAGCTGCTGCAACAACTGCTTGTACACAATGTGGCAATGATCGTGCCACTGGATCTAACTGTGATGAATAGTAAGCTATGGGGCATTGCTTGCTGCCATGTTGTTGCGTCAGTACTGACGTCATATATCCCTGCCTACAATCCACGGTCTGGAAAAATCTCTTATGGTAATTCGGAAGTCCTAAAACAAATGATGAAACTATCAATTGTTTTAGTCTGCAAAAAGCCGCCTCTGCTTCCGATGTCCAATGTAGTATTTCTTGTGCTGCCATTGGTGTTTTAAAGATTAAATCAGCCAATGGAGCTGTTTCCAAAGCATAATTCGGTATCCAACTTCGACAAAAATTAGTCGTTCCCAAGAAGGACATCATTTCCTTTTTGGTAGTTGGTTTAGGTGCTTGTAAGATTGCTGTTTTCCTATCCTCATCTAATGTTCTACCTTCCTTGGATATTACATATCCCAGGTACTTGACCTGTTTCTTCCAAAGTTGCAATTTGTGCTTGTTTACCTTATGCCCTTGTTCTGCCAAAAACTTTAATAATGCTATTGTGTCTTCCCTACACTGCTGCTGGGTAGGGGCTGCAAGCAAGATGTCATCTACATAAAGTAATACTTGACTGCCCCCTGGTGGAGTAAATCCTGCCAGGTTGCTAGCCATTTCTTGTGCGAATATTGTTGGACTTTCACTATATCCCTGTGGTAGTCGAGTATACGTATACCTTTTGCCCTGAAATGTAAACGCAAACCAATGTTGGCTGTCAGGGTGTATAGGTATTGAAAAGAAAGCATTGCTGATATCTACCACGGTAAAATACTTCTGTTGTGGCTTCAAGTCATTTAACAAAGTATGTGGGTCTGACACCGTAGGTGCCCTCGGTATTACCGCATCATTTACGGCCTGTAAATCCTGTACCATCCGCCATTCCCCGTTTGCTTTTTTAACAGGAAACAGAGGAGTATTACATGGTGAATCCAAGGATTCCACCAGTATCCCTTCCTTGAGTAATGCCATTATAATAGGTTTGATTCCCTGCTCCGCATCCTTCCTCAAAGGATATTGTCGTTTTTGTGGTCTAAAAGCCGATTTTGGTGTAATAGTTACTGGACCTGCTGTTCGAATAAGCCCTACATCTGATTTCCCTGTCGACCAAAGAATGTTTGCACGCCACTCAAAGCTTTCTCTTCTTCTTCTATCAAGAACGCCAATCAGCTGTCCTCACTCTGTTGTAAGTGTACAGCTGGGCATGCTTGCGTTAACCAATTTAGTTTCTGTTTCTGTACTCCTTGTTCTGATAATTCTGAGTCGGTTTGTTTCTCCCATCTTGTCACTTTGTCACCCAAATCTACCCATCTAACATCCCTGTTTTTGGTTAGACTGACATGCGGTAGTTTGTTGGATTTGTATAATTCTGTGAATTCCTGAGGTAATGAACAACTTACCACACTATTACCCTCAGTATCCCAATACAAAGTCCGTAATATTAATCTGTTTGCAGGATTTCTGAACAATTTTTGTTCATATTCCTTATCAGGCCCTGGTGTGCTACAATAGTATAGAGTACAATGTAACAAATGTTGCTGATCAAAGTCGAGGGAGGGCACCTTGCTGACGGCTACGTTCATCAGTTCCTTGGTCACTGCCCCTGGACCGGTCGTAACCAGGTCCTGGCTGTACCAATAATAAGCTTCACCCTCCGATCGTACTACAAAAGCATCCATTTGTCTCTGTGCCTCCATACCTTTCATGGTGGGAACTACTGCTATACCAAAAAGCTGCATAAGATCTCTTCCCAATAGATTCATTGGACATTTTGCAGAAAGTACTATTTTACTTCTCTGGGTTATACCCGAGACAGGGTCAGTTATCGCTATATCATGGGAAAGTGGCTCCCTGTACAGCTGTCCATTTGCTGCTTTCACCAATATATAGTCAGGTGATTCAGAGTGCTCCGGTAACTTTGAAGGGTGAATCAAAGTCCGTGATGCTCCTGAATCACACAAGAATTTGATTTCCCTCCCCTCCACCAGAAGTGTAACTTCCGGTTTCGTGTCTGCTAAGTAGAGCTCCAAGCTCAACAAGGCCAAATCCAAAACTTCACTTTCCCCAGTTTCTACATCCATTTGTATGTCATCTGTCTCTTCCATTATGTTTACATTATCTCCCTGCTCATTAGTCTGTCCTGACGACTGCTGAGCAGTATGACTATCATCTAGTCAATCTTCATCATTTTTATCCTTTTTTTCTGCAGGTGTTTTACTCCTGCAATCCCTTGCTAAATGTCCTTTCCTTCCGCAGTTAAAACACTCACCTCTTTTCTTCCTGTCCTCATAGAACTCTGGGTCCCTGTCAGAACGTTTGTTGCCCTGAGTATTTCGTTTACCCTTTTTGCCTGATTGTACTACAAAGACTTCTGCTCCGTCTTCAGCTGTGAAGACCTGCGTTTTCTTTTTCTTTTACTGTTAAAGTGTCTTTCAGCATGCCTAGCATACTCTAGTAAGGCTTGAAGCCTACTAGATTCGATGATCTATCATATGCTTCGTGATGAAGCTACTGATAGGGCAATGCAACCTTTAAAATGCATTTTCAATTGTTGTTCATATGGGCTATCATTTTCTGATTTTCAGGAATAGTCATACCACTATGGTTATTGAAACATTCTAATAATCTACCATAGTATGTGTCCACTGTTTCATTATCTTGTTGTACGCATTGGTTAATACAAGTCCAATCTGCTCTAGGTTTCCATTTTTCAGTAATGCGGTCTGTAAGACCCTTCAACCTAGTATCTAGCTCTGCGTCACTACGTAGGAGTGGCCTAAGTTGCGCATCACGAGCATTCCAGGCACCGCAAACCATGTGCCAGTCCGGACCTATAATTTGTCTAACTACTTTTTCTACCTCTTCCCCATTTAAGTGGTAACTCAATCTCATACCCTGTAAATCTTGTACAAACTTTTCAAAGTTAATTTTTGGATGGGGAATTCCCTCTGTAGCTTTCCGGATGTCCTCCGGTGTCCATGGTCTATATACTAAGAGAGTTGAGGCCTGGCCCTCCTGTCCTGCCTGTGGGTTAGGTACTTCAATTAATGGACAGATTTCCTCACTCTCATCTAATGAATTACTGCTTAGTTGAACATCTCTAAGTGTTTTACGTGTTGGGATCTAGTTTCAACAGGTTCTCTTACAAATGGTTGTTTTAATACCCCTGTTGTCTCAGGATAGCGTGGGGGTCCAGCCCGCCTCCCGCTTCATATTCTGAATAAGGTATTGGAGGTGGTAGTGGGGAGGGCCGTTGCTACTACTGTATTATTATCTTCTTTGTCTAAAAATAATGCTTTGCATTCTTAATTTTCTCCCTCCGGTTCACTTCCTCAATCCACCTATGTGCTTGAGGAACACCCAACTGTCGTTGTTTTTTTGCCTGACCTTCTGCGTCAGATTTTAACTGTTTCAAAAGTTTCACTAGTGATATTTTATCTAATTTACCGTCAAATTCATACTTGTTGACCCATTTTGCAAAATACCTCACATTGTCTGCTCTTTGCAATTGCATATATTTCGCGTCATCTGTTAGGGGCAGATCTCGTGTCCCCTTAGTGCACTCATTTCCCATGTCTTAAAAAGACTGTTACGTAACCCTTCTCTTGTACCACGTGGTATCTTATTTCCCCGTATCCACAGTAGTGTCTAGAATGACTGTTTACTTTGCTTTGTTATTCCCTGATATATGACTCAAGATACAATACTTCGACTATCTCTCTCCCTGCTATCACAAACCTTAGCAATAGCACAGTGTAACCTGGTCCCTGATCCAAAACAAAGACAAAGAGGGAAATTCTTCTTACCTGAGCCTCCCGCTTACCGCTGTACTTCTTAGGATCCAGTTTTCCGCTTTTCGGCCACAGATCAGAGAGTGGACAGCCTCTTTGCATACAACAATTCAGTCGGAGGTCTTTCCTTCTTCTGCGCAGTTTTCAGTACCACCTATGACCTGCAGCTTACCAAGGGAATTCCGGTCCGAAGGACCAAAATGTTAAATAAATTGTTAAATCAGACTGTAAAAATCATCAGGTTTTTCAAAATGACAGACAGTAATGCAGGATGCTCAGATATCAAAACAATTATGCATTCTTATTCTAATGATCATTAGGAGGCAAAAAACCATACACAAACATGTACAGAATTTTGACTAACTTTATTTAGGACATACCCTTCACTTTATAGTGTTTACAATCAGCTTTTGCCCACCTCACTGACGTGGTCAGTGACAGGGTCTTTACATCACTACAATTCATAAGAAAATGCTGAAGTAACACTTTTTCAAAAGTTTTTTCCCATGAGAATATTACAGCCTTGCAAAGCACCTGGTCAGTCACAATGTCTTTATGAAGATGTAGCTAATTCAAGGCTCTTAGATTAGTTCGAATACAATGGATGAATGTCTTTTTAATACATTTCTTTGTCTCTCTGTTCACCAGCTGGATTTTATCTCCGGTAGTGTTCACAAGGCCATCCTCCTTGGTGGAAGCAGGAAAAAGATACACATACAGACAGATTCATTACTTTCTAACTTTGCAAATAATATTTACTGAAAGACATGTACAGCCGGCTGGCTACTGTCAGGGTCAACGTTTTAATCACACTGCAGCTAAGCTTCAAGCAATAATATGCAAGTTCATTTCTACTACCATTCTAGTAAAACAGAATTAAATGCATTACATATTATACTATTTTCAACCTTTGCTCTTCATATAAGTTTGAGTACATTTATTTATATCTAAGCATACATTTTCCTAACAGTTTATAGATGTCTGAATACATATTTTCCTAACAGTATATATATATGTCTGAATACATATTTTTCTAACAGTTTATATGTCTGAATACATATTTTTCTGACACAGATCATTTACACCTACATGGACTATGACTGAGTCCGGCTCCAAACCCATCCAACAAGAATGAAGGCGAGAAAGACAACTTAACATTGTCTGATACTCTTTCTAAGGGAAGTTTTGCTGACAGCTCTTTTGTATTTAATCTTGCGCCTATAAAGGTTATAGATTGACAAGGTGATAATTCAGACTTTTCGAAGTTTATAGAGATACCTAGCTCGGAGCAAGTTTGGATGGTATAATCTCTGGCTCACAGTAGCTGATGCCTGGTGGAAGCAGTCAGGAGTCAGTCATCTAGATATGAAAACACTTGGAATCCTCGCCGTCTCAGGTGAGCCATAACCACTGCCATGCATTTGGTGAACACCCTGGGGGCTGTGGTGAGACCAAAGGGCAGGGGTCTGAACTGATAGTGACTGGCTCCCGGCCAGAAGTGGAGAAACCTTCTGGAGCGTCTGTCCATTTTGATATGGTAGTACGCATCCTGAAGGTCCATGGAGCACATCCAATTGTCCTGACCCAAAAAAGGTAGAATGGACTGAAGCGTGACCATCTGGAACTTCATTCTTTGAACAGATTTGTTTAACCTGCTGAGATCCAAAATGGGTCTCCAGTCCCCTGTCTTTTTTGGTACCAAAAAAGAACTTGGAGTAAATCCCGGATCCTTGCTGGTCTGCTGGGACTGGCTGGATGGCCCTTTTTTCTAGCAGTTTTGAAATTTCTAGTACTGCTTGCTCCCTTTGACTGGGTGGAACATCTGGAAGGGGCCTGTTTGTTTGTACAGGGGTGTGGACAAAGGGGATTTTGTAACCCTCGGATATGATAGACCGTACCCATTTGTCTTGTGTGAAGAGTTGCCAGGCTTCTGGGTACAGTGACAATCTTCCCCCAACTGCCTCCGAAGGTGGACAGTCGGGCAGCCCCTCAAGGGTGCTGAAAGGGTTTGTCAGAGAAAGATTCTCTGCTACCTTGATTTTGTGGACCCCCCTCTGCCCCTCGGGCGGCATCTATTATGGTTCCCTCCTCTGTACCTGGAGGGAAACTCATCACGTGTGTCAGGTACGACTCCCTGGGGTTTCCAAAACCACATTTTCCCACTCTTTTGACCTTTAGGGTAGGTCTAGATGGAGTAGAAAAACAGACTCCCATGGCAGAGAGAGTCTTGCCTTCCTGCTCACACCTGGTAAGGGTATCCTTCACCTGTGGTCCAAACAGAGCCAAACCATCGAAGGGGTATTGGTGAAGGACGCCTTAAATGGGTCAGCAAAGTTACATAACCGCATCCAGGCATGTCTTCTCAAAGCCACGCCTGTACCTGCGGCCCTACTCACCCCATCGGCTGCATAAGAAATGAGCTGCATGGAGGAGTTGATGGTAGAGTTAAGGGTCGCCAGCTGGGAGTTACTCTTATCCTGAGCCCCCACAGCTGATGGATCCTGAAGGGTATCACCCAGTTCCTTAAGAAGATCCCTTTGAAGGCAGGTGAAATGGCACAGATAATTCAGCGACCGCATGGAAAAGGTCGCTGAAGAAAATTAGAAGTTATGTACTCACCATAACGTTCCATCTGAGTAGGTGACTTCATTCGGATGCAACCTGTGGGTATCGGATCCGACCTCGGATCCGAGCCGGCAATTCAAAAGCTTAGGCTCCGAGCTCCTAGCTCCTCCCTCTTACCCATAACCCCTTGCCAAGCCCTGACTGACCTCAGATTGAGTTTGCCTCAAATACTGACCACAGTATAGGAAAAACAGCATAAATACTCGCTCTATAAAGGTCAGGGGGATGGAGGGATAGTTGCATCGAATGAAGTCACCTACCAGATGGAGCGTTATGGTGAGTACATAACTTCTAAATCTGAAGTAGGAAGACTTCATTCGTCTGCAACCTGTGGGACAGAGTCCCTAGCTACCTGAATCTTGGGCGGCCATCATGGAAGGATGTTCCGGACCACCGCTGAGCCAAAGGATGCTCTTCCTCTAGAAACAACATCCACCTTGTAATGAGAAATAAAAGTATGAGGCGAGGCCCAAGTAGCTGCAGCAGATATCATCCAAGAAACACGGGACTTAAAGGCGGCTGACGTAGAAACCGCCCGAGTAGAATGAGCCGTAACCCTCTGAGGAGCAGGTCTGCCTGAAGTGTCATATGCCTGCAATATGCAATTAGCAATCCATTTAGACAGAGTGACTTTGGACACCACTTTACCCAGAGCAAATTTAGCAAAGGAGACGAACAGCTGATCTGATTTCCTGTGGCCAGCTGTCCTGTTAATATAAAAACGTAATTGTCTATGAACATCCAATGAATGCAATTTGTATTCCCCTTTGTTTGAATACTTGGGAAAAAAACAGGCAAATTGATTGACTGGTTAATATTGGATTCAGAAGAGACCTTCGGAAGAAAAGATGGATTGGTCCTGAGGCACACCCTATCAGGGAAGAAAGAAAGATAAGGCAGTTTGACACAAAGAGCCTGAAGCTCAGACACCCTTCTGGCTGAAGTGATAGCTACCAGAAAGACAGTCTTCCAGGAAAGGAATTTTAAATCAGCAGAAGCTGCAGGCTCGAAGGGAGCCGTAAGGGCCTGCAGGACTAAAGACAAATCCCAAGGCGGTACAACCTCCTTAATTGGAGGCCTTAATAAAAAAATTCCCTTGAGAAAGGATTTGCATAATTTCGCTGTCATAAGGGGAGCTGTGTCTTGTCCAATATGATAATGCGATATAGCCGCCAATTGTACCTTAATCGTGGAAGAGCTGGCCTTGATGAAAGAGGTCCGTTAGAAATTCTAGCACACCGCAGAAATAGGTGCTGAAAAGGGATCCACCGTTCGCTGCTCCGCCCATATAGAGAACCTCTTCCATTTACTCCGATAAACCTGTCTGGTAGAAGGTTTATGAGCAGCTACCAAAATTGCTTTGACCGGTGAAGAGATACCGGGAGTCCTAATTAAGGTTGGAATTGGAGCAGCCAAGCTGTCAATTTCAGGGTCCAGATTGGGAACAGGCATTCCCTCCGCATGAGAGATGAGATCCAAATTGAATCCAGAATCCATGGTGGATTGACTTTGTGAGACCATACAAAGGGAACCAAGGTTGTCGAGGCCAGAATGGGGCAATGAGAATCATTCTGCTCCCAAACTGTTGGCTTTCTGCAGAAACCTCTGCATCAGAGGAAGTGGGGGTAGGCATAAAGAAGACCGGGAGGCCAAGCATGCACCAGAGCATCCTCGAACTCCCTGGTGGGAAGTAGAGCGAAGAAATTGTCGCATTTGGCGTTTGAGGGAGAAGCAAAAAGATCGCAACAGGGTTGCCCCCAAACGGCAAAATTCTTCTTCGCTACTTGAAGGTTTAGGGACCACTCGTGTGGGGAAAGGATGGTGCGACTGAGCTTGTCCGCAAGGATGTTGGACTTTCCCGGAATGTGCGTTGCTATCAAGCGTTTGGTGGAAATTGCCCATTCCCAGACTCTCATGGCCTCGACAAAGGGATAAGACCTGGTTCCTCCTGCTTGTAGATATACCAGACAACGGACATGTTGACTTACGGAATCGGAATAGTCCCTGTAGGAAGAAGCGTGGTGAAGTGCTTGCAACGCTAGTAGCACCCTCATTTCCAGGACATTTATATGCAATGATGTCTCTGTGGGATTCCACGTGCCTTGGACAATCTTTCCGCAGAATGCCCCCACCCGAGGCAAGAAGCGTCCGTGGTCACTGTGGCTCGGGAAATGCAGCGCAAAAGGGTCTTCCTGCTAGGGGCTCCGGAGAAAGAAGCCACCACAGAGGGAGTCCCTGCACGCTTTGCTGATCGCAATCAGGCGTTTAGACGAATAAGAGGAGACCACTGAACTTGAAGAGTCCATTGAAGAACCGCGTAAATGGCGGGCATGAATTAGAAAGCGGGATAGCTGCCGCCATAGAACCTAGGGCCCTCAGGACCGCTGCAGTTGGTGATGGTTGAAGGATTGCTGTCACATGACACCTCAGGCTGACGATACGATCTGGGGTGAGGAAGGCTCTCATTGATCTGGTGTCTAGTCTTCCTCCTATGAAATCTATAATTTGGGTTGGATTCAGGAAAGATTTCTCCCAGTTGATCGTTATGCCCAGCCTTGGTGCTAGTTGAAGGAAGTAATCCCTGGCTGAGCACAGAAGATGCCTTGATGATGCCGTCAGGAGCCAGTCGTCCAGGTACGGAAAGACCTGTAATCCCTGGAGCCTCAGGTGGGCCGCTACCACCGTTAACACCTTGGTAAACACCCTGGGGCTGAGGTGAGACCAAAGGGAGGACCCTGAACTGATAGTGACTGGCTCCAGCCGAAGCGAAGAAACCTCCTGGATCGTCTGTCCATTCGAATATGGTAGTACGCATCCTTGAGGTCTATGGAACACATCCAGTCGTTCTCCCTCAAAAGGGGAGTATAGATTGCAGGGTGACCCACCGGAACTTTTGCTTGGCTACTGACAGGTTCAACCGGGAAAGGGCTAAAATTGGTCTTAAGTCCCCCATCTTCTTTGGCACCAAAAAGAACCTGGAGTAAAACCCTAATCCGGCTTGATCTGGGGGAGCGCTGGATGGCTCTTTTTCCTAGCAGCTGCCTTACCGAGAGGCTGCCGCCTCCCTTGGTCGGGTGGAACATCTGGGAGGCTGCGAGATTTGGGGGTCTTGATTAGGTATTGAATAACCTCTGGATATGAGTCAAGCACCCAACTGTCTGTTGTTATGGACTCCCAAGAAGTCAGGTGCAAACCTCCCCGACTGCCTCCAGAGACGGACAGCCGGGCAACCCTTCAGGGCTGCTGCGTGGGTCTCTCAGAGAAAGGTTCTCTGGACCCAAAATTGCCAGGAGCCCCCCTGCCTCTGGCACGACGACCTCCCGTCCTCCTCTGCCACGGAAGGACTGGTTGTCCGGAGCAGGTTGGGACTGCTGCGACTTCCGGAACCACATCTTCTTCTGTCCCTTTTGGTTCTTAGAGAAGGACCTCTGGGGAGCTGAGAAGCGGACTCCGACGGCAGACAGCGTCTTCCCGTCCTTTTCGCTCTGGACAAGTGTCTGAACAGTCTTGCCAAATAAGGCAGAACCATCGAAGGGGCATTCGAAGGTCGCCTTAAAGGCTCAGCAAAATCACAATGGCGGAGCCAGGCCTGTCGCCTCATGACAAGGCCTGCTCCGCTGGCTCTAGCTCCCTCAGTAGCATGAGAAAGCAGCCGCAGAAGTATTGGATACAGATCTAAGAGTGGCCATTCGGTGGAATAAACCTGCTTATCCTCACTCGAGATGGACTCCGGAGATGCAGCGTACTCTTTAATCAGATCTCGCTGCATCCTAATGACGTCGCCATGTAGTTCAGCGCTCTCAAGGAGAAGGTCGCTGAACTAAACACTCGCTTCCCAATTGATCCATCGACGGGACTCCTTGCCCGGAGGATGGAGGGACTCTCCTGGGCCAATTCCTCTTCGTGGCTGCAGCCATCATCATGGCATCTACTGGGGACCCTTACTCCAGTGGGTGCGGACTGATGGAGGAGAAAGGATGCGGACCGGTCGTTGTGGGATAGGGACAATGGTGTCCGGATCCGTCCACGCCCTGATAGATATAAGATCTACCAGGGGTCAGCAGGAGGGACACCCAAGAGGTAGAAGGGCCCGGCCGAATGCCTCCAAGAACACAGACTCGTCCGAAGAAGCCTTGAGGGCAGACCACCCCCTGATCCTTAACATCTCCATGATGTCTCCAAATGAGACGTCTTCAGGGGTGACCTAGGAGCCTTCCCCTTCATCCAAGTCCGTGTCTTCAGTGAGGACTCAGGGAGTCCATGTGCCTCCTCTTGCACTTGCTTCCCGAGGTACTTCATCGGGGCTGTCCGAGGAGTACTCTTCAGCAGATGGATGTTCCAGGAACCACTTGGGACATCAAGGGCTGTCCCTGGGACCGGCTGGTGGGGCCTGGCCCAACTGCAATGGAGTGCGGGATGGAGCCGTGGCAGGGACCGGGGTCCGGATGTCCTCGACAGTGCCCTTTCCATAACGTTGAAAGCCGAGGGGAGCCAGCTTCTCTAAGCCCGAGCCGACCCCACCGGATCCGTGCGGATCGGAGTCGGGCCAAACCGTCGGATCCGAGAGCAGTGTGCTCCGACCTGGGCGGGCGACACACCAGCTCCCTCGGATCCGAGGCTCGGCCTCGGCTCGAGAGGTCGGGTCAATACCAAGCACTCAAGGGATGGGGCGGATCCGAGGTGCTCCGACCTGTCGGATCGAACCACCCCAGATCCAAATCTGCACGGCGCCGACAGCTCCGAACCCATGGTATGGGTCGGAGAAGGAGCTACTGGGGCGAAAAAGGGGTCAAGCCCCTCCCGGTTGGGGGCTCTGAGCACTCCATTTGCACTTGGGCCTGGATGAATTTCCTCATCATCCGGTCCATATCCGCTTCACTCATCGAAAAGTCGATCTAGAGGAGGCCACCAAGGACCTAGAGAACCGCCTCGGTGACCTCCTGGAAGGGCTAGCCTCCTCCTCCTCGGGTCCAGGAGAGAATCGAGGGAGTGGAGCGAGAAGGAGGAAAGCTAGAAGGCACAGGGGAAGCCGCTTAGATGGAGGAGCCGAGCTGGAAGCTTCAGCTCTCCTCTTGTGGTGCTTATCCTGTGCCTCTCCTTGTCTCTCCTACTAGAATCCTTCCCCTCCGGCATTTTAAGGAGGTTGAGTCCCAGCCGAAGGGGAGAACTCACAGCAACAAGTTGCTGACTGGAAGAGCAGAGGCGAAGCAGTATCTGGGGTAAAAGACCCGCCAGCACTAACTTCGACCTCCGTTCCCTTAAAGCCGGGTTGAACCCTGCACAAATGGTACAACCAGAAGACAGGTGTTCAACCCCAAGCATTCTTGTACAGTGTGCCATCCGCTGGGGACAGCTTATGGCCACACTCAGTATTAATACAGCCTTAGGGCTTAGACATAACACCTAAGGCCTAAACACACACACACACAAACAAACAAACTACGAAAACCCGAGAAATTTTAACTAAAGAGGAGGAAAGCCTGAAACACACAACACTAACTATTTTGAACCAAAAAAAGAATTTAAACAATTTTCCTGTCAGAAAACTACTTATCTTAACCACGCTAGGAGCTCAAGAATTCCGTTGCTTCTTGAAAGCGGCAAACGAAATCTGAGGTCAGTCAGGGCTTGGCAAGGGGTTATGGGTAAGAGGGAGGAGCTAGGAGCTCGGAGCCTAAGCTTTTGAATTGCCGGCTCGGATCCGAGGTCGGATCCGATACCCACAGGTTGCAGACGAATGAAGTCTTCCTACTTCAGATCATCTGCTTCCTGTACCTGTCCATTGTCCTAGATTCTTTATTAGGTGGATGGACAGGCACTGAAGGGTCAGCCAACTCCTTCTTAGTGGCTGCTGCCACCACCATGGCATCAACAGGGACACCTTTTGTCAGAAATTGTTTGTCAGATGGGGCTGTAATGAACTTCATGGGCCTGCGGGGAGTTGGTTCCACTGTGTCCAGGGCTGTCCACACCTTTCGAGCCACCACTTCCATGAGCAGGTCGAAAGGTGGAGACACCCAGGAGGTGGAAGGATGAGAACCAAACGCATCCAGGTTCACCGACTCGTCCTTGGAAGGGTTAAGGGCAGTCCAGTTACCCCTCTGCCTAAGGATCTCTAGGATGTCTGAAAAGGAGACATCCTCAGAGGGGGACCTTGGGGACCCTTCCGAATCCTCCAAGTCGGTATCAGACGTGACTGACTCGGGGGAGTCAACATGTTTCCTCTTACATTTTCTCTTCTGAGGGGGCTCCTCCGAATGATCAGGGAAGATCTCAGAAGAGGAAGATGCACCTAATGGGGCAACCTGGAGTGTCTTTTCTCCACGCTTGGGGTCAGGAGGGTGGACAGAGACTGATGCAGGCACCATGGGGGGAGGAGCCGACACAGGAGTCAGCATGCTCCTCATGACCTCGAAGGCGCCCCTGTCGGGCAGAGCAGAGGGTCCCCGCTCTGAAGAGACATGAACCCCTCCCGGCACTGAGAGGGATGGCTCCGAGGCCGATGTTGGGGCCGAGCTGACCTGCGCTGAAGCCCCGAGAGGGAGAACGGGGTCGGACAAGGGTCTGATGCCTCTCACCCCCTCGGAGCTGACGAGGGAGTCCCGGAACCCAGATCCCTCCAAGGAAGGAACCAATGAAGAGATCGGAGCCGACGAAGGAGCCAAAAGGTGTGGTATCGGCTCTGACATTTCCAAGATTCGAGCCCCAACCAGCTCCGGCTCCAAACACAAAAGGGGAGTCGGAGGAGGAATTGATGAAGACACCGGGATAGCCACAGTCTGTTGAGAAGGGCTGGTTAAAATCTTGGCCAGGGCCTGTGATTTAAGTAGTCTACTGACCACCCTCTCTAAGTCATGGTCGGATAAACTGGAAGACTGAGAGGAATGGGACCTATGGCTCCGTTCCGACTGAAGCAACGGTGACCTCGGAGCTGAGCGAACCGATTCTAAGGAAGGGGG